>NW_026067948.1:5535325-5808415 GCF_014885135.2 Alexandromys fortis | reverse complement strand
ATATACATATATATATGTGGGTATGTACTTTATATTTACACGTGTGTGTGTGTGTGTGTTGGAAACTGTGCAGCCTAGTCTTAGATCAGCCTTTGACTACTGTCCAATGGGTTTCCTTGGGACAAGACACCTATGGAAATGGACTCTCACTTGGCAAGGATCAGTAGTCCACAGGACAGCGTAGAAATCTGCAAATTTCATGCAGCTCTTTTCTCTCCCATTGGACTGGTGATTCTTTGGGCCGTTTTTAGTTTTACTTTGTCAGTCACACATGCAGCAGCTGTAATTTCCTTAACAGATGATGGCAGAGCCTTGCTCCAAAATCCCAAAGGTCTCTTCTGTGGTTCATATATAGGAGCCTGGCAAAGGCTCCAAACAGCATCCCTATCTACCACTGGCTCCTCAAATACTATAGGGTCTGCCAGGTCATATGATCCAAACAGTGAAGCAGCCGAGACCTGTTGAAGAGACTTCTGTCCTGGGCCCCACCTAAAACTGAAATAACCACACAGATACTGTATTAATTAAATCACTGCTTGGCTCATTAGCTCTAGCTTCCTACTGGCTAACTCTTACATCTTAATCTAACCCATCTCTATTAATCTATTAATGAAGCTGTGGCCTACCAGCAAAGTCTCTGGCGGGGCTACATGGCTTCTCTTTGACTCCTCCCTACTTTCTCCCATCATTCAGTTTAGTTTTCCCCGCCTTCCTCTGTTCTGCCCTGCTCTGCTATAGGCTCAAAGCAGTCCTTTATTAACCAATAGTATTCACAGCATACAGAGGGGCATCCCATATCACTAGTAGCTTTCCAAGTCCCTTGCTCTGTGGGCTGGAATAACACACCCAAACGAGGAATGTACTGTCTCCAAAATCCAAAAAGCCCACTAAGCATTGTGAGTCTTTCTTGGTGGTGGGCGGGGCCAGGTGCAATAACCCACCCTTCACTTTAGAAGGAATACGTCTGCACGCCCCACACCACTGGATTCCTAAGAATTTCACTGAGGTAGAAGGATTTATTTTTCATTATCTGATATGCACTACCAATGAGTACAAGCTGGTTCCTACCTCCTGCTCACTTGGTCCAATAAGCACAATGCTATCAATATGGTTCACCAGTGTGACATTTTGTGGATTGAGACAGACGATCAAGATCCCTTCTAACTAAGTTATGATACAGGGCAGGAGAGTTAGGTATGCTGCTGGCCTTGCCAACTGAAAGCAAGTTGCTCTGGTGGTCCTTACAGACAGGTACCAAAAAAGAGACATTTGATAAATCAATAGCTGCGTACCATGTGCCAGGAGATGTGTTCATCTGCTCAAGTAAGGACGCCACATCTGGTACAGCAGCTGCAATCAGAGTCACTACCTGCTTGGTTTTCAATAGTCAATGGCCGTTCTCCACGATCCATCTGCCTTCTGCAGATGGACCAAATAGGAGACGTAAAAGGAGATGCGGTGAGAACCACCACCCCTGCATCTTTCAAGCCCTTGATGGTGGCACTAATTTCTGCAGTTCCTCGGGGATGTGATGCTGTTTTTGATTCACTATTTTCTTTTGGCAGAGGCAACTCCAAAGCCTTCCATTTGGCCCTTCCAACGGTAATAGCCCTCACTCCACAGGTCAGCGAGCCAATGTGAGAACTCTGCCAACTTCTAAGTATATCTATCCCAGTTGTACATTCTGGAACTCGGGAAATAGCCACAGGATGACTCGGGGACCTACTGGTCCTACTCTGAGTGAGTTGGAATCAGCCAAAACTCCATTGGTCACCTGACCTCCATAAGCCCCTATTAACTGGAAGGCCTCAATGTTTCTCGGGGTTTCCCAGAATGAGTGTCAATTCAAAAGAGTATCCAACAGACCCAATAAAAGTCTATTTGTTTCCTTTTCCCCGGGGTACAATTACCCTTGTAAAAGGCCTTAGGCCCCTCTGGGGAAAGGACTGAAGAAAGACTATCAGTAAAAGTTCTAGATTTCTAAACAGGATCCTTCCTCCAGGGAACCTACCACCCCTTCACTCAAGGGGTTCTGGGTCTGCAAACCAACTCAAGCCTGGAGATTGGTTCACTGCCCAAGACTGCCTTTTGCTACAATCACGCAACCTCTCCTTCGTTGGCTTGAGAAGTTTTCTACTGATGCGGATCAGGCGGAAATGCAGTAGGCTTCTTATCTGTCTCCTGCCTGGAAATAGCATGATTGATTACCCAGTACCAAAGGTCCGTGTGAGTCATGCCACCACAAAATTCGCCTTGCCTGTGCTGACCACTGTGAGTTAGGCCTTTATGAACACGATTTTGTCCACATTGCCCATGACAATAACTCCAACCACCTTGCCCAGTTAACTGGGCCCATCAGGTTGGGAAGCAGTATTGCCAACTCTAAGGTGTGGCACAAGGAAAAGGACCTCAAGGAACCTTTTCACATTCCGCGTCTTCTAGGACTTGTGAAGGGCCAGCCTCCTGGGCCTGGGCCTTCTGGTTGTGGAGGATGAGGTTCCACCCAGTGTGTACCTACTCTAACATTGCAATTTCCCTGAGCCTTAAAATCCCTCCATCAACACTAAGCCAAAGGATATTAAGCATCTCCAACTCCTTTTTACTAGGCCATCTTTTGATAAACACTTCCACCAACCATTCAAACAAGCTTTTGACACCTCCTTTTAACTGTGCAGGCTTCTGTGTTAAACCTAGAATCTCCACCCAGAAGGCCCATATCAATAATTTCAGCCTGTTCTACCTTTATGTTCCTTCCACCGTTATTCCACAGCCTTAAAACCCATTTCCACCCACATTTCCCGGACTTTTGCTTGAACGAATTAGCACAATCATCAAGCTCTGAAGCAGTGTCGTGCCGTGTACCTCCTCACGGACTGCACTTCCTACCTTCCGTCCTGGAGCCTGCTTTGCCTTGAATCTGGTCTTAAGACAACTGTTCGTGGGATCTGAGGGACATCAGTATTGTCTTGCCTCAGAAAAAGTTACTGCTGGTGTAGCAGACACTGAAGGGTTAATTCCCTCAGTGAAAGGGGGAAAGGGCGAGGGGTGAAACGCCATGAAGAGAAGTCACACCATGCAAGGCTCACATGGGAGGCTGTATTGGAAGAGGAGAGAAAAGGGGCAGAGACGGGGACAGAGACCCGTCCCTGGGGCCAAGAGTGGCGGAAGAGAAAGAGAGAGAGAGGGAGAGAAAGGATGAGAGAAGAGACAGAGAGAGAGACAGGAGATGGGCAAGGCCCACTTTTTAAAAGGGAACGGCCGGGCGGTGGTGGCACACACCTTTAATCCCAGCACACGGGAGACAGAGGCAGGCAGATCTCTGTGAGTTCGAGGCCAGCCTGGTATACAAGAGCTAGGTCCAGGACAGGCTCCAAAACTACAGAGAAACCTTGTCTCAAAACAAACAAACAAACAAACAAACAAATAAAAAGGGAACGTAGTGAATGAACACAGAAGGTGGGGTGACCTTAGTGGCTGCTGCTGAGGACGTATCCTGTCAGGACCCCAAGGGTAGGCCAGTCCAGATGCCTGAATACTAATATTCCTCTCCTTTGTTTATTACAAACGCGTGAGGAGTAAGACAGGGGTAGCAGGTAAGGCAGGGATGGGGATGCCATGTTCTCGAGATGGCTTCATGTTGACCTGTGGGGTCTGGACCATCTTTGGGGACCTGAGAAAGCTGGGGTGCTTTCTCAGAAAGCCAGAAACAACTATTTCCCTTTGCTATCCAGGCTCTGAGGGGCTGTCCAGTGTCTCTTGAACCTGACAAGATACTGCTGGAGGTGAATCCAATAGTTGGTTTCTTTTTGTTTGTTTGTTTCGTTGGTTGGTTTTTCGAGACAGGGTTTCTCTGCAGCTTTGGAGCCAGTCCTGGAACTAGCTCTGTAGACCAGGCCGGTCTCAAACTCACAGAGATCCGCCTGCCTCTGCCTCCCGAGTGCTGGGATTAAAGGCGTGAGCAACCACCGCCTGGCTCCAATAGTTTTTTTGTTTTTTGTTTTTTTTTTTATTAAGTAAGGATAATGGCTTAAGCCATTTAGTGACTTGTCAGCCAAAAAATGGGGGCTGGGGCAGTAAGGCCAAAGGACATGAGTCCAAGACGAGAAGGTACAAATGCTGAAGGGCTGAGCCCGAAGGACCCTTGAGTCCGAGATGAGAAAGGCACGGGCCGCCCAGTGAAGTTGGAGGCCAAGGAACTTTGCCTGAAGGACTCTTAGGTCCCAGATGAAAAAGACCTCAAGTCGTGGGGAACAAGCTGGAGGTGACTGTCGGTGAAAGGGGGGGGGGTCCTCCATAGCACTGAAGACCGTGGCTGGAGGTACTCTGGCTTCCAAGAACATCAGAAGGGTGCCAGACACTCAGTCATCACTCCCACAGGTTCAGGGAAGCATTTACGCCAACCAGGAGGAAGGGGACTCACGGAAGTCGATGCTGTGCGGTCTATTAGTTGGAGAAGCAAAGCTTCACATATGGACCGGGTTCCAGAATACCATCGCACCTCAGACTGCCTGCGAGCAGGAGGAAGCACCAGAAGAGCCTTTCCTGGTCAGGGAACCAATGTGGAAAAAAAAAAAAAAAAAAGGCACAAAGAGAAGTCCCGCCGCGCAACAAGGCTCACATAGGGGCAGAGAGAAGGACAAAGACTAGTCCCTGGGGACAGGAGCGGCAGAAGAGAAAGAGAGACAAGAAGGTGGACAAGGCCCTAGTAAAAGAGGCACCGTGTGAACACTGAAACTACAACCTCCTCCCTTGCTCGGGGGGGGGGGGGGGGGGGGGGCCTGGGACTACCCACGGGGCAGGGAACCCGGGTTGCTGGGGCGGCGCGGGGGGGGGGGGGAGGGGGGGGGGGGAGGGGGAGGGAAAGGGGAGGCACACACTTCTCTAGGATGTTCACTGTGTATAAGGACTTAGCAACTATACCTAAAGCCAAATATATACAACCAACTGGTGAAAGAGAAGCAGCTTTGCTGAAAGTATATTTCTGTCCCTTTGGGGGACAGCTAACACACAATACACACCGCTGAATGTAAATTGATTTTTAATTATTTAATTTTGTTCTTTTGTCTTTATTGTTCGCTTACTTGGTGAACTCAGGATCTCACTATGTATCCCAGGCTAGCCTCAAACCCACAATTCTCCTGTCTCACAAGCGCTGACATAGCAGGCATATGCCAACGTGGCCAGTTCCGAATTCTTTAGCTTTCCTTAGAACTGTTATCGGACTATTTCTTCACTGTTGCCTTGGAGACAGATGCCTTTAACCCATTTATTTAGATCCCAGAAGCACACTGTACTGCGCTGTACTGAAATAGCATTGATAAAGAGGACACTTATCTAATGGCCTCTGGATTCCAATGTATAAACACTAAACAAAACGCCAATGAAAACCACTAAATGTGGGGCCAGCAAGATAATTTAGTAGGCAGAACTACTTACGGCCAAGCCTGGTAACCTGAGTTCAGTCCTCACCCAGACAGTGGAAGAGAGAAATCACTTCTGCAGGTAGCCACGGCACATGCGTGCCCACACAGGCGTAGCTGCATATATATGTAGTAATAATGAAAATACTTCAGGGAGAATACTTTTGCCTTACACTATATTGGTGGTCGCTGGTGATGACCATAAAATTAAAATAAAAATTCTGCCTGCTTCTGTTTTCCAAGCACTGGGGTTAAAGGCATGGTGCTGCATACTACACTGCTATATTTATATCCTCATGTTGTGTGACAAAACTCTCCCTGGGGGATGCAACACACACACATACTCACCCCTCAAACTGCGGATACCACCAAAGTCCAACTTAGTGAGCCAGCGAGTTTTGTTGGAGTTACTTACAGGAATATGGGTGACGGTTTACTTACAGGAACAGAAATGACTCCCCGACAGCTGCCTCACCAAGGTCCATCCTAGCATGGGTGACAGCTCACAAAAGCTGGGAACTTGGGGCACACTGCACAACCTGCTGGCAGCTCAACAGGTTGGAGAGCGTCCTCTCCAGGTGCCTGGGTTTGTCTAAACGCTCTTCCAGATGACTCCAGTGGTTTCTGCTCCTTCCAGCCTGCAGCTTGGCTCTGCTCAGTCTGAGGAAAACTCCTAGTTTGTACTCTTTTCTGAGGCAGGGAGGGGCCTGGTTGGTTTCGGGCACTTCCTGGGACTGCTATGAGCTGTTTACTTTCCTGCTTGATATCGTTCATACACAAAGGGCCATTAATAACTGACGAGGTATCTTCAAGGACATGATGCCTCCTAAGGCCTTCTGGACCTTATTAAATTTTATGGCCCTGCTCCCGATCTTCTTAATTGGCCATTTTTAGGGTATCTGCTCAAATCTCTGCTAAGCCAGCACATTTCTGGAGCCAGCGTCAAGGCTCGGTTATTTGCCAGGTGGCCTTTAGAGAAAGCCGAATCCCTGTAAAATGAAGGCTTAATTAAATCTTTGGTCTCACATTTTCATAGGCTAAGATAATCAGATAATTTGGGCCTTGGATGTAGCTCATTGGGTGAGATCCTGAACTCAGTCTCCAACACAAGAAGAAAGGGATCAGATAATTTCATATTGCCATTGGTATAGAAAAAAATGTGTATCTGTAACCAACATTTAAATACCAACAGATAACGAAAGCAACTAGATAATAGCTTTAAACTATGTTCTTATTGTCGAAGAGTCATAAAACAAAATCACCAAGACCCCACAGAATGTCACTGTACATAGTACACACATACATGTACTTACATAGTACACGCATGTATCACTTGTGTGGTTTGAAAGAATGGCCCTACAGACTCATATGTTTGGAAACTCAGTCCCCTGTTAATAGAACTGTTTAGGAAAGATTAGGAGGTGTGGCCTTGCTGGAGGAGACGTGACATAGGGGTCAGGCGTTGAGGTCTCAAAGCATCAGCCATTCCCAGTTAGCTCTCGGCCTCGTGCTTGTGAATCAAGATGTGAACTTTCAGCTATGGCTCTGGTACCACACCTGCCTGCCTCCCTGCTGCCCTGTGACCTATCATGACGGCAATGGACTCTAATCTTCTGAAAGTGTTTGCCCCAAGTAAACTCTTCCTTCTGTAATGTCACAAGCCCACAAGACTGCACAGCGCGTGCACAGCTGACTGACCAATAGGCAGATCCACGGGAAGTGTATACATACACATCCATATGGAACAACCCCATGCTGCAGAGCTGTGGGAAATCTTGTCTTTTGGAGAAGTCGCTGTCATATCTGTGGGAACCTTGTGAAGCCATGGTTCTTCCCTTTGAAATGGGATTCATCCCCAAAACATCTCAGCAGAGACTTCTTCACAGGCAGTGGAGTGTCCTTGCTTCATTCCCCCAAACCACAAGGCTCTGGAGCAACGGCATTCACTCTTTGTTCTCACAGTCAAATTTACATAAAGTCAATCCCACAAAATTACCTGCTAACAGACCACATGGAAATTTCTATAGAAGACAGGCACTGAGCAGGAAGACAGCATGCCCCACCTTTGCTAACAAAAAACCCGGGCTTCCCCAAAGCTGGTTATCACAAAAGAGACGTGAGGAGGACTGGGTGGATCCAGGACTCAGGGATGGTTAGTAACTTTATCTAATGGCTTGGAATGTCAGGTACTTCCCCTTGAATGCTGGCTCTTTCCCGAGTGGTGCCACCTGTTCCAGAGCACAGCTTTGTCAGGTTCTACCTGCCCTTTTTGTGATTTTGATGTGTATATTATTATTGTCCTTGCTTACGGAATTTTCCAACTACATCTGTAAAAACTAGAAGTCTTCTCTTTATTCTTCTCCTCAGAGCCCTTTCACTTCACTTTCTCCTGTCGTATGGAAAATAAAGAACACACAGAGGTAACGGATTTGAGCTAATTTTTTACCCTCAGATCCTAGCCTGTCATAGACATCCAATTCTGAGCCCCGAGGGGTTACTGAGGCTGGTACTCAAGGCCCCCATACTGTAAGTTACCTTCATCACGGGATCTCGTCACTGCAATAGACAAGTAACTAAGAGAGATGAACACACTTTGGGACCTCTCCCACTGGGCAATTTTGTGGCACTAATATTGGTGTGTATTTGTATAAATCTAGATGGATAATATACCAGGCTGGGTACACACCTGCATAGCATATCACTGCCCTGAGACCATGGGCTATTGTAACACAGCCTTAAATGTTTGTGTTCCTAAATCTAGCCTTGGCATCATGGCATACACCTGTTCTCCCAGCACCTAGGAAGCTGAGGCAGAGGCTGGTAGATCCTAAGTTCATGGCTAGCTATAGAGTAACACCCTGTCTCAAATAAATAAGTCTTTAACAGAAATCAATGTCTGGCACTGTAAACCTAGTGAAAACACATGGCTGAGGGAGTCAGGCTCTGGGTAGGGAACTTGCTGCTTGTTTAGCTGAATTGGCACCACGTCAGACTACTGTGCGGGCATGTGTTTATATCCATAGTCGAACGCCTTGCTCAGAGAAGCCTTGCTCTGTGGCAAACAGGAGGTGTTTGGCTGTTCAAGCTGCAGAGAGTAACTGACAGCTGTGTGCTCCTTCCTAAACAGAAGAGCTAAGCCACGCCGTCTAAGGCTCCGCGAACCCAACAGACCAGAGGCAGACGAACTTAAGAGGTAGGTAACAGGAAGATGGTTAACACCGTCTGGGCCCCATGGGAGACACTGCAATCATGAACTCAGCAACCAGGGTCCCCTGTACTGAGCACGCTCAAGGCTGCCCTTGCTCATTGTCAGTCTTGGGTGACGGTTGCCTACCTGCCGGACCCTTGGGCTACCGATAGATTCTGGGAGATCAGGAGCCACTGTTCTCAGCTGTGCGCCTTGTTAAACCCATCTGCTCTAACTGGCAGCTCCAAATCCATGGTCACACAGACAGCCCTGGTTAAATTCAGGGGTTCACGAAGCACAACACGGCCTGACCGTGGGAAAGCCATCTGTAGGCAGGAGTCTTAGCAGTGGTAGGAGGGAGGTGAGATGCGTCGGGTGGGACCAATCGGAAAGCATTATATACATTTATGAAGTTGTCAAAGAACAAATTCAATTTTTAAAAAAGTTAAAAAGAAGAAAAAGGTTTCAGTAAAAGGTTAAAGGATATTTGAAACACAGACTGACTTTTTAGTTTTATTCCCTCTATCAATTTTACAAAACTTTATCCGCTACAGCTCCAGCCCGTTTCTGTTTTTGAACTGTTAAGATAATGAAATGCAGACAGTAGCTGTGGCTCCGTGGGCCTCGGGTCCAGCATTCCCCATATCAGAGAGCAAACCCCCCGACCACTCGGACAAACTCTTAACCTTCTCGCCAGCCCTGCTTCGCTACATTTTTCCTATCCAGCCTTTAGCTTCCTCTTTTTAAAACTATCTCAAAGCTGTCGGTGGTGGCTCTGAGACCAAGGGTGACTACTTTAGTGCTAGACCAGCACCACCTCCAGGCACAGACTGTCTCCAAAACAAAACATTATCTCAAGAATGACTCCATAAATGCAACCACTCCACTCAGAATTCTAGCAGCTCAGCAGCCACGTTTCATTTTGGAGGAATTCCTATCCCGGCAAGTCACACCGCAGCCTGTGTCACTGTAAACTTTCCTGGATAAAATGTGCAGGAGTTTTTCACCTCCTCCTCCTCCCTCACCATTTACCCTTACATTTAACATAACATCTTTCACCTTCGGAATCGTTCACTGTTTTATTTACTGGGTTGGGGCATGTAGGTGCCATGGCGTGAGTGCAGAAGTCAGAAGACAACTTTCTGGAGTCCATGGTCTTAGGTGTGAGCTCTAGAGGTCAGCGGAGGTCATACGGCTCAGCAGGAAGTGCTGTCACCCGCTGGATCTCACAGACCCTTTGAAGATCTTAATTTGTATAGTTGAATAAAGTTGGGTACAACCTTATAGTATTTTGAAAACAATATTGGTGTGTATTTTTTTTAATTAATAAAGGGTACATCGTAATTGTGGATTATTATATACTAAGAAAAATAACCTATTTTAGGTCTGAGGGATAGCTCAGGCAGTAAAATTATTGCGTGTGAGAACAAGGATATGAGTTCGAGTCCCAGTACTCATACGGCATGGCATAGTGTAACCTGTAACCCAGGCCCTGGGTAACAGACCAGCATCCCTGGGGCACAGCGGTCAGCTCAGTCTACTTGGCAAGTTCCAGGCTAATGAGAGACCCTGTCTGAAAACACAAGGTGGACAGCTCCTGAGGACTAACACACAGGTCAACTGATCTCTGGCCTCCACAAGGTGGACACTCCCCTTGTGTCCCTCCCCTCCTCCCACTCCCTTCACCTTCCCCTCACCCCACCCACCCCATCCAGTCCTCAGAGAGGGTAAAGCTTCCCATGGGGAGTCAGCAAAGTCTGACATGTCACTTGAGGCAGGTCCACGGCCCACCCCACTGTAGTTAGGCTGAGCCAGGTATCCCTCCAAGGAGAATGAGCTCCAAAAAGCCAGTTCAAGTAGTAGGGATTAATCCTGATCCCACTGCCAGTCCACAGACTGCCCCAGCCATACAACTGTCACCCACATTTAGAGGGCCTAGTTTGGTCCTGTGCTGGTTCTCCCAACTGTCAGTGGGTGCCCCCATCATGGTCTTGATCTCTTTGCTCGTATTCTCACTCCTCCCTCTCTTTGACTGGACTTTAGGAGCTCAGTCCAGTGCCTCTCTGTGGGTCTCTGCATCTGTTTCCATCAGTTGCTGGATGAAGGTTCTATGGTGACAACTAAGATGTGCATCAATCTGATTACAGGGCAAGGCCGGTTCAGGTTCCTTCTCCACTATTGCTTAGGTTTTAACTGGAGTCAGCCTTGTGGATTCCTGGGAATTTCCCTAGTGCTAGGTTTCTTGCGAGCCCATAATGCCCCCCTCAATCAAGGCATCTCTTTCCTTGTTCTTCCTCTCTGTCCTTCCCCTATCTGGACCACCCTGTTACCTCATGTTTTTTTAACATATGAAATGCATGCTTTCTTTTTGTAGAAAGAGCAAACATCTCTAATAAGGAGCTTTCCTGGATTTGTTACACTGTAAAATTATTTTAGCTATACAAGGACTAGTAAATTAAACATTTTTTAAAGATTAAAAAAAGTGTATGTTTTGCCTACATGAATATTGGTGTACCACTTGAGTGCCTAGTGCCACAGAGACCAGAAGAGGTGTCCCCAGAACTGGAGTTCCAGAGGGCTCTGAACCACCATGTGGGTGCTGAGAACCAAACCCGGGTCCACTTGTAAGAGCATCAAGTGCTCTTAACCTGAGTCCTCTCTTTCCAGTCCCTACAATGAACATTTTTAAATCAAAAGTACTCTCACAATTTAGATCGGAAAAATTTAACACTTTACTATTACTATTAATTCAACATTTAACAAATAGAAATTGGGCACTTATTACACTGTGAAGAATTACACTTCCTCTAAATTTATATAGCTTTATAATTTATTCTACTGCTGCCACTGAACCACAGCCCCAGCCCAATAGCTATGGACATTATTTTACTACTAGAATAATTGTCTACTAAAAAAAAGCTCTAACTGAAAGCTAACTGTGTTCATAAACTCTTTATTTGCCTTGGGGAAAATGTTTACTCAGAAAGACTGTAGTAACTGCTGGTTCACGGCAGATGTGGTGTGAACAGCGCAGGCCTGTCGTCCCAGCGCTCCTGGGAGGCAGGAAGAAAGACTGCTGTAACCAACCTAGCCACACAGGAATGCCACACCAGCTGGGGCTGCAAAGCAAGGCCGTACCTCGAAACAGACAAAATAAACACACACAAAACAAACCAACACAAACAAACAACCCAGTAGTTAGATACTGTGGGTTTTGAATGTGAGCTACAGCCATTCCTCCAAGACTTTAGCTCTTTCTATTTGTAAGAGAATTTCCATGACGTTCATAGAGATACCGTGGTTACCTCAACTCTCTGGCATTTTTTAATTTTCCATTTGCAACTAACATTGTAGCTGTTTCCAACGATTCCACTCTCAAGTGTGTACTGCAGTGAATGTAGTCAGCTCTGCCCACACACAAGTTTGCTCACAGAGTCATTATTCATACAAGCCACTGAGAGATAAAACCCAAAGGCCTAAAACACCTATGAAGAGGTAAACAAAATGGTATCCCACCTGTGTACTTGATCTGCCACTGAAAGGGAAGAAGTCACTGATAACTGAGAGAAATCACATAAAAGAGCCATACGTTGATTGACATACTTAGGACAAAAAAAAAAAATCTATCACGAAAAGCAGATGGGTGCTTCAAGAGCTGAAAGGGAAGAATGGGGAGTGACATGGGCTTCTCATGGGAAAGAGACATAAATGTACTAAATCCATTAACATACACTAGAAAAGGGCATGAAGAAGCCGGGGCATAGTTCCAAGGTCAGAGGTACTTTGTGTGCAGGAGGCTCCCAATCCAGTCATCAACACCAAAAAAAAAAAAAAGGGAGGGAGGGAGATTAGTATAAATGCTATCTTATGAGAATTGTTTCAATAAAACCGCAAGCTATATGCTTATTATAACTTACAAAGAATTTCCAAATCAATTTACATTCTACTAATTTTATAGGGCCAAACATTCATACATAAATATATATTTATAAATGAATATTCATACATAAACATATATGTATGAAGATGTATCATTCTCAATGTTGTTTTACAAAAAAACTATCTCATAACATCACTTTTGATAGACATAAAACAGAAGGCAGAATAATTTTTAAATGTAAATATATTTAAAAAATTAAAACACCTAAGAAACACAATCTATATACATGAAAAAGTAAGATATTTATATGCATAACAACTAGGAGCAACATGACCCGTGAGCAGCAGTAGTGTCTAGTCTATCCATATTTGGTTTAACACATAGTGGTAGCTCACTGTTCTTAGGGAAATTATGTAAGGTACATATAGCATATTATGATAGAAGACTATAAATGGAAAATTAATGCCAGGTAGCAGTATTTTCTCTAAAAACAAATGTTACTAAACAAATTATCATAAACTAATAAACAAAATAAGCTCATTGTATTTAGTTCAAGATATGTAGTCAAAGTTGCATAAAAGTACAGGTGGCCATTTACCAATGGTCAGTTGCTAAAGTATCAGTAATTCGGGCTATTGGGAGTTCCACAGGAGATAAACTGCTGCTCATTTTCTTTCGTGAAGAGGGCGGCTCTAAGAGCACTGAGACCATACTCTTAAGAAATGCGACAGCACACGCGCGGTCACGGTGGAGAACCGCGCAGTCACAGTGGAGAACTGCGCGGTCACGGTGGAGAACTGCGCGTCAGTACTTTCGTCTATTGGTACCAGCCCGAAGGAGCATTTCTGAAGGTGGCCTGGGTCACACTTCCACGTGACCTTGTCTTTTATTCTCCCCCACATATTACATGTACAGGTAAGAATTTTAATTTCTACTAGGGAAGTCTATCACATTGATCACTTAAAGACACACACAGTAAAGTACTCGGGCGATCTAGGACTTTACTAGAGGTATATCTACTGACCACAAAACCAACTTTTACTTATAAATGAAATACTAGAAGTTTCTGATTTGGGAGAAATGAAATACAATACAGTGAGTGATTTTTTTCTTCAGCTCTGCTGTAAAAATCCACTTTGCCTATTTGACCCGTCTCTATCCATGCACTTTCATGAACCCTCGGAGGCGTTTACACAGCTCTACAGAGAATGCACATCAGTCCACTGCCATTCGTTTTATATTTTCAGTGTCTTATCAAAACATGGGTAGCAAGGTTCTTCTCATTCTATGAGGCAGGGAGATGCTTCCTAAGGATCTCTTTGGATGACGATGATATGACATCTGGGAAGGACACATCAAACTCTATTAACAGGTCACCACGCTGGTCGGGGTTTTTTGGAAACGGCAGCCCATATCCAATAATTCTTCTCCTCATCCCAGGTTTCACAATATCACTGATTGACATAGGTATGTTTCTTCCATCCATTGTTGGCACATTAATTGAGCAACCACACAGTGCCTAAAGTGGACCAAATAAAATGAAGTTAATAAACTTCCAAACTGGACAATACAAGATCTTGCTGGGTGGTAAAGGATAATACCATGAAGGTGATATTTTAATTTCCAAAAGGATTACAACAGTTACAAAATCTTTTCCCTGTTCTAGAAAATCCATTCAAGAGAAGCATAACCAGATGACACCAGAGACAGAATAGAAAGGAGAAAAGAAAGGAGAAGCAACAGATGTCTTTCACAGTGCCTTAGGAAACAAACAGTTTGAAGCCGTCAATATTCAAGATGCAGGAGTTTGAATGGAAGAAAAGGAAGATCTTAGAACTGAGCAGAAGCAAGACCTGCTTCTCTAGAAGGCCTTCAGTGTCTATTAGATGCTTTACAGTTCCTGTTGAACCACTGAGAGACCACGAGCCAGGACTTCACCACCAGAAATGCATAAGGAACTCAGAAACACACGAGTGAGTTAGTGACGTCAATGGAGTAGAGCATGAACAGAAAGGTGTGGGAGAGGTCTCGTGACAGAAAGGACACACGGATCATCCCTTATCGACTGGGACTAGCAAGGGCCTAAACTAAACAAGGTCTGCACTGCATCAGGCTGAGTGAACACAGAGTGTAGCTCTGAGTCACAGAGAAACTATACAAAGGAAAGACAGCACACTCAGGGAAAGGAAAACATATTTGGGGGTGGAAGTCACATTTCTGCCTTTTAAGATAGTTTGAAACACATGGTAAGGATAAAGAATTTAAACAGGGACATGACCCCATTTCATGAGGTACAGCTGACTCTGAGAAGCAGTGCACATAAGGACTCCAGGGCTGCAGTAAAGTGGTGGTATTATACATCATGTTATATATTTATTATACTTTAATACTTGTTATATAAATCTTACTCCAAACTAATCATTTCAGAACTGTATAAACCAGTGGTTCTCAACCTGTGGATCGCGGGCCCTTTATGAGACTAGTCAGAAGGCTCTTTCACAGGGGTCTCTGAAGACCACTGCAAAACACAGGTATTTAATTTATGGTTTATAACAGTGCCAAAATTATTGTTATAAAGTATCAAGAAAAATAACTTTATGGTTGGGAGTCACCACAACATGAAGAACTGTATTAAAGGACTGCAGCAATCTATTAGAAAGGTTGAGAACCACTGGTCTAAATGGATGAAAGAGATGGGGTTTCCAAATGCAAATCACAGACCACAACCTAAAACCAGACTAGAGCTAACCCAACCCCAGGCCATGGAGTGGTTAATCAAGCTTGCACTAAAACTGACATTTAAATAGTCAACGTCAGCAGCTACATTTAGAAGCTGTGATGTCATCCCTAAGAGCTGCAGTGGTAGCACTTCCTAGAGAACAGAGGGGAACAGAGGAGGGGAAGGAGGAGGGAAGCAGCGTGCAGAGCACTGAGGGAAGCCGGCTCCTGTAGGAGAGTTCCCTACAAGCTATCAGCAGAATCACAGTCTTACTAACTTACCTCCCGTAAACTGATTTTAGCGGTATAAACTATATTTGATCCATCTCTTTTAAACTTGGGATGTTCTTTATCTTTAATAATAAAAACAATGTCTGCTGGGATACTGTTTGGTGTTTCGTCACCTTCCCTCGGAAAAGTAATTTTGGTGCCTTCTTTCCACCCTTTTTTAATCTCGATGGTGAGAATTTTGTCCTCAGATCTGTAACTCCTTCCATCAGGGTTTAATCTTTTTCGAGAGATCTTCATCCGTTTGGTGCAGCCACTATATATTTCTTCAAGAGATACTCTAAGTTCATGAATAACAGGAGGGTCTTGCTTGAGACGGGAGGGTCCCACAGAATTCCTGTCTCTTGGATATCCATTCATGCTGAATCCAAAGGCACTAAAGGGGTCTCCGTCTATCTCCATCTCTTCAGAATCTCGACCTCCACCCATCCGTCTTCCAAAGAAAATTTCAAAGGGGTTGGAGCCTCCAAAAAAGGCTGCAAATGTGGCATGAGGATCCCCATGAAAGGTGTACCTGAAGGTTCCTCCTTGTCCATCAGTACCTCCTGCTCCTCCTTTCAACCCTGGTGAAGAGATAAGCGTGATTAGGAAAAGGGTGGAACGCCAGACAGGTGACCATTACAGCCAGAAACATCATTATAGTTAAATGGAATAGTTACACAGCTTCTGAGGAGCCACCCTAAGTTAGAGGTTTAGCTTTCAAATCAGTCCTCCAAATTTTTAGCTTTAACAATTTCTTCTTGAATGATATGGTATCTAGTTGACTTTTAAATACTTATCCGTATACCCATTCATCAGTCCAGCTCTTATCCCTTATTTATTTCCTGTGGTACAACTACTTTTAATCCATTAATTGAATTGTGCTAATTTTATTTACTACCTTTATTATTTAATGTTTGTTTTTATTGACTGAGTTCAGAACCCTGTACGTGCTAAGAAAAGATTAAATCACCAAGAATTAAAAAAAAATTTCTTCTTGAATCCTTGTTTCATAATAAATATGAAAAATAAAAGGAAACTGAGAATCCCTTACCTCAAAAGCTACTGTTCCAAAATACTGAAGTATTACAAATTTAAAAGTTTTAATGATGTGTATTAAGAGGAATTTAATAATCAACAAATAACTTAAATCCTTAAGTGCCACTATAACTAACTGATGCAATAATGATAAGTAATATAATATTCATACTAAGTAGCTCTATTTCATTTCTTTTGCTGATTTTTAAGATTTTATTATTATTTTTAACTATGTGTACGCATGTGTGTCTGCATGTGAGCATGCACACATGAGTGTATGTGCCCATGAAGGCCAGAGGCATCAGATCCCTTGCAGTTAGAATTAGAGAGGGTTGTGAGCCTCCTGACATGGGTGCTGGGAATGAGCTTGACTATTAAGTGCTCACCAATCTCTCCAGCCTCCAGCCAGATCTTTTACTGTTTAAGAACTAAATAGGACTAATTCTTGGGAGCAAGGGGGAAAAAACTCTATTAGAGGACAGTATGGAAAATGTTTTTGTGTCCACTAGATTATCATCATCTAAGATAACAAGACTCCTTAGGTCCTTAGGTCTACCTTATCGCATCCTGACTCAAAGCATTTATCTATTTCTTCTTTTTTTTTTTTTTTGTTTTTTGTTTTTTTCGAGACAGGGTTTCTTTGTGGTTTTGGAGCCTGTCCTGGAACTAGCTCTTGTAGACCAGGCTGGTCTCGAACTCACAGAGATCCGCCTGCCTCTGCCTCCCAAGTGCTGGGATTAAAGGCGTGTGCCACCATCGCCCCACTCGCAATAAACCCAGGACTGAAATCAAGAGCCTCAGGTCTTTCTAGCATGTAACCTGGGCTAGTTATTTCTGTCTGATAGCAGTACCGTGACCTTTTGCCCAACAAAGTAACATGTAGCTGACAAAGATTACATAGCATTTCTACCACATCCCAAAAGAAGATTCAACTAAAATCCACAAAACAACATAGTGATGTTTTAGGAGGCCAATCTTGGCAAAGATTTCTATCATTGGAAGTGAAGTTTCTGGAGAAGCCTTAGAAGAATTCCTAACCAAAAAGTAAGGAAGGAAAGGAAGATTACAAAACTATGAAAAACTAGTTTAAACTGGGAGATTCTTACATCCCAAATTGATTTAAGGGCAGGGAAAATATGTTGCTAATTTTTGCATGGCTCATACACATGGGGTTGAAAATGACAGGCACTCCAGTCTACTGAATGAAGAAAATCAACCAATTCTTAAAGTCCTCCTAAGTTGAAACTAGAGAAGGTGTTCTGAGGATCAGCCTGAAGACAAAGCAAAAGAAAATAACACATGCAACATGCGATGTAATCATCGGAAGTTCCAGAAAGACTTAATTTTCATCTTACTGTATTGTTAAAGGGCACACGCACACAGACAGGCAGACAGACAGACACACACACAGAGTTAGGGGGAAGAGAGGGAATATGAGTGATAAATCCAAATAGTAGTTGGGGTTTTCCTTGTAGAAGTGGACTGGCAAGTCTGGGGTGGGCGTGGTTAAAGCGCAGCTCATTCAGTATAATTTTTGTTAGTACAATTGCAGCTCCAAATGTGAAAAAGTTAATGACAGACTTTCTTAGATGACAGAGGAAGTGTAGAACTCAAAGTCAGGACAAGGCAACTAAATGAGGACCTAAGTTACTTCAATCATTGTGTCCCTCCTCCCAGAGATCTCACAAAGTTAACAGTTAACAGTTGGGTGAATGAGCTTGCCTACCCTTAGCTCTCTAAAAGGCGAAATCTAAATGCTTAGGGCACATAACAGAAAAAAAAAAAAAGAATAACATTTTCAGTATTACATCATAGGTTTGGCTTTTCTCTAAAACCTCTTCCCTTGCTCCCAAAAATGGTAATTCAGTCAGTATTATAGTCTGTGAGAAAATTTACACACAGCTGAAGTGACTTACTCATCACAGCCGACAAAATGCAGCCTTGGGATTTTTCTAGACATAGAATGGTCAACTATGTAGGTCAGATAAAGAATGAAGCTACTTTAATAATGAGAAAATCCTACCAAAATGCCGCTGTAATATGGCATGAAGTTCTTACTGTCTTCTGCACTGCCAAACATTTGATTCCAACAAGCACATCGCTGGCTAGATAGTTAACCTTAATCCTGTACACTGCAACTCCAATAAAAACAGTCAGCATCCAGCTGGATTCCCTCTGCGCTGAAATGCTTTCTAGTTTCTCGTTTTCTGAAACGACCATCTAGTCAGGGAATGGACTCTAATCCCACTTCTGCCTGAGCCTGAGATCCAGTAGCCAATTTAATATGCAAAACAAATACATTTTGGGGACACTACTCATAGCAATGACTTCTATTACTTATCTGACAAAAAATTAAGAAAAGAAGAAATACTAAAGAATTGAATTTGCAAAGGAGAAATGATGGGGTTTACTAATTTTTACTTCAAGGAGACAGAATGTATAAAACTTTTTGACTTGTAGCAAGACTTCAGAGTTATAGAACAAGAGCCTTTCAACAGTTGAGCTCACAAGACCGAGTAACTTACATATCTCCAGAACACTGAAAATGAAGAGGTGCAGCTGATTAACTGCATTAAAGAGAACAGTAGACTAGATGAAGGCTAATATACCAAAGACTTAAGTTTGAAGACATAAAAGAACTTCCAGCAGCCAAAGAAAATTAGTGAGTAAGCAGTAATCAACAGGCAGAGGAGGAGGAAAGGGAGTCAGAACACCAGAGCCAAGGTGTGTTTTGAGGGGAAATTTTACTTCTTTATTTTTTACATCTTAAAATTGCATTTATTGTGGTCAGCTGGTTGGTCTGTGGGCACATGTGTGCCATGGGATGCATGCAGAGGTCAGAGGACAACTTTCAGGATAGGTCCCAGGGATTGAACTCAGGCCAACAAGCACCTTTACCCAGTGAGTCATCTCTCTGGCCCAATAGAGAAAAAGAGTAAGTGTTTAACACAAACTTCTGCTCATGTCTGCTTAGCCAAACCTAACACTTTAGGGCAGAGAATATGTCAGAATCCATTCTTAAATTTCTGTAGTTCCATGATTATTTTCAAATGTTTCAGGTGTGGAGAGACCTGATCTATTATTTAATATGCAGACTACATGACAAAGCTAACTAGTATGCAGTTCAAGTGTAAAGAACTTACACAGTTTTACCACTGCCGCCATTCTGAAGCGTTCTCTGCTTCTTACAGCTGACACCTACCTCTCCCTCCAGCCCCAAGCAATCTAGCCCAGCTATCTCTATAGAGCTGTCTTCTCGAGACATCTCCCCTAAACTGAGTTACATAATATTTATAGTCTCTTATATCTGGGTTCTTTCGCCCAGCATATTTTCCAAGGTCCATCGAGCTGTGATATATTTCATTAAGTGGGTACTTTTAATTATTAAGAACACTCCATTTGGTATATGTGTGTGTGTGTGTGTGTTTACTTACTAAACCAGGTGATGCATGCAGGGCCCTCACTAGAGCTGCTGTGAACAATCAGGCACATGTCTTTATGTGAGCAAATGTCCCCCCCTTATAGGTTCCTAGGAATAGAACTACTACAGACCATAGTAACTTTAAAATAGAGCTACTTTATTCAATAAAAAATCCTAAATTTCAAATGCTAAAAGAATTGCACAGCATGGACAAATCAGATTATCTCATACACTTCCCACAGTTCCTTATTTCTGCTCTCCTAGTTCTAAGATGATAATGGGTCGGGAGGAGGCTCTAGGTAGTAAGTCAGTATTTTTGCATTCTTAGAATTCAGTATATCTTACTACTGTAGAGGGCTACAGACCGAGGACTATGAGTATAGACAATAAGAAAGAGAAAGAAAAAGAAAGCTCCTTCAAGACCTCACAGTGTCCCCACAGGAGATGTTTGTGGGGAGGTGCTAAGGATTGAGAGCAGGGGTCCCACACACTTGACAAGTGCCAGGACACTGAGCTACCCTCCCACCCCAGAGGGTTTAAACTACTGTCTGCTCGTCTGCTGAACGGTAAAGAAACGAACCACTTTTCTATGAGGGAGGAGCTCTAAAAGCTCAACAATTTTCCCTTCCGCTGTATTTTCAAACAGCTTACAACTACATAGCATCCCCGAATAATGTGCTGCATGCTGTAAGACAAGAGTCCTGCCTCCACTCCTTCCCTTGCTTACAACACTCATCTGGGCTAGGAACACCAAGAATGAAAAAAAGACCCAGGGCATACAGACAATGCTGATGTAGGTTTTCAAATTTTAAGTCACTTTGGTAATGATCAAAAAAAAAAAAAAAAAAAAAAAACCCAAAACCAAAAAAAAAAACAAAGTAGCGTGATGAGGGATCACTCAAGAAAAGCACTGCCAAAAGGGGCCTTAAAGAACTAAGTGTACCATTGAGTGACTTGAAAACTCTAACATCAAAACATGTTTAATAAAGCCTGAATCCTACATGGCGTAGTCACAACAGAGATGTGCTCAGAAGGAACCAAATAGCCTGCCTTTACCAAGGGGCTTTTATGGAACTCACAGAACCTCTCCACCTTCTCCAGAGAGGCCAGGGTCCTGGTGATGTCTGGAGGTCCTGCCCGCTCCTGAGACATTCCCATCATGGCATCAGTGGGACCATACTGAGCAGAGAGGCTGAACTGTCCACTACTTGCTTTTTTTCAGTTACTCATTTTGTAAGAACCTGACCCTGTAGATCCGCACCACTACCAACGGCAGCAGAATAAACCTTAATTCTTGGTACTCTGACCAAGAAAAGGAAGCACTAGGAAAAGAGCCTCCCTACTACTGCACCAAACTGCCAATATAGTTTGCTTAACGCAAAGTGAGTGGTCACTGCGTGGCTGTTTGAAGGATTTATTTCTGATTAGGGAAATCCAATGTTTAAATGCTATAAACAAAGGGGAAACAAAGCTGTTTCCATAGCCACGGTGACTTGGAAGACATTTGGGGAAAAGTAATGAAAGAGAACGTTAGTCCCAATTTTAAGACTTGAAAGCCCATACCCTTATGAATTAAAGCAGTGCTGCTGCTGACTGACGGTGTCGAAGTCCTACTTTGCCGCTCATGGAGATGCTGGACAGACCTGAGCTAAGGCCGGAATGGTAAAAGGAGACAATCAAGGTCTCCCGTGCACTGAGCTAAGTTCTGCTCTCAGAGGCAAGAAAAAAATATGACTGAGGGAAAGGGAGCTGCCTGTCACGCTTTCCTATTCACATGACAGGGAAATTCTGAAAGGAATAGTTAACTAAAAGAAAATCAGTCAGTGCTCTAACTAGGTGGCCATTTTAGGTTTTAAAAAAAAAAATGAGATCTTGTTCTCCTGGCACACAATTACTGTTTACAATTAAGCTAAAAAACTTGTCCTGGTATTTTATGACATCAGGGAAATTCTTTCTTCTCTAGGCAGATTGCCAAAAACAACTAGAAGCTAAATGCCTGTGCCTTCTGCGTCTAAGACACGGCTCCGTCTTGCTCAGTCTCACTAGATTGCTCTACAAAGGCAAAAAACTTCTTGTTTTTTTTCTGAATAAAATATAAATGTCACAGAACTGAACTGCCAATCTTAAGATTTTAAATGACTGAAGATTCTATTAATTTTAACCAAAAAAAATCCATTAAGAAAGCAAAACAGGTTGCATAAGACTCTTAAACAATTCATTCCTCAGTACAGGAATTTAAGGCTTCTTTTAAAATATAAGATGCTAAGTCTACAGTAGAATATATATAATACAATATTGTTTTTAAAAAGACCCAAAAGACAAACATGAGCATTTCATTCATAGCTCACTCAAATAACCAAGAATTAGATCTTGTTATTACCAGTCATTTTTCTTTTTATTTTAGGTATATCTGACGATCTTACTTAATGATAATCAGAAAGCTGAGAGACAGAAAAAAGGTAAGAACAAAAATGTGCAGCTTACCTTCTTCTCCAAACTGATCATAAATCTCTCTCTTTTTAGGATCACTCAATACTTCATAAGCTTCTGCGACCTCTTTAAATTTCTCCTCTGCTTGAGGGGATTTGTTCTTGTCCGGATGAAATTTGAGGGCTTGTTTTCGGTAAGCCTTTTTAATATCTTCATCTGTAGCTCCTTTTTCAATTCCCAAAATTGAATAATAGTCTTTCCCCATTTCGAATGCCTTGAAATGAACTTAGATTTTCCTTTGTAAAAGAAAACAGTGTCCCCAGTCTTAGCAATACGACGATTCCGAAAGAATGAAGCAAGCTGGGTGTCTTAAAAGTTAAAGCAATCAGCGATTGGGCTCAGCTGTCTGGAGGCAGCAGGCAGCGTCTCTATTAATCCCTTCCCCAGCAGCTCACTTACAGATAAATATACACCACACCAGAGCCGGCCTCCTTCTAGACCCTCCCATTTGCACTACGTGTCTCTGTACTTTCTAGAACAGCAAATGCTACAGGACGTCACTTTCCCAGCGGCCTCTAGGCAAAGTGCTGGGCTGCGTCCCTCCTCCTCCGTGATTAACTATTCCCTTTCCTCTGGCTCTACCATTTTATTTCCTGTGGATTTAGCAAACCAGTATTTCAGCACAGAATGCGGTAACTGCCGACGGAGTTACTCCATTAGAGGCAAAAAGGCAACAGAAATAATTATAGCCATCCCACGTGGGATTAGGTACCCCACGTTAAAGTAATTATAGAGATAGAAAAGCCCTGAATTTACTGTAGGTATTCCAATCTCAAGTTACCTGGCTGTAAGATATACAGAACTAAAATATGAGGTGTTTACACTTAAAGTCTTCAAACAATTTGGGTCATTTTCAAAATTCCTAGGGTCTATCAGTCTGAAAAGGTGAGGAAGTCACTATAATAAAATTTCACATGGTAAAAAGGCTATAATAAAATTGAAAAGCAGAATTTTAACATAAGTGACTGGAGAATGATTTTAACTAGTTTTTGATAATATTTAATAATTCACTATTTGTAAAAGCTCACTGTCTGTGTTCATTACAAGTGAAGCAGATCCCACTCTGAGGGTCACTGTTTCCCTACTGCGGGAAGGGTTAGGAGAAAGGATCAGATTTCAACAGGCTCGGTGCAGAGTAAACCTAACCCTGATCAACCCGAATGCTACTCACAAGAGGCAGCAAGGTAACAACTACATCAAAAACACATTTCTCCTCATTTTAAGTATATACTTAATGACAAAGATTTTTGAAAACATGGGGAAGAAGTCTCCCTTTTTAACATTCCCTGTTATTATTAATATATTTTCTTTTAATTCTTTAAAAAATTTGTTGCTACTTGCTGCAATTTTTTAACTAACGAAGTTTAAATCATATTTACATTTATATGCACGTGATGCTTTCTCCTACAATGTATCTTGAATAAATGAGAATTTTTTTTGTATGTAGACAACTCATCTTTTATCTCGTATATGGGTTTCCAATCTTGTCTCAACATGTTCCCACTTCTAGGTGAACACTGAAACTCCAGGCCTTGGGTGTAGTTACTAGGCAAGACTTTCACTACTGAGCTGGACTCCAGCCACCCTTTCTGCTATCATATTGAAAAGATGGATTGTTAAGACAGTGTCCAAATACTTACTGTATTTAAAAACCCTCAGTGTTTGGAAACTTGAAGGGGGCACAGCTAAAAGGAAAAGGAAATGGACATACATGCTAAGAGACTGAAAAACATTGGTGGCAATGGAACCGCCCCTGCTTGCCAACGCTCTGATGACTCAGCACTTCTGCAGGCTTGCTTTTGCGGCACAGCCTGACTTCCTAGGTCTGAAACCTTCCACAGCACCTTGCTGCTGGGAATCTCTCACGTGGCCTCCCACAGTCAGAGCTGAGTGAGCCAGCTCACACTTTTTCATCTACCAAGAAATATCAGTATCAAAAAACGTTTTTTCAAATCCAAAGAATCTGGGAGAAAAAGTCACCATGAGACTGCTATTTTGAAAATGCACACACCACCATAGTAAATTATAAATATCTATTTGCTAATACAGGTGTGTGTGTGTGTGTGTGTGTGTGTGTAGCTCTAGCAGAGAATAGGAAGAGAAACTACAATTAGTAACTGACATTCTTTCCCCCTCCCCGTAAAATTAAAAGGTTAATATATTTTTGTCCAACTATTAAATCAGAGCTTGCACTTATGATTTTCACTTTCTCATTAACTGGTGGGATGCCATGAAGCTGCAATTCTCTCATTTTTATTATAAGTAACGAGGCCGGATGTCTCTCTCCAGTAATCTCGGTACTCAAGAGCATGAATCTACTCTCTAAGTCTATCAAAAGCTTAAATGTGGTGACTTTAGCAATGCTAACAGCAACCAGATTGTTGTGCACAACAGTATGTTGAAGGGAAATGCCACTCTATTTTGTCTTTTAATCAAGTTTCCTTGCATGGAATATTATGCTTTAATAATTAGAGAAAAGGTATTTTCACACTGAAGATAGCATTTAAACCCCAAACCTAGAAGTGTAACACATCATTCCACTGACTCCATCTTCTTCTAATTTGGTATTCCTGCCAAACAAAAACAAATTTCAGTTGTTGTGATGGTTCATGCCGATCCCAGCACTCTGAGGCAGCAGAGGCCAGCCTAAGGTGCAGGGTGAGCTGGAGGCCAGTCTGAGCTACGAAAGAAACCCCAACTTTTTCTTCTGAGTCACAAGTCAGTCTCAGTTTATGGTAAAGTACAGAGTCTTGCAGGACTGGGCTGACTTCTATATAGGAGAAGAAGGAATTAATTTCAAATTAGGTCACTCAGAAGGCTGAAGGAGGACAATACCAAATTTGAGGCCAGCCTAAGCTACAGAGAGAAACCCTATCTCAATGAATTAATTCAAATAATCTCAAATACTTGAGAACGAATTACCTAATATTTTACTGATACACTTGTTGAAAACGTTTTCTATAAATACTTAATTTTTGAACAGGTCATGTTCAGTCCTGATGTCTCTATAGTGAATTTGTATAAGAAAATCATGACTTCCAGTTCCCTACAATTCCTACCCAAGAATAAGCAATCTTAGGCTCTCGAGTTCCTAATGCTTCTGATAGTTGAGTATCTAACCTCAAATCTAAGTATGTCCAATAGTCATTAAGTCTGCCAAAGTAGTCAGGAATGGTAGTGTACCATAATCTCAGAACTTGGCCGGCGAAGGCCAGACAACTACTACTGAGCTTAGCCTAGCCTGGGATGCAGCTTAAGAAAATAAAAGGGGGGCTGGAGAGATGGCTCAGCGGTTGAGAGCACTGGCTGCTCTTCCAGAGGTCCTGAGTTCAGTTCCCAGCACCCACATGATGGCTCATAACCATCTGTAATGAGATCTGATGCTTTCTTCTAGCGAGCAGGCATACATGCAGGTAGAACACTCTATACATAATAAATAAATCTAAAAAAAAGAAAAGGAAAGAATAGTGTAGATCTCAGTGAGTGGTAAAATGCTTGTCTGCTATGCAGAAGGAAGGAGGGAAGGAGGGAGAGAGGGAAGGAGGGAAATACAAGGTGGTACTAAGGAGAATCTACAATGGTTTAAAACAGTCATTTAAAGCAGATTCTGGAGTCAGGACTTCCTGGATTCAGATTCTGTGTGGCCTGGGATCTAAATTCCATGTCTGTTTCCTTATCTGTCAGTTGGGTTAATATCAATATCAACTTTACTGGGTTACCATGAAGATTAAACATGATATACAGTGTATTTAAATATCGTTGACACTGTGAAGATTACCTTTATGATTTTATTATATGAAATCCAAAAACTTTCAGGAAACAATCATGCCATACATAACACTCTTACTTATAAAAAATAGTAAAAACCATGCTGGTGGTGGCAAATGCCTTTGATCCTAACACTACAGGGAATGAGGCAGGCAGACTTCTGCGTTTGAGGCCAGCCTGATCTACACTGAAGTTTCTACGCTAGCCAAGGCTACAATAGTGAGACCCTGTCTAAAAAGTCAAAATCATTAAACACTCCATACAGCTGGTATCTATCACACTTTAAGTGGATTTATTGATTTATAAGCAGGGGTCTCATTGTGCTACCCAGTCTGGGCTCAGGGTCCCAGAGTCAGTCAGATGTGGTACACACCTGTAATCTCAGCACTTAAGAGAGGAAGGCAGGACAATCAGGAGTTCAAGACCAGTCTTTGGTTACATAGTAACTTTGAAACCAGCTTAGGCTACCTGAAACACTGCCTCAATACAAAAGAACACCCAAATCAAACTCCTTTCTCCTTAACCTCCAAAGTAGCTGGGATCAAGGAAACACATCCCTTTTCTCAGCAAATATTCTCAAAATATGTTTGATCGATTCTGGAGTCAGAGGCTCTCCCCAGCCTCAATTTTTGTCTATACTTCACAGAGCTCAGTCACCCAGGATCCTTCAAAGTTGTCCATTCTGGCTAGAAGGCAAGCATAAAGAAGCTACAAATAAAGCTGGACATTGTGGTGCGCAACTTCTATCCCAGCCCTCTGGAGGAAGAGGCAGGGAAATCTCTATGAGTTCTAGGACAGCCAAGGCTATGTGGACAGACTCTGTCTTAGCTCCTCCCCTCAAAGAAAACAAACAACAAAAATAAATAAAAACACCCTTGAAAACAATGAAATTTATAACATATACATAAATTTTACACTATTTTAAGCTGTACAAACTACTTTGCAGCAGTAGAAGTCTACTGATAAAGTCTGCCTTTCCTCTGGATAGCAGTTTGCAAAAACATTAAGCTGCACAGACCAATAACTGCCAGGCTGACCTCAGAGGAGTCAGACATTCCCCATGCTATCATGCTGCAAAAGGTGCCTTTTCAGGCTTTTCTATCTGAATTCCATTCTTCTCCTACACAGCGGAACTCTTCCAAGCCTTTCTGGTAACAGCAATTATATAACGGCAGTTTAGAAAATCCTTTGTTATGCCCTCTGATGTCTATGCTGTGTGTGTGCACATCTGATATTTAAGCAAGAGAGAAATTTTCATAAAGCTTTTCTATAACTATGGTCTAACAACAAGCTATGATATTCCTTTGAATGTTTTTATTTGGGTTTTGAAACAGAGTTTCCCTTCAGAGCAAGTGGGCTCTGAACTCATGGTCCTGCTGCCTCAGCCTCCTGCATGCTGGAATTGCAGGCCAGAGCCATGATGCCCAGAGCTGCTGTGTTGACAATAATTAAATAGACATTCCTCCAATATTAGCATGAAAAGAACATTTTGGCCCAGCACACACCTGCACTATGATGGGCTGGTGTCTTTAACTGAAGGAGCAGGGCTGGGTACCACACTCTGTAAAGAGTCCAGAAAGACAAACAGCCTGACAAGCAGGGCTTACTGACCTCTTTCATTCTGCTGCTCATGTGTCATGCAGCGGGGACGCTTCTATCAACAGACTGAACCACACAGATGACAGCAATTACATAAGATTCTGTCGCCTAGTAATATCACAGCCATCTTGTGTTAACATGCTGACATTCACACAATGACAAAATCGCCCATGTCAACAAGACGTGTGATTCTGCTAAGAAGAAGTGTATTTGGTTCTCATTTTGGCCTTTACTCTCTGCACAAATACAAACATGCTTTCAAGTCTACAGTTGACAATTCGGCTCAGTAAAGCTGTGGTGCAAAACAAGTGAACAATTTAATCACCAAATAAATACTACTCAGTCAGGGCTGGAGAGTGGCTCGGGGGTTAAGAGTATTTGCTCTTTCAGAGGACCCTTGTTTAGTTTCCAGAACCCATGATGTGGCTCACAATCATCCATGTCTCCAGTTTCAGGGTATCCAATGCCTTTTCCTGACTTCCATGGGCACCAGACATGCATGTAGTACTACGCATACACGGAGGCAAAATGCTCATGCATGTATATTTTTTTAAAAATACCAAGTTGGGCTGGAGAAATGGCTCAGTTGGGCTGGAGAGATGGCTCAGAGGTTAAGTAACTGACTGCTGTTCCGGAGGTCCTGAGTTCAATTCCCAGCAACCACATAATGGCTCATACCCATCTATAATGAGATCTGGTGCCCAGAACACTAAATACATAATAAATAAATTTTAAAAAATAAAAATACTAAATAAGACAACTGCAATATAAAAGAAAGACTTGAAATGAGGGTCTAGAGAGATGGCTCAGTGGCTAGGAGCACTTGCTGCTCTTGCAAGAGGACCCAGGTTCAGTTTTTGGCACCCACAGGATGGCTCACAGCCATTTGTAACTCCAGGTCCAGGGGATCCAACACCTTCTGACCTCTGTGTGTACTGCACACATGTGGTGCACACACAGACATCCAGGCAAAAGACTCATCTGCATGGAAATAAAAATTAAGATGGACCTTTAACCCCAGCACTTGGGAGGCAGAGGCAGGCAGGTCTCTGTGAGTTCAAGGCCAGCCTGGTCTACAAATCAAATTACAGGACACACAGGGCTGTTACACAGAAAAACCCTGTCTGAAAAACAACAAAATAAAAATAAAAATCTTCAAAAAAAATAAAACCTTGGAAAGGAGTTGGCTCTGCATGCTTAGCTTTGCCACCTGATTTCTGGTCTGAGGTCTAGAAAAGTCAGGCGCCAAGTCTTGACCCCTCATTTATACAATGACACACTTTCTGCCTCATGAGAGGGACCCAAGAATCAGAAAACAGGGGCTGGAGAGCTGACTGCACGGTTAAGAGCACAAACTAGTCTCTTGCAGAGGGCCCCGAGTTCAGTACTTCCCAGCATCAGTGTTGGGTGACTTATCCCTGACTAGAACCCAGGGGGTCTGCTCCCTGTGTCTACACAGATGCAGTCAACTATCACATACTTACACACAGATTCACAGACACAATTACAAATAAACCTTTACAGGAGCAAGAAAATACATGGCAGTGAAATGCTGTGCAGATATTAGCTGTTGTCCTCCCTCCATGCCGACTGGTTGGTATGGAAACGGCTTCAGAATAAACAGGGATGCAGCTCCATGGTAGAATTTGTCTTGCATGGCAAGGTCCTGAGCTCAATCTTTTGGAAAAAAAAAAAAAATAGGAGTAGGAAGAGAATGTGAACAATGACTTGAACTTCTGATAGATTCTGAAAGAGAGAGGGAAGGGAGAGGGTTTAACACGTGGATCAGGAACACAAAGTCCGGATGAAGAGATCACAACGCTAGTCTACAGAGGAGGA
Organism: Alexandromys fortis; assembly: GCF_014885135.2. Lineage (NCBI taxonomy): Eukaryota > Metazoa > Chordata > Mammalia > Rodentia > Cricetidae > Alexandromys > Alexandromys fortis. The sequence goes on along the minus strand of NW_026067948.1, from coordinate 5,778,788 downwards.
GGCTGGCCAGGTAAAAGTACAGGAATGAGAAGGACTGGTCAGACTGTTCAAAGTTTCATTGTTATTTAGAAAACTGTGCGTCTATGCTCTTCAAAAGGTACTACTTCGGGGTTGCAGAGGTGGCACTGTGGTTAACAGATTTCCATCTTCTAGAAAATCTCAGTTCCATTTCCACTACCTACATCAGTCAGCTATAACTACAGCATCAGGGGATCTGACATTCTCTTCTGGCCTCTTCAGGAACGGGCACACACATGGCACACACCACACTCCTACACACACACACACACACAATTAGATAAAACAGAAATCTTATTTTTAAGAGGCCACTTTAAGGTCAGCTTTGTAGGTATAAGCACTTGCTGCTGAGCCTAAAAACCTGTTTCAATCCCCAGGACCCATAAGCACGTGGTGGCACACAGACCCCACGTACACAAACGTATTTTTTAGGTGCCAGTTCAAGTAGCTTGCATAGCATAGAAAAGGCTCTAGCTTCCTTCCCCAGTGCTGAAAAAAGAAAAAGGAAGGAAAAAAGCTAATTCTCTCCAACTGTTTGGTCATCCAAATATTAAATGACAATTTATTTTGAAGCTTGTGAAATTATTTTTTGGTTTTCTTAGCAAAGTAATTTTTTTTAAATATTTATTTATTATGTATACAATATTCTGTGTGTATGTCTGCAGGCCAGAAGAGGGCACCAGACCTCATTCCAGATGGTTGTGAGCCACCATGTGGTTGCCGGGAATTGAACTCAGGACCTTTGGAAGAGCAGCCGGTGCTCTTAACCACTGAGCCATCTCTCCAGCCCTTAGCAAAGTAATTTTAATGAACATTTTATTAATATTTTAACTGTCCAAAAAGCATTTAGATGTTGAACCATAAAGGTCAACAAGACATAGAATTGTATCAGGAGTGTTTCTCCAGGGACTACTGTCTCTCTTGTCTAAAATATCCAGCAGTCTTATCACTATAGCTATGTAATTCGAAAAATTTTCAATTTTTGATACTATGTTATTGCTCAGTTTTATAATACTTTCCTTATACGAGTGGTTCTCAATCTTCCTAATGCTGCAACCCTATAATACAGTTCCTCATGTTGTGGTAAGCCCCAGCTGTACAATTATTTTTATTGCTATTTCATAACTATAATTTTGATACTGTTAAAAATTGTAATGTAAATATCTCTGTTTTCCAATGGTCTTAGGCAATCCCTGTAAAAGGGTTGGTCAACTCTTGAAGGGGTCATGACCCACAGGTTGAGAAACACTGCCCTATACAAAGCATAATATATACATCTAAACTGATTTTAATTATCTTCAAAGAGATACAAAGTAAAAATTTAAAAACTTAAAGAACAAGCCTTTTAAAATGATGTGAAAGTAAAACTGCTTTAAGCTTACTAAATATTATAACGAGCAGTCAGCACTGGCGGCATACCTTTAATCCCAGCACTCAGAATGGGAAGGCAGGCAGATCTGAGTTTGAGGCCAGCCTGGTCTACATAGTGAGTTCCAGAACAGCCAGGGCTATGTAGAAACACAAACAAAATCCACTAGTCATTGGGAAACAGTAATCAGAAATATTCCCTGCTTCAAAAATTTCCTGAATGTGAATAATTTTTTTTTGAAGAGTACAGAATTTCTTCAAACTGGGACATTTAAATGTTTCCTAATATAATTTCCAAGTAACAATTAGTCCTTCTTTATTACTTTCTTTTAATAGGAAGTAACCCAAAGTTTACTAGGAACTTCAAAACAAAAAGGGAGCTAGTATACTTACCTAGCATCTTGTGATCTACATTATAGTGTTCCTGGAGCGGGGGTGGGGCCTCAGTGGGTAGAGTCCTGTGCAGACCCCCAGCACCCGGTCAAAGCCAAGTGTCTGTACTTGTAAGCTGGGGAGTGTGGGAGGAGCTACAGAGACAGCAGATGCTGGGCGCTTGCTTGCCAGTCTAGCTGGAACAGCTAACTCCTAGCTCTGGGTTCAGTGAGATACTGTCTTAAAAAGAAAGGTAGAGTGATAGAGGAAGACATTCCACATTTACCTCTGCCACACACAACACACACACATTTTTGTTTTGCATTCAATATTTACCTCTGGCAGAGACACAAACACACGCACACTTTTTTTGTTTTGTTTTTACACTTATTTTAAACATCAATTTAGGAAGCCAAAATAAACTGAGATTCTCGATCATTTTATATCTTGATACACTGATGGCATGCTTATAATAGGTATGTTAAAAGATCACTGTGACATGCAATCCACATACAACCGCCAACAAGACACTATATATTTTGGGGGGACTAACCCTTTGAAATCAGTGTGTAGCCACACTTACGGCGTATCCTGCCACCCTCAAAATGTTTCATACCATTTGTTTAAAGAAAGGATAAAGGGATTTGAAACAAAAGCCAGTACTGTCTTTAAGGTAGTGGTAATGGCTGATTACATATGCTCAGGAGTTGGGGATTTAGCTCAGCGGTAGAGCACTTGTCTGGCAAGAACAAAGTCCTGGGTTCAGTCAGTCAGGGCAAAGGGAAATGGGGGGAAGGGAAAGACAAAATTACAAACAAAACAAAACAAAACAAAGAACCAAATCAAAACCAAGATACCTTCACATGCTTAAAGAAATACTAGCATGACGCTCGGGGTAAATTAACACTAGGAAACAGATTGGTGTGGTTTTTTGTTTCCTCATTCCTAGAATTTTTTCCCTCATAAACAGGCAGAGAAGGAATTAAGTGGCTGTGCATAAAGTAAGAACTGTAGCTTCACAGGTTGGTGATGGTGCTCACCTTTAATATCTGAGTTCGAAGCCAGCCTGGTCTGCAGAGCAAGCTCTATGAAAGCCAAGGCTATCCAGAGAAACCCTGTCTCGAAAAAGAGAGAGAGAGAGAGAGAGAGAGAGAGAGAGAGAGAGAGAGAGAGAGAGAGAGCTGTAGCTTCTCAGGCAAGTAGTACAAGGAAAGGATGTTTATGACCCTAGAAGAAGCAGGTGGAGATGGGTTGCCCCATGGGAACATAGGGCTCATAGCCAACACTGTGACCAACTGGCTGCCCAGCAGGATATTTAGCTTGCTATGTATTTACAGCTTTAAAACACTTGAATTTAAACAGTAACAAGTTTTACTACAAATCACATTACACCCATACAGGTATAATCAAACTGATGCTACTAAGGAGACTTAACCACAACTCAAAGATTTATTGACAGCTACCAAAAATAAGCAATATGGGGAGGGGGAGAGAAAGGGGAGGCGGCGGTGGGGAAGAGACAGAAATCTTTAATAAAAAAATAAATTAATTAAAAAAAAGCAATATGATATTCATAAAAATGAGCAAACCCATGCTAAAGAAATTCACGAGCCACTATAAAACTGGGTAACTGATTGCTTAATTCCTAAAGAGGGCAGATTTGAAATAGAAATTGTGTAAATGTTTTTTAAGTAAAGTGTTTATTGGCCAACAAGATTAGCTCAGTAGGTCAAGGTGCTTGCTACCGAGCCTGATGGCCTGAGTTGAATCACCAGAACTCACAGGAGAGGAGCAGAAACAGCACTCTGACCTCCAACATTCATGCCTCGGCCCACATACCTATCAATATACACAAACAGAAATGAATATAGTTAAAAAAAATATATATATATAGTCTTTTGGTTATCTGGACAAAGTCAGCATATCCAGACAACACTTAGGAGACCCCACTGGATAGATCATTGTCTGTGTCGTGACCATACAGAAGGCACAGTCACTGGCCCAGAGGTTCCCACTGTAAATACAGAAGGTACTTACTATCATAGCCTTCACCAGACAGTGGTGGAATTGAGCACTTAAAGCCAGGACTAGATGGCTGATAATGCCTAAATATTTACTGACTGGCCACTAACAGGAAAATGTTTGCTGACCCCCACTATGTACAAATTATTTCTCATGAAGGACAGGGCAGTATTTTAAAAAGTACTAGACAAAAAAAAAAAAATCAAAACCTGAATTTTGCAAAATTCTTTTGACATATACTTTATATAATAAACTCTCAGCCTGGGCATACCTGCCAGAGGGAACATATAATACGTATAGGAATATCTGGGGTGTACACTGAGCTCAAAGGCAGTGCATGTGTTATAAATTCTGTGTCATTATCCCTACGGGAAATACAGGTTCCTGCAAGCCTCTGGTCATATTTTCATCAGCCACCCCAATACATAATCTTCTTTTTTTATGTATTCCTACTTAAAGATCCATATTTTATATTGTTGACTCACTGACATTCGCTCATGGCCAATAGCAGTGTAAGTCATGCTGGAATGAAGTTAAGTGAAGATAAACAAGAACGCAGAAGACCTTGGGTTGGATAGTTGGCTCAAGTGCTGAGCAAGCATGAGGACCTGAGCTCAGGTCTCCAGCACTCACAGAAAGGCTGCCATGGCTGTGTGTGTCTCTAATCCCTGTGCTATGGGAGCAGAGAGAGGAAGACCCTGCATGCTCACTGCAGCTAGCCTAGCTTCAACAGCAAGCTCCAGGTTCAGTATGAGGTCCCAGCTCAAAAGAAAAAAAAAAAGGTAGAGAGTAAGAAAGGGAAGGAACCCATTTAGCCTCCAGTGTGTGTGCACATGCACACATTAAGTAAATAACTTTTTTAAAAGAATGGTTCATAACTTGAGCTGTTTTATAAGATGCACATAATACTCAGTATATGTGCATCTTCAAATGACCCTAAATCATTTTGAGTATTGATCTGGGGATAAAAATAAATTTTGTGAAGGCAGATTCATAAATACAGAACTGGCAAGAAATAAGGCTTAACTGTATACTGATGTGTCACCATCAAAGACCTAAGACCAGCTTAAAAATTCCAAGCAACAGCAATATTGAAATTACCTGTCCCAAATGGTATGCCATGATATCTGTTATCGTCAAAGCAAAGGCGCCATCCTTTACTCCAGAAACCCTCCACACAGCTGATTCTGCTTGAGTCCAGCTGGAGGTTGTGCTGCTGTGGCACTGAATGAGGGTAGGCTCCTAATCCATACTTGTTGCCAGAAATCAGCTCACTTATTACTATATAAATGTACCCCTTTTCCACTAGGCTGGAATCTCCCAGAGGGATCTCCCTCACTCCCTCGTTGTTCTTCCTTCTTTCTCCTTCCTGTTTTCTGTACCAGAACAAGACCTTTACATAACACAGCTAAACCTCTGCTGAATGAAGGAGCAGAAATGGGTAACTATAGGACGTAAAGTAAGATGTGTATGATATAAAGAGACAAATGGAAATTTTAAACACATCCTACACAATTTTCCAACCAGCTCAATGTGTATGGAGTTGAATGTCAAGCTCATTACTTATACGCTGCATTTGTTTTCTTTCTTGTTTTTTTTTTCATTTTCGTTTCTTTCTTTTTTTTTTAAACATTATGGTTTTTTTTAATATGTATTTATTTATTATGTATACAATATTCTGTTTGTGTGTATGCTTGCAGGCCAGAAGAGGGGACCAGACCTCATTACAGATGGTTGTGAGCCACCATGTGGTTGCTGGGAATTGAATTCGGGACCTTTGGAAGAGCAGGCAATGCTCTTAACCTCTGAGCCATCTCTCCAGCCCCTGCATTTCTGTTTATAACAAAATTTATATTATATTTGTCCCAACTGACAAAAGCAGAAACAATCCTCAAGAAGTTCATACTCTAGAAAACAAGATCTCAAGCAAAGAACTGGACTGTTCGCATGGAACGAGTTTGGGGCTAGCGGGGTCAGATGCGCTCAGTGCTGCCTGACCTGTTCCCACTTGTGCTTGGCCAGTACTCAGCTCTGTACTCAGGGTTAAAAACAGACCCTAAGGATTGAGATGACAACAATGAGCAGTCATGAAGTTATTTTAAATACTGTAACTTACACTAGGAGGGAAGTTTTAGCTAGATGAATGACCTATCCGGTTGCTAGGCTTTTCCCAACCCAATCTTTCAATCCATTGTCTACTGAAACAGACTCTTACTACCCAGACTGATAGAAACGGAGACTTGACAAAGTGACTTGTGATTTTACTGACCCTATGGACCAAGACTATCGTCATGAAGGTGACATTTTTACTGTCTACTCTGCCTGCCCAGACTCCAGCTCAATGTCCAGCTCTTTTTTTTTTTGCATATAAAAATTTTACTCTTATGTAAAGTACAAAATTTGATCACACTGAATACATTTATAGGGTTTCTCTGCAGTATGAATTTTCTCATGATTTAGATTATTCATACATGCAAATGCTTTACCACAGATTACATTCATAGAGTTTATGTCCAGTTGTGATCTTTCATGCATTTAGAGTACTGTGATGTGAAAAGGCTTTAACACACTCATTACATTACATTACATTATAATGCCCAGCTCTTTTATGGACTGAATAAATAAAAGAATTACTGAGTACCTACTAGGTGTCAGTCCTATCAATCTTAAGTTCAAGGTCAGCCTGGACTGCATAAGATCCTGTCTTGAAAAGAAAAAATAAAAATGAAAACAAAAACTACCATTCTATTCTGAAGGAAAGTATCCTTAGCTATTACAAGACAAAATGGCATAAGAAGTGCTATCATAAATCACAGGAAAACAGTAACTTTAGATGCTCTGTGTAAAAAAAACTTTAATTTTCCTCTTAAGTATGTCTCTTTAAATGCATTTCAAAACAATATGAGATCTATTAATATAAAGCAAAAGAGAATCAGAAGACAAAATCCAGAATGTCCATAGCTAGACAAAGAAATAGAAATATCATTAGAGAAATAAAACTCTACTAAAAACTCTACTAAAAACAAAAGTGCCCACCTTTTTATGTGAGTTCTGGAGATCTGAATTTGTCTTCAGATTAATGCAGCAAGAGCTCTTACCTGATGGGCCAATCTACACAGACCGTGGATTTTACCAAGCCCATTTGAACACGGCTATTTAAAATGTACTATAATTTCTGGAATCCCTTCCTGAGCCTGAGAATACAGATGAATTAACATATTTTATACGTCCAACTTCCAGTGGCATAGAACTGTGTGATTCCTGAAGAGTTCAGAAGTGATCTTCTGAAGGTGGCAAGGAATTTACGAGCACAGCGTAGATGAGAAATCTCAGACACAAGATCAACAAATGAACTAACACATAGTTTGGGCCCAACATTTATTTACGCAACAAATAACTAGACTGTCAGCCTAGTGGTAGGGATGATAATGATGGAGATGATGGCGTTACTCTCCGGTTTACACTCTAAGGGAAATAAGAGTGTAAACAACACAGACAAACACTGTAAGACATGGTGATAAGCGAGGGGTTGCCGAACTGCTTGACAAGAGCCATCAGAGAGCTGAGGCCTGAAGGACGCAGTCAGATCAAGCGTGCATGGCAGGGGCTCCAGGACTTCAGCAGAGGAAGAAGCAAGATAAAGACTGAGGCCAGAAATTCGTGGCTAACAAAGTGAACAAACAGCTGCAGGAAGAGCATAAGAGAAGAGGAAGAAATGTATAGAGAAACTAATTACACAGAGCACTTCTAGGGAAAGGGTTCATAGTGTAATTGGAACTATACAGAAGAGATCTGTTTTCAAGAAATCAAGAAATGATAAATGAATTGTAATATAGTCAGAAAAGCACTTGAACTACAAAAAGGCAGATGAGTATAGTTCTTGGATGATATTTTTCAACACTGGGTACATTACTTTTGAATCCTTATATATTATATACATTTATACAAATTTTCCCAATTTTTAAAAAATTATTTCATTGTACATGGTCTAGTGTCTTTATGTGTGTGTACCATGTGTGTTCCTGGTGCTTTCAGGTTAGAAGAGGACATTGGTGCCCCTGGGTCTGGAGTTATGATGGTAATTGTCATATGGGTGGTAGGAACTAAACCTTGGTCCTCTGGAGGGGCAGCCAGGGATCTTATCAGTTGAACCATTTTTCCAGCCCCACAAATTCCTTACTGAATCACAGAAATAAACAGGAAGGACCAAAACTAAAGTGTCACCCTTTTGGTCCAGAATACAGTGGTGGTAACTTGGGCCAGGGCTGGAAGCAGCAGAGGTAAAAATCAATGGACCTGAGAACATATATTGGTGATATGGTCAGTAAGGTCTTTCTGATGGCCAGACAAAGGGCAGGGATATGAATCAAGGAAATCAAGAGCTCTCAGTCAGAGCTTTTCAAGGTGTTAAACTCAACGTCTGAAGATATTTTTAGTTATCACAATTGGTGGTGCGTGGGAGGGATATGGATAGCATTCCAGGCAAGTACAGGCCAACAAGGCTCTAAATACTATAGCACGCAAACCACACAGCAAACAATTATCAGGTTCAAGATCTCAATAGTACCTAGTCTGCAGGGCGGTGGTGGTGCACGCCTTTAATCCCAGCACCTGGGGGGCAGAGGCAGGCAGATCTATGAATTCCAGGACAGCCTGGTGTACAGAGCAAGAGCCAGGACAGATTCCAAAGTTACACAGAGAAACCCTGCCTCAAAAAACAAAACAAACAAATTAGTCTACACTGATTCCAACGTATTCCATTCTAGGATATTCATATTTCCAGTATATATAATGTTTTTTTGAAATTAGAAATGGAGGTTCTTTTGGTATTTACAAAAAAATTAAATAATGCTAGAAGGGAGTAATAATACTCTGAATTGTTTTGATTAGAACATTTAATTGTTGTAAATCTAGTTAATGAAATAAAAAATGCGACTGAGTATTTTTTAGGAACTCTTCGAGGTTTTATACCCTGGTATGATTAAATCTGTAGCCCAATACCGTTACTGTTTTTCCAAATCCACATTCTGAGATAATTCAACACATGTAAAAAAGGGTGAGCTGAGCTATAAAATGGCCGAGACAGAGCTGGGTAAAAGAAAACCGCTGGTTTTATCTGCAAGCACATGACTTGTTAACTGATCTATGGGTCTTGAACTCGAGGGCGCATTAGCTTCCAGTTATCAGGAAGCCGGTAACATATATTTCCCGCATTCTAAGACTCCTGATAAGAAAGTGTTCTTAGACTGAGACCGGGGGGGGGGGGGGGGGATAACATACAAAATGCTGTTCTTTCTTAGCAAGTTGTGGACGGGGGTCATTGTGGCACACGGAAGTTGAAACAGAACAGGACTTAAGAACCCTCCCTCACCCCAGTAATTGTTTGCATTACATTAGGCACGCTCAGGAACGGTCTGGGGAGATGTGTAATTATTGGCACATAAAGCAAATATTAGAAACCGCCTAATAAAAACCATCTAATCCAGAAAACTACATTTATCTGCGGGCCCGCAGGGGGTGGGGTAAACTCAAAGCCAATTTGGGTGAAGAACAAGACCGTTCGTTCACTCGTGTATGGCCACGAGATTGGCCGAATGACACACAACGCTGCGGGGTCTAACATGGAACGTCACAACACTCACGTTTTTAAAGGACAAAGGGCGGTCATAGTTTCACCATCCGCTCACCCACATTATTTTTACATAGACACTCGATAGGTAGCAATCGATCGGGAACTAAGGGCCCGGCGGGCGGTCTGATCATGCCCACGTGTGACCCCCGACAGCCTGGCAGTCGCAGGCGGCGGCAGCTCAGCACCCCGAAGGATGCTGGGCTCCCGCCGGGGCCGCAGACGGTTCTGCAGCGTCGCCGCGGACATGCGCGCGGCCCTCGGGGGCTCGCGGGACACTGTTGCGTGACATCCACGCCCGGCGGCGTCAAGCGCCTCACTACGGAAACAGGGAAGGACACGCGCTCCGAGGACGCGGAGAGACGAGGCGAGGCGCCCAGAGCAGGAGCAGACGCCACCGCAACGACCGACTCCCCGCCACCGCGAGGAAACAAAAAGGCGGTGACGCGCCGGGAAGGGGCGCCCCGGTCAACGCTACTCTCGCGAGATTTGACTAAGACTCGCGATAGTCTCTACCAGGCGGCCTGTCTCCACGCCCGCCCCTAGCCTCGCTAGCTCTGAAACATCGCGAGATTTCCGCCGCCTAGTCCCCGCCCCTTTACGGCACGATGGTCGCACAAGAATGTGATAGAGCCTCTACGGCCGCCATTTTCTTCCTTTCTTAGCGGTTAGCCGAGAGGGGAGCCTCCGCGAGGAAGCGGCAGCGGCGGCTGTAGCGTGGGCATGGCCGACTACTCAACGGTGCCTCCGCCCTCGTCTGGCTCAGCCGGCGGCGGCGGCGGAGGAGGCGTTAACGACGCTTTCAAAGATGCCCTGCAGAGAGCCCGGCAGGTAAGCGTGCAGCGCGGCGGCTTCCCCGAGAGCCTCCGGCGGGCTAGGCCCCGTCCCCGCCGGCTTCCCGGGCTAAGCCGGAGACGGCCATGTGTCCCGGGGTCCCAGGCACTCGAGGCCGACCTCGGCTCAGGTCCGGGCTGAGCCTCCCTTCCCACGCGCGCTCCCCAAACGTGGCCACGGGGCTTCCACTTCCGCAGCGTGGCCCGGCTTCCTCAGGTCGGCTTCCGTTCGGTAAAGCGCTTGTCGCTGTCCACAGCGGCGGGGAAGAAGGTTCTGGGAGGCCGGGTCACGGCTAGGGCAGGACGGGCTTGCCCGCCTAGCGGTGCTTACGGCCCCGCCGAGCCCTCCCTCCCCGGAAGGTAACGTTCTCCTGGCCCGGGGAGGCTCCCCGAGCGCCCTTCCCCGGGGCGGTCAGCCCTCCGGCCTTTCCCTCCAGCTAAAAATGGCCTCAGGCCGGTTTCCGCGAGCTTTGGGTTTGGATCTGCCTCTCCCGAGGCGAGACCTCCATCCTCTTTGTGTTCCGTTGGGACGTATTGCTGCCCCGAAGGCACCACTTAGCGGGTTGAAAGACAAAAGTGCTTGTACTTGAAAATCTTTTTTTTCCAACTCTGGACTTTGGTGTCTTCAGGTAGCCCTCTGATTTCTTTGTGGTTTAAAAATGTAGCGTTGTCTTGGTGGGCACGTCGTCTTTAGTCCCTGCACTCCAGAGGCAGAGGCAGGGAGATCTCTTGAGTTTGAGGCCAGCCAGGACAACAAAGAGACCTTGTCTCAAAAAGACGTTACGGAATTTGGGTGTAAGCTAATAAAACATCTTTTTATGGCACTCTATCGTAGTTGTTAGACATTTTATAGTAGTGTTGAACAAATATTGCAAAAGTCGGTTTTGACTATATTAGTTTACTTCCCTCCTAATTTACCCCCCTCAGGACTGAAAGATTACTGAGTCAAAGTTTATCACTCTACCATGATGTGGCAAATCACGTGTTGGAAGATTTACTAGTCTGTTATTCATCTAGCGTATTTAACTATCTAGTACACGGATACTAAAGAAAAATCGTTTTATTTATTTGTGGAGAGGGCTCAGTGACTGTCGTGGTTTGTGTAGAGGATAACGTGGGAGTTGATTCTCCCACCACGTAGCTTTCTTGAGTCGCATGAGAGTGGACAGCCTTAGATATGAGTCTCTTTATCTGGGCCCCTTGAGGAAATTTTTTTGATACCAGGGTTTGTAAAAGGAGAGGCTGGCCTGGGATTTAAGGTGTCCTACCTAATCCTCCTTGGTGCTTGCAGGTGTGCTCCACCCCCTCAGCTTTGAAACATCTTAATGTTTAATGTGTAATTCCTTTTCTAAGGAAGGTGTGAGATAATCCAGGAATCAAATATCATTGAACAGAATAGCTAATGCTTTAATTAATAAGACAATAAGCACGACAATTATGCACTGTGCAAGATAGTGGATGGTGACATTCATGCAGTGCACTGGTGGTGGTGGTGGTGGGGTAGCCTTTGGCCAGCACAGAAAAGCAGCAGCAGCCTGTACAAAGGGAGGGTTTCTGGACTGACAGTCCAAGAGTAAGCTGGAGCATTAGAATTGAATATGAGGAGGAAAAGGTGAGAAAATGAGGAACACTAGCTAGATTCAAAGTGAATAAGCTTTGTTTGCCAGCAAGCCTCGATTGTGATTACAGTGTCCTTTCACCTGAACTTTCTAAGTATATAGTGATCCCTTAGGACCTTGCCCTGTATAAGGTACGTGGTGTGTTCAATTAATTCAGCAGATATCCTTAGTGTGTTGTCCCACTCCACAGCTCTGGCTGTCCTGGCACTCACTGTGTACATCAGACCCACCTCTACCTTTGGGATTAAAGGTGTATGTCATCCACGCCCAATTTTAAATTGTGTGATCTGAAAGTTAACTCCTAGAGATGAAGAGGTATCCTTGCTATCTTGTTATCCTCCAGGACTTGAGTCGGCCTCAGCTTTCTGAGTGCTGGAATTGCAGGCCCACACTTTGCTTAAGTATAGTGCATCTGTGTCTTTGAGGATAGATAAAGCATTGCTAATTTTCCAAAACACTTTTTTTTTTCTCTGTGTAGCCCTGGCTAACCTAGGAACTCACCCTACAGACCAGGCTGACCTTGAACTCACAGAGATCCACCTGCCTCTGACCCCCAAATGCTAGGATTAAAGACATCTACCTAGACCAAAACAATTTTCAAGTGTTGCTGTGTACTCTGCTTTAGAATTGAATTACATATTGTGATGAATTGGTGAGGGTATGCTGTATGTTAGGATCTGCGCTGAACATGTAATCTCCACAGCCATCCTGTAAGGTGTGTAGAAGTTTCCCATTTGTGAAGATGTGGCAATCGAAGCTCAGAATGTCTGAGAACATTTGACAAAGACACGACTCTAGACAGCACACTAGAAGTAGATTAGCACCTCCACCCTTGAACTGCTAAGGAAAGTGTGGATCGGCATTTAGGAAATACACTGTTTTCAGGTCATTATCTTTTGGGAATTATTATTTTGAACTCCAAAATGTGTAACGGCAGTGAGAATGGTGCTAAGTGCTGACTTGTTTGAAGAAAGAAAAAGTAGGGCAAAAATCCAAGTGGGAAGCTTGGATTGTACATGTGAATTAAAATCAGACATTACCCATACACAATATATGCTTAATAAAATTATCGATAGAGCTCATAATTCCAACATGTGAGAAAGGGGAAAGAAAGGCCAGCCTGGGCAACAGAGTGAGACTATATTGCTGTATTGGGAATTGATTGATCTTCAGGGATTTTGTTTGTTTGTTTGTGGTTACCAAAAAAATGATTTTCTAAGATTAATTTTGGAGAGTTATCTGCTTTGTGGTGTTCTAGTCTTTGTCAACAGTTTTCAATTTTTTAAGGTTTTGCTTTATCTTGAATGAATGAATCAAGCACCAACTTTGATTTTCTTTTGGACAGTTGTAGAACTATCAATAGATATCCCATAGTAAGGAAATTGAGGTCTCTCTGTAGCTATGGCTGGATGGAATATGAAGAAATATACTTTCTTTGCTTAGGTAATATATTTGCTTAGGTAAAGAAGTATACTTTCTTGTGCATGTTTCTTGGAGTTCGAGTAACCTCAGAAGTGTTTATAAAAGCTAACTGTAGAGAGTGGTCACCGTCTAAACCACTTTCCTCTAGTTCAGTATGCCATCTGCTCTGGCACTTACTACCTACTGCCTTTATCAGCCCCACACAGTGCACTTAGATCCCCAATGCGCAGTTTGTAAATGCTGCATTTTGAGATCAAAGGGTAGAAAAGATGTGTTCCCAGGTGTGATTAGGAAAACTTTCAGGAAAGAAGGTTAGGTACCCACAGATGAAATAGGCTTTTAATGGGGAAATGACAGGTGGTTAGTAAAGTTGATCACCACTGAAGACTTAAGTTGTAGGCCTTTTCTTAGACTTTGTGTGTGCTGGTATGGGTGTAGATGAAGAGGAAAGTCTAATAACCCTGGGAGACATAGTTGACATAGGGATATGACTTAACAGATCCATATTTGGTGTAAGGCCTTGAATATACTCTTAGCCTCCCCCAATCTTCTGCTTATAATAAACAGTTAGGTTAGTTCCACATCAGTGTCTTAGAAATGTCAGTCATATATTTGTTTGTTTTTCCTTTTTTTTTCGAGACAGGGTTTCTCTGTGCAGCAGTGGCTGGCCTGGATTCTGCTTTATAGTAGTCCGTGCTAGCCTTGAACTCAGATCAGCCTGCCTCTGCCTGAAGTAATTAAAGGCATGCAACCCCGGCGCCCAACTGTTTTTTTTTTTTTAATAGAGCTTAATCCCATACTGTTCCTTGTTAGCTCCCTAAACTACTAAGGATAGTTTTTAATTAATCCTAACAATAGTGTATTGTTGTAGAAAATTTAGTATAGGAAATTTAGAGTAGTAAATGTATGTTAGTATTGTAACCTTTCTGATTTTTTTTTAAGATTGCAGCAAAAATTGGGGGTGATGCTGGTACATCATTGAATTCAAATGACTATGGTTATGGGGGACAAAAGAGACCCCTAGAAGATGGAGGTAAGTTAAAGCCAGGAATCATTATAGCTATCTTGCACAGTATGCAAATGATGAGGGGTTTTCACTCTTATTTATTGAAATAATTTGTTGACATAATACTGTGTATTGATCTCAGAAAGGGGGGAAAGACAGACCTAGAAAAAAGGTAGGTATAATGTGAGCCTAGGAGAAAGTATTATTGGGATAGTAAACAGTTCATTTTTTTTTTCCTGTTTTAGGAGTATGCTTAGTTTGCACAGGTTTCTCGTTAATACTGAAAAAAAACCCAAAAATATAAATTGCTTAGGAAACACTTTCCTGGTTTTCCCAATTATTCGGTATGCTGCTTATTCATTTACTTCGAAATTCACTTCAAAGGCTTTTATAGTGGATTTATAGTGCTTCTTATTTTTAAAAAAACATTGACACTTCTGCAATTAGAAGTGTATGCTTTTTTTGTTTTAGTTCTGTGTGTGTGAATTTTGATAATTCTAATTGAGCATATAGAAATGTAATTGTAACCCTGAGTGGGAATACTTGGTTTCCTTTTAAGTATTTGCAAGTGAGGTTTTTAAAGTGCAAGAAAAATGAGCTAATGATGCTTCAGATGTTGTGTGTAATGTATTCTTTTTATTTTATGTGTAGATGGCTCTTGGACAAATCCGAGCAGTACAACACACTGGGAGGGAATGCCCTCTCCTTTTAAAGGCAGGAATTTTTATTTATTACCTGTGTTCAGTATGTAAACGCGAAATAAACAAGCCAGTGGATTCTTAAGTGGACACAACTGTCTCTTGGTTTATGTGTCTGAATTTTTGCTACACAAAAGCCTTGAAGTGGGGAAAATGACAATAGTAGTGCTTTGAACTATAGACTGTCTATTCTAATGTGTGTGTTTTGTTTGAGAAAGGCGGTCACGTAGTTGCTTTGAGGTGTTTTTTTTTGATAAACTCATGTAGTGAAGTGTTTCATTTGGGAATAAAACAGTTTAGATTGAAACTGTCTTGTAATATGAGCTTTCCTTTTTATTAAAGCTTTGTGGTCACTGTCAACTACCCTTGTCTTTTGCTATGTCAATTTTTTATATAGCTGATATGTCAGATTTTTATATAGCTTACCTAGTTGTCAGTTCTTACCATAGAAGAAGCATCATTAGCTTTTAGCATATGGTATTCACCAGCATTTAAATACTTTGTTTTGTATCATTCCATACTGTCAGGAGCCATTTCCCCCCAAAATTGGCAGAGCCTATCCCACACCCAATTATCTGTTAATAGAGAGCTATTAACAGATAGCTCCACACTCGATTATCTAGAGAACTAGGAGTGTCAACTTGTGACTTCCTGACCAAGGGGCTATGTAAGCTGTAACCATGACTCAAATAAACGGAGGCTCTGACAAACCTAGCATGGCCTTCTTCCTCTCTCCCGCTCTCCGGGACCCTGGAATTACTGATCTGCCAGGCGGGTTACAACCCTAGACTGAGTGACCTGCCAAGGCGGTCTACACTAAACTATTTAAAGTGTCTGTGCATTGCTTAAACAGGAAGAGAATGAAAGAATTTAGGTTTTGTGAGTGTGGTTGTTTTATTTGTTTTTTTTGTTTGTTTGTTTTGATTTTTGTTGTTTTTAGAGTTTTGAGTCTAGGTTGAATTGTGGCAATTTTGGTTGGTTCAAGTGATAAACCTTTATATCAGGTATTTTGATAAACATTGGCATTCTTGCTTGGGGGACAGCTTTGTTTTTAATTGACAAAAATAAACGACATTTAATTTTGCAGATCAACCAGATGCAAAGAAAGTTGCTCCCCAAAATGACTGTAAGTATTTCAAGCTGAATTTTTGTTACGACTTTTTAAATTGTTTATATATTTATATATAAAATTATATATGTATATGTGCATCTGTGTGGACTTGTGTGCACTCGGGAAACCAGAAGATAGCATGGGAATTCCCTGAGAGTGGAGCTGCATGTAGTTGCAATCCATTGTGTGGGTGCTGGGAACTGTTACACTTTTGGATAGGTTGAGGATTTTGGTTTGGAGAATTTTGTTTTTGAGCCAGGCTCACTCTATAACCCTGATTGGCCTTGGCCTCACAGAGATTCATCTACTTCTGTCTTCCCAGTGCTGGGATTAAAGGTATGCCTTTCCACGCCAAAGAGGATAGGTAGGTATTAAGAATGTCTACTCAGAATTTTTTTTACAGATGTATGCTTTTTTTTTTTTAGGTAATAATTCTATTTTAATTGTGACCATGTTATGTGTAAACATTGTTTGATGTTTGATGTGTATATTTAACAACTCCAGTTTTTAGGCATGTGCCACTTGAAAAAAAAGTGTGCCATTGCTAGTATATTTGCCCTTTCTTGGCTTTCTTGCAGCCATCAGTGATGATTTGAATAGTCTGAATCTCTTATTCTCTTCAGTATATGCATCAAGGAAAGAATATAGAATACTTGGTGTGCTTGTGTTGAGTAAACTTAAACTCTGAAGTTTTGTTTGTTTGTTTTTTTCCTTAAGCTTTTGGAGCACAGTTACCTCCGATGCATCAGCAGCAAAGGTATAGTCAAAACCTTAAGTAATTTGCAAGTCTTAATTGAATTGTGTATATAACCAACCAAGTTAGTTTATATTGAAAGTATCGATATACAATTTTGTATGTGTGGTTTGTTTCTGTCCTATTGGGAAGATGATATAGAATCTTGTTCTTTTTATGTAAGAAATTGGTAATTTGGAAAATAGTTGAAATTGACACATTTTAGAAGAAAGAAAGTAAAGTAAATGGTAAAATGACATTCACGCTGAACTCTTTTACATACTCAGTTAGCTGTCTTGCTCACTTACACATGCTGCCAATTTAAGAACAGGAGTCTGAGCTTTTAGGAGACCTTGGTTGGATTTATAAAACTACCTTTCATGTCCAAGCACACATCTCCCTTTGGAGAAAATACTAGTTTTTGTTATTTCTTAGCAGATCTGTAATGACAGAAGAATACAAAGTTCCAGATGGAATGGTTGGATTTAGTAAGTAACATTTTTTAGTTTCCAAAATATAAATATGCTTTAAAAATTTAAATAATAACTTTCCCTTTTTTATCCTTAACTAGTAATTGGCAGAGGAGGAGAACAGATTTCACGCATACAGCAGGAATCTGGATGCAAAATACAGATAGC
Organism: Alexandromys fortis; assembly: GCF_014885135.2. Classification (NCBI taxonomy): domain Eukaryota; kingdom Metazoa; phylum Chordata; class Mammalia; order Rodentia; family Cricetidae; genus Alexandromys; species Alexandromys fortis. The sequence continues at coordinate 5,761,319 of NW_026067948.1, read as the reverse complement.
TCCTGGTAACGTTCTTCTTTTTGTGTATGCATTTTGTTCTTCTGTCTCCGGCCCCTTTTTTCTAGCCCTCGAAGTTTTTTGAGAGTAGCTAGAAAATATGAGTATTTTTTAAGTTTCTGAAGATGATGATGCTACTTTTTGTCTATTTTTAACCTAAGCTTTTCTTTCTATTTAATTATAGATAGTGGTGGCCTTCCAGAAAGGTCTTGTATGCTAACCGGAACACCTGAATCTGTCCAGTAAGTTTAAAAATGTTAAGTCTGCTTAGATAGCAATGTGAAGACTTTGTGTTTTCATTCCTTCCTCATCAGTGTCTTCTACTAGTGCCTTCAAAACTTCACTTTAAAGTTTATATATAGCCTACCTTTCTTGAATAATAGGGATCATCATCTAAGACAGAAAATTGTTAAAAACAGGGACCAGGGAGGTAACACATCCAGGTTCTTGCTTTCCAAGTAGGAAGAACTGAGTTTGTGCCTAAGAGCGAAAACCAAAAAACTTGGCATGGTAATATGAGCAGTCTTGTGGTGTTGGAAACATGCAGACTTTGGGGGCTTTGTAGTCAGCCAGCCTACACTGTTTCATGGCTTTAAAGCCATTGAGAAGACCCTATTTCAAAAGATGATACTATGCCAAGAATGGTACTGATGGTTGTAATTTGGCCTAAACACATGAGTTGTATTCATAGACACAAAATTACTAAAACTTGATTTGACTTACATATAAATAAGTTGATGATGTCATCTAAAACTACCGAAATCTTTAACACTCATTGTCGTTTGTTTTGTTGTTGTTTGGTGGTTGGTTTTGTTTTGTTTTTTCTAGACAAGGTTTCACTGTGTAGCCCTGGCTGTCCCTTTGTAGGTCAGACTGACCTCAAACTCACCTCCCAAAGGTGTCCACCATCCCTGCCCCACTCAGTGTCTTATTACTTCCTGTTGCTGTGGCAAAACACCAAGGAGGGCAACTTAGAAAAGAGTATTTTATTGGGCTCATGAAATCAAGCAACCACGCCAACTTAAGCTCATTTACTGAAAACTTAAAAGTTGTGAGAAGTTACTACCTCGTCCTACACTGAAACACAGCCTTCTGTTGTGTTCATTTGCCTAAGACCATTTCTTCCTACTTCAAGACATCTTTCTTATGACTAAATTACTGTATTTATTTGGTTCATGGTCGCTTTTTTACTGCCCCTTTTCACATTCCCTTTGGCTTTGCTTTTTCTTCCTGCCTCTCACCATGCATATGTGTATCCAAATTCAACTGCTGTATGACACCAATGATTAGAATCAAATTGATTGACTCTGTTATGTTTCATTTTTGGGTAAGGTTGGTTATGCTACACATTTTTATATTAATTTGTTTACAGATCAGCAAAAAGATTACTGGACCAGATTGTTGAAAAGGGAAGACCAGCACCTGGCTTTCATCATGGTGATGGACCTGGAAATGCAGTTCAGGAAATCATGATTCCAGCCAGCAAGGCAGGACTCGTTATTGGAAAGGGGGGAGAGACTATTAAACAGCTTCAGGTACTGTTATGATAATAATTATTATTATTATTCAGTCTTTTAAAAGCCAGTTACTATTTTTTTGTTGTTGTTAACTTGCATTATTTTCATGATTATAATAGGAACGAGCTGGTGTTAAAATGGTTATGATTCAAGATGGGCCTCAAAATACTGGTGCTGATAAACCTCTTAGGATTACGGGTGACCCATACAAAGTTCAGGTAAGCCTCACTTTGTCACTTATATAAAATGGCAGGGGAGGGGTGATAGATAATAAGCATTAAACTGTTTTGAGAATTTTTCTAAATTAGATAACTCTCTATTTTAGCAAGCCAAGGAGATGGTCTTAGAATTAATTCGTGATCAAGGTGGTTTCAGAGAAGTGCGGAATGAGTATGGCTCAAGAATAGGAGGAAATGAAGGGATAGACGTAAGTAAACATGCTGGATCCGGAATTGGGTCCTATCCACAAAATGCTTTCGTGTTTTGTTTGGGAGTTGAATTCTTTTTATACGTCCCTTTTCTCATTTTCTTTCTTGTTACTGTTTGACATGATCATTTACTATATTTTTATGATTTGGTGAAGATGAATTTTTGAGAAATTATATATATATTTTTGAAATATTTATTATGTATACAATATTCTGTCTGTGTGTATGCCTGCAGGCCAGAAGAGGGCACCAGACCCCTCTACAGATGGTTGTGAGCCACCATGTGGTTGCTGGGAATTGAACTCAGGACCTTTGGAAGAGCAGGCAATGCTCTTAACCTCTGAGCCATCTCTCCAGCCCCGAGAAATTATATTTTTTAACATACTTCATCTTTTACTTACTTAAGGTCCCAATTCCAAGATTTGCTGTTGGCATCGTAATAGGAAGAAATGGAGAAATGATTAAAAAAATACAAAATGATGCTGGTGTTCGAATTCAGTTTAAGCCAGGTAAGTAAGGTATATTTGGTGTTCTAAGAATTGATAGCTATTAATCCCGACACTCATAATTGTTTTATCACAATTCCTTGTTTTTTTTTTTTTTTTTTTTGTAGATGATGGAACAACACCTGATAGGATAGCACAGATAACAGGACCTCCAGATAGATGTCAGCATGCTGCAGAGATTATCACAGACCTTCTACGAAGTGTTCAGGTTTGATAGGAAATTAACATTTTCAGTTTGCTTTCATTGGAAGTTTTTAATCATACCCCTCCATATTATATTAGGATCTGTTGATGTATTAAAATGACTAACCATTTACATTGTTTTAAGATAAAAATCTTAAGGGCAGAAGAACTGCTGCAGAAACACTGCAGAAAAAGTAGTGTGAGCCGGGCGATGGTGGCGCACGCCTTTAATCCCAGCACTTGGGAGGCAGAGGCAGGCGGATCTCTGTGAGTTCAAGACCAGCCTGGTCTACAGAGCTAGTGCCAGGACAGGCTCCAAATGTTGAAATAAGGAGCGGCGGGGCTGCGTCCCCAACACCCCAGCCGCTTGGCTAGCTCATGCCCGAAATAACAACACACAAACTGTATTCATTTAAAGAACTGCTTGGCCCATGAACTCTAGCCCTTACAGGCTAATTCTCGCACCTGGACTAGCCCATTTCTAATAATGTGTGTAAGCACCCCAAGGTGCGCTTACCGGGAAGAGTCTAGCCTCCATCCATCTTCATCGCGTGTGCCTCAGAGAGCAGAGCTATCGCGTCTACCCGGGAGAGCTGAGCATGGCGTCTGTGCTCCCGAGCTGTCGGCTCTCTCCCCGGAAGCAGAGCAGAGTCTGACCTCACTTCCTCTTCCGCCCAGAATTCTATTCTGTTTACTCCTCCCATCTATGTTCCAAGCTGAGGCCAAGCAGTTGGTTTATTATAACTTAACCAATGAAATCAACAGATTGATATATGACACTCCCACATCACTTCCCCTTTTTCTGTTTAAACAAAAAAAAGAAGGCTTTAACTTAACATAGCAAAATTACATATCACAAAACAGTTATCAAGTAAAAATTACAATAATCTATATCATAACTAAGAAAAACTATAACTATAGCTAACTATTCTTAACTCCATCAAACAGTCCAGAAAGATACAATATTACCTAAACAAATAAGAAATAAGCAAACTCTCAAACTCTAGAAATGACAGAGACATCTCACTGCCTGGACAGTCACCCAAAGTTCCTCAGTACCGTTGGGGCATCCATCTTCAGCCTAGAGGCCCATAGTTTCCAGCAGACATTTCCACAAAGCAGGAACTTTCAAAGGCAGTCACTATCTGCTTGTCCTGAAGAATGTCTTGCAGACTCTTTCATGAATCAGGAACCCCGAAAGATCATCTCACCTTTAGGCAAGTTCAGCAGTCCTCTCTCTGCTGGTTCTCTGTGTCCAGTTTATGCAATAGTCCAGGCAAGAGCAGTTTCTTGCCCAAATGGCTATCAAACTCCATAATGATCCTCTTCGATGCCCATCTTCCTCTTGAAGTAGATTGGTGCTGCCAGGAGCAGAGTGTCTCATTGTCATGAAAAGTCCTAAGTTATTAAAACATGTAAAATGTCATATTCTCTAGCCTTTGAAAGATATGAAGAATGCCTATCTAAAATATATCTATGCACATCTAGCAAATCTTAACTAACATAACTACAAGCTTAACTACTATTAATGATTATTCATTAACAACCTATATACATTCAAAATTGACCTTAAATCTCTATCAATAAAGCAAAATCTATACTAATGCAAATTATTCATATCTATATCATATCCCCCTTTAAATGTAAAAGAACGTTTATAAACCATATTTGGGAATATGGGCGCAGATTTTTCTCTCCAAACTGCTTCCTGCTGAATGGGGGCGTCGTTAATTAGGTCGTTCATGATATAACCTGTGTGCTAGTTTCATCTCAGTTGGCAGTTGAGCGAAGCAATTTTCTGAAGGTATTCACAACAACCGTTCAGGAGGGCGTGGTCCATCATACCATATCGGAATAGAAGAAATGAACAGGGTCTCATCCTCTGTGAAAACAAAAAAAGAAACTCCTTTCCAAAGTATCATGTCCTTAGATCCAAATTTCAAAGTCAAGGCATCAAAATCTCTACGTTGGATTAGTTCAGCAGCATTTATAAACAAATATCTTTTAGCATCTGTTGCTCCTTCCTCAGCATTCAAACAATTCAAAGAGAGCATAATAGTATACAGTATCAAGATTCTCTGTGTATTTTCCATCTTTGTACGTTTTATTTTAACCTCTATTTCGTTTATTTTTAATTTTATTGTATATTCTCAGTATCTTTGTCCTGGAATAACTCTGTAGACCAGGCTCTCCTTGAACTCTCAGAGATCCGCCTGTCTCTGCCTCGCAGGCATTTGGGATTAAAGGCGTTTGCTACTACACCTTGAACTCACAGAGATCTGTTTGTCTCTGCCTTCTAGGCACTAGGATTGAAGGCCTGTGCTACCACACCTTGAAGTCACAGAGGTCAATTTCCCTCTGCCTCCCAAGTGTTGGGATTAAAGGCGTGTACTACCACACACAACTTCTCTTTTTCTTACTTTTTTTTTTAAGAACTTTTAACTTTTAACTTGCATATATTTCTAACACACTGTAAATCATTTAAACATTTTCTTTATCTTTGAATCTCTTTACTGTATATCTCTCTGTTTTTCTGACCACATGAGTCTGTAAATTACTGAGCAATATGAGTAGGATTAAAGCCGTGGCTTTGCCAGGTAGATCCAGTCCATTCCTTAGCTTTCCGGCCTCAAGGCTGAGGCCTCAAGGCTGAGGTACCAGTTACTGCCACAACTCTACGCATTTCAAGGTCCCTGCCAGCAAGCGAGCTACAACAGACAACACTCAAGTCCTCTCTCTGTAGCCGGCCCTCCTGCCTCAAACAGTCAGAGCATGCCCTGGCAGGATGGCCCAGAAAGCCGGCATTTTTAAATGGCACAGCTTTTTTCCTGCTACGGCTGAAAATCGAAAAGCATGCATTCAGCTTTTCGTCAACACCATTTAAGTATTTTGTGGCAGGACCTCTTAATGAGCTGCAGGGTTTTGCAGCTGAAGCTGAGTCAGGAAGCCTCTCTTAGATGAGAGTGCTTGCTTGCTTCTAACAAGCAGAAGAGACCCGAGAAACTGCTGCTACCAAGAAAACATGCTTTACCCTTTCCCAAGCTTTCTCAGGCTTTTTGTGGATTCAGTTAGCCACACGTCTGGGCGCCATCCAAAGCCACAGAGAAACCCTGTCTCGAAAAACCAAAAAAAAAAAAAAAAAGTAGGGTGTCAAAAGCTGTGTCAGAGACAAGTGTTCGTGTAACCCCAAACCCCACAGGGTCTGATAGCAGACATGGAGAGGTCCGGGAAGGGCTTCTTTAACGCTTGTCACAGTTCTGTGAAGACAGGCAGAGCTACACAGAAATCCTGTCTCAAAAGAAAAAGGAAGTTATTGATTAATTGAATATTTTTCTCAAGTAATATTTAAATCATCTCTTAATTTCATTGTTGAGAAATAGGAAAGTTTGGAAATAAAACTATTAATTTTTTTAAAGCATTTCTTCATTTTTTTTTCCTCCTTTCAGGCTGGTAATCCTGGTGGACCTGGACCTGGTGGGCGAGGACGAGGTAGAGGTCAAGGCAACTGGAATATGGGACCACCTGGTGGACTACAGGAATTTAATTTCATTGTGCCAACTGGGAAAACTGGATTGATAATTGGAAAAGGCAATGTATTTTAAATTCTTTGTTAAACATAACTGATTTTTCTGGACACTTTATTGTACACAAATGGTATTGATTTTTTTGTTTGTTTTTGGAAGTATTTTAGTAGGAAAGGGATTTTACATGGCAACTAAAACAACACTGTTAAAAATGGGATTTGTTTCATTGGCTTCTAGGGAAAGGGGTCAGTTATCCGTTGAAGAAATAAAACTTGATCCTAATTGAATTAGGGGTGACTGGTTTTGTTTTGTTTTTTGGGATTGTATTTAGGTTAATTTGTTTCTTACAAAATCTCTTTATTGAAGTTTTACTGTTTTTACCCATGTTAGGATTTATATGTTTGAATAGACTTACTGTATTTGGTATGAGTTGTAGATAGAAGACCAGAATAAGTAGAAAATCATAACAAATTATTGTCCAATGGAATACTATCAAACTTTATTAAATAGGTGTTTTTTAAATTACAGCATTTCTTACATTCTTTGAGCTAATTTTTTTTCTTTTTTTAGGAGGCGAAACCATAAAAAGCATAAGCCAGCAGTCTGGTGCGAGAATAGAGCTTCAGAGAAATTCTCCTCCTAACGCAGATCCTAATATGAAGTTATTTACAATTCGTGGCACTCCACAGCAAATAGACTACGCTCGGCAACTCATAGAAGAGAAGATTGGGGTGAGTGCCCTTTAAACTTGTTTATAATGTAGTTCCTGGTACTTAATTCAACTGTACCATGGGAAAATGTAATTTGTCATCTGAAATTACAGCTTTTGTGGTACAGCACACGATCATGTAACAATATAGGAAAGATGTCCAGAATTACAAGTATTCTTGTTAACCGTGCCACTTCACAGTTGAGTGTCCATAGATCAGAGATAATATTAGATCAGGCAGCAGTTGGGTAGCCTAACTAGTTACAGGAGTTCAATGTTTATCAAGGCCCACACTACCCATCCCTGCTGCATCAAAGTAGTGAGTTAAGGTATTTATCTCCCATTCTGCTGAAGTAATTTATAATTTCTGACTGTTGGACTGGCTACCAATCATCAGAGGTTTGAAACATATACTAGTTTGATTCTTCTGGAGCTCCTTGGCCACCTAGCCCAGCAAAATCCATGTTTGTAGGAGGGGGGGGACTACTTGTTGGTTCCCGGCTGCCCTAGCTAGCTTAGCCCTAAAATAAACACACAGAAATTGTAGTAATTAAATCATTGCTTGGCCCATTAGCTCTAACTTCTTATTGACTAACTCTTAATTTAATCCATCTCCATTAATCTTTGTATCGCCACATGGCTGTGGCTTACTGACAAGATTCTAACTGGCATCTCTCACAGGCAGAGGATCCATGGCTTCTCTCTGACTCTTTCCTCCTCCCAGCATTCAGTTCTGTCTTCCCTGCCTCCCTGAGTTCTGCCCTATCAACAGGCCAAGGCAGTTTCTTTATTCATTAATGGGAATGACAGCACACAGAGGGGATTCACACATCACATGTTTGCTTAGAGAGACCACTCAGTGAAAGACAGTGGAGGAGTCGGTGTTGATCCTGGCTTCCACAAGCACCTGTGCATCTGCACCCACACTAACAAGTCACATGGAGACAGCACACTCAGTGTACTGCACCTTACACAGAAATAAAATGAAAGTAGAGTAGAACAGTTTCTATTTTAACAGAGATATTCCACCTGGCGTTGGTGGCACACGCCTTGAATCCCAGCACTTGGGGGGCTGTTGCAGGTAGATTTCTGAGTTCACGGCCAACCTGGTCTACAGTGAGTTTCAGGACAGGGCTAGATAGAAAGTTTTCTGGTAGTGCAACAGAGACTTGACCACTTGGCTTTATAATGAGGCAGATAGGGGTTCACTTCATTGTGTGTGTGTGTGTGTTTTTTTTTAAACAACAAAGGAAGTTTGAAAAATGTCTTAAATTTGAATATACACTTTGTTATTGTTCTTAAACTAAAGATATTTGCAAGTCAAGCAATGCCAAAAATTGACACCAAAGAGTAGAAAGATGGGTAACCACATTTTCATTTTCTGGCTTTGTTTTTGAGATAGTGTAGACTAGGCTGGCCTTAAATGCAAAGGTCTGCCTGCCTTTTCCTCTCAGTGGTGGAGTAAGCATAAACCACTGTGTGCAGCTGATTTTTTTTTTTTCCTTAGCCTAATAGACCTAGATCAGGGTTTCTGTTGGGTCATATTGAGAAACAATATTAATAGTTTGGTTTAGTGCTTACTACAGCATAAATGTCCTAGTAAACATTAGTAGTGAGGAAGTTGATAGCCAAATTCAGTTTAGGTATTTTGCCAGGCTGCTGAGTTGTCTTAATGTGCCACCAGAACTGATGACTGGAGCGTTACATGGAGTCCTCATGGTGGCAGGAGAGGACCAGCTACCGAAAGTTGTCCCCACATTCACAGTATGGCATTTGCATGTTCATACTCAAAGGAAGTAATTTTGATGGGAGAAGCATTTTCTGGGACTGTAGAGATGGCACAACAGTAACAATTCTAGAAGACCCAAACTGAGTTCCCAGAAAGCCTATAACTCAAGTTACAAGAGTAACATCTCTTGTTACTGTTGATGTTTTGAGACAGAGTTTCTCTGTGTAACAGCTGGCTTGGAACTCATTATGTAGACCAGGCTAGCTTGGAACTCACAGAACTGCCTCCCAAGTTGCTGGGATTAAAGGTATGTGTTGCCACTGTCCAGTGGATGTGGTGCTCTTTAAGATTGATTGTTATGCATACAGTATTCTAGCTGCATACTAAAAAAGGGCACCAGATCTCATAGATGGTTGTGAACCACCACGTGGTTGCTGGGAATTGAACTCAGGACATCTGGAAGAATAGCCACTGCTCTTAACTTCTGAGCTTTCTCTCTAGCCCTTAAAATTTTTAAGGATTGTAAGCATTTTGTTCAAAAGTATTAATATTAGTTGTCAGTTGTAAAAAAGAAATGTTTTATGACATCTAAATCTAATGATTCTTGTAGGTTTTGCAGGGTGGCCTATCAAAAAAAAAATAAAGCAAAGTATAATAGCACATGTCTTTAATCCTCCCAACACTTGGAAGGTAGAGGCAGACCAATCTTATGAGTCAGCCTGGTCTACATAATGAGATCTTACTTCCAGATAAGGGAGGAATGGTAAAAAGTGTTCTGTTGAGGTTATATAGAATAACCGTGATGTGTTGTGTTGTATCAACTGTGGAGGAACTTTATGTGCTATTTAGAAAGTTATGACGGGCACAACATGAGGGACGGTAGATGAAATTATTGGTTTAAATGGGATTCCTGTGACATAAAGTTGTTTGGGATACTAGATTGAGAATTAAAAAGTGTTCCCTAGACAATATGCAGTTTGGGAAATATATTGTCAGGATGGTTGTCTGATATTAGGAAAGTAAAAGAACTAGGTGGTCTGATTTTTTTAAAGATGAGAAATAGCATTGTTTGAAAAGGAGTAAAAAGCTAAATGGAATTGCTAGTGTTCATTTTAATGAATTTCACATTTTATGATCTGAGATTTTTTGCAGCTTCAGGAGAGGAAGGTAAATTTAAACTTGTTACTTGAGTAGAATTGCTTAGCCATTACACTTGAGTGTATTTTATATGTTTTGTGTGCCTTTTTTGTTATTGTTTGGTTTTTCTTTTTTTTTGCAGGGCCCAGTAAATCCTTTAGGGCCACCTGTACCCCATGGGCCCCATGGGGTTCCAGGTCCTCATGGGCCTCCTGGGCCTCCAGGGCCTGGAACTCCAATGGGACCATACAACCCTGCACCTTACAATCCAGGACCACCTGGTCCAGCTCCTCAGTAAGTACTAAATTTGGTTGGTTCTGGGTTTTTCCTAAAGATCCTAGGCTGAGATGGCTCAGCAGTTAAAAGCACGTAATACTCTTACAGAGGGACCTGGATTCAGTTCCCAGCAGCACACGGTGGTTTACAACCAAACATAACTCTGGTTCCAGGGTATCTGACACCAGTTGTATGTGGTTGGTTGCACATCACATACACAGGCAGAACATACACATAAAACAAATTTTTATTTCTTTTAATAGAGATTCTGACTTTTGGTGAATGGTATTTGTGTTTGTCTTTTCAGTGGTCCTCCAGCCCCATATGCTCCCCAGGGATGGGGAAATGCATATCCACATTGGCAGCAACAGGCTCCTCCTGACCCAGGTAGAGGATAAGATTATCTATGATTCTACTTTGTATATGACATTTTTGCTGTTTTTCAGCAGTGTTGGGCAGTCTCCCTGCAGTGTAAGACTGATAGAATTTTTTTTTGTCTCTGCATTTTTGAGCCAAGGTCTCAGCCTATAAAGCTCAATGTGGTACTCAGCGTCTCTTACAGTGTAATATAGCTCAGTTTGGCTTAAAATTAACTTAATTAGCTGAAATCAATTGCTATAAAAAGTACAGTGTCTCAAGCTTTAGCTGTTTCATATGTTGTGACTTTGTAGTAGTTCCTATTTATAAAGTGTATCTAACAGTACCAAGTTCTCAGAGGATGAATATAAATTATTTTATTGCTGATAAGATACCTTAAAATATTAGTAAAAATTAAGTCCCCATTGCATACCAAAACTCTAAAATACATTCATTTTTTTCTTCTAATCTGAGTTTTCTTTATCATCCTGTTCTCATTTACATTCCCACAAAATGGTTTTGTTTCCCCACCATCACAAGCAAAACCGTCCACTTATAATTTGGTCGTCCGTCCGCCTCTTCCCCGGCCCCCAATACTCACACACACACACACACACACACACACACACACACACATTCCAGCCTCTATAGTTTAGAATTCAGTGGAGAAATTTCAAAGAATATGTTCTTAGTTGTAGATTACTTTCTACATAGTTTTTTTTTTTTTCCAAAAAACCAAAGCAATTGTGTTAAATATAATTGCTTTGCTGGGTTTGTTAAACATTTTAAATTTTAATATTTTAATGTGGCCTGATAATATTAAATTATCCTAGGAACTTTGCTCAGTCACCAAATAACTCCACAATTTCTGTTCATTTAAGAAACAACTTGAGAGCTGGAGTGATGGCTCAGCAGTTACTCTGTCTGCTCTTCCTTCCAGAGGTCATGGAGTTCAGTTTCCAGAAACCACATGGTGGTTCAAAACCATCTGTAATGGGATTTGGCGCCCTCTTCTGGCCTGGAGGCACACATACAAATAATTCTCTAAACAGTTAAAAAAAATTTTTTAAATGAATGAAACTGCTTGAGCCAGGTGATGATAGCACATGTCTTTAGTCCCAGGAGGCCGAGGCAGGCAGATCTCATGAGTTTGAAGACAGCCAGGGCTACACAAGAAAACTGTTTCAAAAAAAAAAAAAGAAACACAATTTGGATTATGGCATCTGAGTGTGAAAGAGGTGCTAAAAAGCCTATTAAGGTACATTCCCAGTGTAAACAGTAATAGACTTTTAGGGTGTGGAAGAAGCATCAAGTACAATTGCCTTAAAAATTAGGAGTTTCCTTCATTCTAACAAGCGTTTAGAAGTGGCATGATTAAATGAAAGACTTTATATGAGTAACCTACATTGCATAGGACTGCTCTAGGAGTAGTGTTTGGGATAGCTACTGTGGTTAAGAAATTCTTTAACGGCTCAGTGGTTAAAAGCACTAGCCACTTTTCAAGAGAACCTGGGTTTGATTCTCAGCACTCACACGGTGCCTCATAGCCACCTGTGTAGGCTTAAAATCAGATAAGTTAGTTATATTTCTATAACTGGTTGATTTGAGTTTTTTACCTAAGACTGTTTTCTTCATCTTAAGTGGATAATTGGACTGATACTGTGTTAAAGAATAGTGATTCTCAGTACATTCTAGTTACAAGGAAAACACTTGTTTAGGTAAAGAAAGCTTGGTGCAGGGGATGCTAGGCCGTGGTGACTGGTGAGAAGTCCAGCGTTTTTTTCGACTTTGAGTGTTGGGAAGACCAAAAGAGAGAAATGGGGCTGATGGAAAGGACAAGCATGAGGACCTAAGGTCCATCCTTACCACCTGACGTGCCTGCAGTGCTGCGGAGGAGCCCTGACCTTTCCTTTTCCAAGAGACCTGCACATTTGTGTAGATGCACGCATAATACATAATTAGAGGCAAAATAACTTCAGTTTGAGAACGTCCAAAGTCAGTCATTGCCCTCTATGCACCTGTGCACACAGGAGCAAACATGCTCCCACACACACTTATACAAAAGGATAAGCTAGGAGGTTGAATCATGGAAGACATTGACAGTGGAGGCCACACACATGTAATTCCAGCACTGGAGAAGTAGAGGCATTGGGCATCTGCCTGAGTCACATGGGACGTTTTTTTCAGAAATGTTTTTGTGGGTAATATTAAGTGATATACTATGCTTGGGATATCCTAATGGTTGTAGAATAATTTCAAGGTTTTGACAATGGTGAAATACTGTTTTTTTTGGTACAAATTAGCTCGTAGATGTCTTCTCTACAGAACTGTTGGTGAACTTATTTTGGGCACCGGGGTGGGGGGGCAAAGATACAGGATTAGGCCGAGGCAAACCATTTGAAGCCAAAAGTTCAGTCCTTCATATTCTGGTTCCATCATTCACTAGTTTTGTAACCTAGGAAATTACTTTACCTGAGGCCCAAGTTTCTGAACTAAAAGCTAAGTGTTAACAATGATACTAAAAAGAAAAAAAATTGAAAGTTTTATTTGCTGTTGTCAATTTTTCAGTTTGTCAGGAATCCCCAGAAAGATAAACATTAATTGTGGAGTTTACATATAAACCTTGGAATTTTTCTTTCTGTTTAAATTCTAGCTAAGGCAGGAACGGATCCAAATTCAGCAGCTTGGGCTGCTTATTATGCCCACTATTACCAACAGCAGGCACAGCCCCCGCCTGCAGCTCCTGCAGGTGCACCAACTACAACCCAAACGAACGGTCAAGGTAACTACGGTAATTAAAATTTTTATTTTCTATTTTAAAGCCAAAGCTTGTGTTTCGATTTTATATATGTTTACTAGTGTGTCATACCAAAACTTCATTTATTTTACTTTCAATCCTGGGAATTGAACCCTGGACCTTGTGCATACTGTGCTAATACCATCATCACTAGGTTAGATCCCTGGGCCTAAGGTTTGAAGAGTCATTGTGACTGTGGGTAAGCATACTAAACCACTTTGAAGTAGTAATAAACTTTAGTCTTTGTTCTGTTCCCCCTTTACTCCATTACCCGGATATAGATGTCTGTTAATTATGAAAAGCACTACTGAAAGCTGTACCTGGAGACATGAAGTCATATTATCCTTATACATACTGTGTGCTTATTCCAAATTGAATAACCGTCGTGGTCTTTTAAGAGTCCTTACTCAGCATTGATACACCACTCCTGTGCACAGCCCTTGCTTAGATTCGCCAGTTGTCCCAGTGTTTCTATCAAGATAATCTAGTATCATACAACATATTTATTAGGTCTGTTGTGTCTAATCAGGCTGGAGCAGTTTCTTGGTCTTTCCTTTTATGTCTCTAAGAAGAGTATAACTCAATTGTTAGGTAGCTGTCAGCTTAAGTCCCTTAGAGTACTAACCCTGATCTGCCATGTTTTTGTATTATGGTACCACCACTTACTATAAGAAATTACTTAGTATTTTTTGGTACATTTTACTGGAATTGTATCACTAGTCTGTTCATCACACTTCTCCCTCAGCCTTAGTCTCTATTAGTAGCTTGCCTTAGTAAACTACTGTTGCTATAACTGTTAACTGTTGGTTGCTATCATTGTATACTGCTGTTTTATTGCAAGGAATAGCTTTCCTTTTATTTTAACTGCTTTCATTATATTGTCCTAGATTTGGGTGGTTGGGATTATCTTCAAGGTGGCTCTGGTGTCCTTCTGACATTCTTCAGGTGCTTCCTTAGTACCTAACACAGTAAGATACTTTGTCTTCTGAGCTCCAATCAATGATTCATTCTTTTTTTTCAAGGGTAGAATTTTGAAACCAGACCGAGTATACTCATTGGTATTTAAATGTCACTGATCGTAACCCTTTCTAAAATAGAACTAGAAAGTATGTTTTGGGGCTGGCGCTTAATAGTACTTGTTCCTGCAGAAGACCCAGGTTCGATTCCCAGCACCCATGTGGTGACTCACACTGTAACTAATTTCAAGGGATCCAGTGCCCTCTTCAGACCTTTGAGAGAACCAGACACGTTCAGTGCGCAAATAAGCATGTGTGGGCAAAACAATCATACAGAAATAAAACGATCTAGAAGTTTTTTAAGTATGTTTGTATACATGCAAGCTAATACATAGCTAATAAAAATAGCATGATTATCTGCTTATTTTTTTAAAACATTGACATTCTAGTGCTTCAAAACTCTTATCAGCTTTTTAACTTTTGTACTTAAAAATGGCCAGAAACCTCATGTCCTGTTTCTTTCATGTGCATTTTCTTAGTAGCCCTTGTTAGCGGTTTCTCTGCATCCTTTCGTGCCTACTGTCGCGTGTCCCCCACTAGTGTACTTACAGCTCCAGGATAGGTAGTGTGAACTCCACGTTCATGGTGCAGAATCGCCTTCGAAACTTAAATCTTGTTTGTTGTTTTGTTTTATTTGTTGTTTTGTTTTTTAACAAGGAGATCAGCAGAATCCAGCTCCAGCTGGACAGGTTGATTATACAAAGGCTTGGGAAGAGTACTACAAGAAAATGGGTATGCTGTATATTTAATTTCATTAATTAAATCAAAGAACTTAGTAAATATGTATTAAAATGCTGGATTTTGCTTAGAAATTTATTTTTAATATTTTAGATAAATGATCGATATTTTTATAATGTTGAATTTAAGAATATCAAGGGTGTCATTCTAAAATCATAGAACTTGCAGCATATTAAGAAATTCTTAAATTTGTGCTTATGTAGCAAGAAAATGCATTTGTCAGCAAGCTAGTGATTAAAAGAAATTTCCTTACTAGAAACTAATACATACTTTAATTATTGCTATACTTTTGTGTGATGTTCTAACTAGAATAAGGTTAAATTTTAGAGATCCAAGCAAAGCGATTGTGTCATCTTCAATATTGCTGTCAAATAAGCAGAAAATTAAGACATAATGACAGATTGCTTTAATTTTAAACATTTACATGCATTGAAAAGGAAAAATTATGACTTTTTTTAAAAAAAAAAAAAGCTTGTGTTTGACAACTGTTGAATGTATGCCTCACATAGCCATGGTGGCTGTGTAAAAGTACTTCCAGCCGTAGATACAGCTTTCTACAAAGCTGCTTCCAGATTACAGAGGTTTCCTATTGCACAGCTGTGTAGAGAAGTGATGTGCGTCACACTCCTGAGACTTCACAGGTGTGCTAGCTTACTTTTTTAACCTCACTGTTCTCAGGCAGGTTATGACCGTTAATAAGCATTTGTACTAGAAACTTTCTAACCATGAAACCGTGTTCTGTGTGATTAGCATGACTACATAATTTGTTATCTCAACTGGGGCACTTTAGAGAAAGAATTGAAATGTATTAATCATTCTGTGATAGCAAGTGGTCAAGGCATATAGCCACCCTAACTCTGCTGAAATAACGGTACTTTTTTTAAGATAAGGAATTGAGTATGAAGAGGCCAAAAAGCATTAACTCCATGTGTAATTTCACCATGTGTGTTGATTTGTTGGGGACCAAGGCCTGCTAACTGATATAGGTGATTGTGGTAGAATGAGTTATAGCCTGTTATTTGTTTACATGACATCATATCAGTTTTGTTTAGTTAATTGTAGCTTTTGTTGAATATAGACATTTTAACTCACTTTGATTTTAGTTTTCTGCTTTCTAGCACTTTCCAGCACACCATTCTGTGAATATCTGGGTTCAAATCCCCATTGCATCTTAAAATGCCAAACACGGCCAGTGCATGTCCTGGTAACCCCAGTTGGAGAGCTGTTTTCCAGGAACTTGCTGACCAGTGTATTTGAAATGGAAGAGAGAAGAAAATAGAGGAGAAAAAAAGTTTGAAGGCTCTTGGTCTAGTTTAGGTAGTACCGTGTTTGGCTAGCATAGATGGGCTCTGGGTTCATCGTGTGTATAGGTGTGTGGATTATCTCCAAAGGCATTTATTTTTCTTACTTTCCCAAATAGGCTGACCAGGTTTCATAATTATAGTCATTGTGAACTGCTTCGAAAACACCAAAGATATTTTCTCCCTCCCTCCCTCTCTCTTTCTCTCTCTCTGTCGGAGTTTCAAGACAGGATTTCTCCGTATAACAACAGTTAAGGCTGTCTGGGAACTTGCCTTGTACCAGGCTGGCCTCAAACTCAAAAAGATATGTCTGCCTCTGCCTCCTCAAGTGCTGGGATTTAAGGCGTGCGCCACCACTGCCGAAGATTCTTATAGATGAAGGAAAAGGTGTTTAGAGTCATTACGAAGAGCAAAATACAGAGTGGTAGAGGTTGCAGGTTTGGGTGTTGGTTTTTTGTTTGTTTGTTTTTTGGGTTTTTTTTTTTTTTTTTTTTTTTTGAGACAGGGACAGGGTTTCTCTGCAGCTTTTTAGAGGTTGTCCTGGAACTAGCTCTTGTAGACCAGGCTGGCCTCGAACTCGCAGAGATCCACCTACCTCTGCCTCCCAAGTGCTGGGATTAAAGGCATGCGCCGCCACTGCCCGGCTGAGGTTGCAGGTTTAATAAAAACTTCTGTAATCAGTAAAGAATTAGGCATCAGATAAAGGTAAGGTAATTCCTGTTTAGAGGAGAGTAGGTGAAGTCATCTTGGGTAAAAACACTGATAACCTAGTAATAAGGAAGGCATATACTACAAATTTCTGGTATCTACATACACATACACGGCTTCCGTGCCCAAACACACATAAAACATACACAGCACAATTTTTTATAGCCCTTACGTTAAGTACTAATTTGGTGCTCTGAAGGCATCTAATACCTTAAAGCCCGGAAGACATAACTGTGGAACAAATGCAGGTCTATCAAGACATAATTGAACACTGTGATGTGTTTAATAAGGACAACTCTTTTTTTTAAATTTTTTTTTTAAGGACGACTCTTAATACTGTTGTAGAAGTGATGATGCTTTCTATTGAGCTCTGTGGAAATATTGGGTAGTGTCCTGCTAAGATGTAGACCAGACTCCAGTGTTAGAAAGGATAAGGACATGGGTGGGTGAGATCTAGAGCGAATTAAGTCATTAGTGGTCAGAGTTGTTTGCAGATTTGGGGTTTTCATAGAGACTGTGAGTCTGAAGAGTGCTTTACATGTCCGTCCATAAGTATCTTATGTCATTGTGCATAGCCAGATTTGCTCTCACGTACAGTTTTATAAAGGATATTGTGTTATTTTTTATACCCTGTTGGAGTTTTCTAAATATTGTTTTGAATTGCATCTATCTCCTTATAAGGTCCAAATGTTAAACCAAAAAGTTACTTATGGAAGCAAAAGTAGAACTAGGGAATTTTTGTAGTAATAAAAAATGTTTTTACATTGCCCAAACAAGCCCCCACCCATCACATTGTAAGGTTAAGTCATAGATCTCAGTTCACGTGGCTGACCTTTATTCTGTGAACACATTTTACGGTGTGTGACAGGATGCTTTCTGAAACTGTAAAATATAAAGGTGTCCCTTTTGTCTCCTCAGAGCTCCATGTTCATACATACTACAAGTGTTCTTTTTTTAGTTTTTTGCCTTGGCAATTTCAAAAGGGTGGGGAAGTTGTACATGAGTCATAGGTTTGGCTGATGTGTTCAGCTAAATGTACTCAGTTTATATTTTATGCCTGAGCCATTACAAAGTAAGTTGCAGGCTAGTTTATTTTAAATATATTATACTCTATGTTCCTAACTATTGTAATAATGTCCCTACCAAGAGACTGTCTCTGCAGTTAACTTGTTTTTGCTTACAGAATCTGTCCAGTATTCCTATGATTTGATGACTGTATTTCTCATTTGATAACTCAAAATGGTCACTCTGCTCAGAAGCAACAAAACTACTCGTGGAAGCTGAGTTTCATTTGATTCATTGATCTTGTCCTTTTTATCAGCTGCCAAATTATTTTTAGCAAAACTGTACTCTGATATGAACATAGTAGGTCTTTTGTGTTATGGCATGTGTGTGTTTTATAAATTTTTTTTATAAAATATTGATTTTAAATATAAATATCAGTAGTTCTCTATTATAGTTTAAGACCAGTATAACAGATGGCCAAAATGGATAAAAGAATAGTGAGCCAGGTGTGGTGGCGCGTGCCATTAATCCTCAGGAGGCAGAGGCAGGTACCTCTCTGAAGATGAAGACAGCCAGGTCTACATAGCAAGAACTCTAGGCCAGCCAAACTGGATCTTGAAATCCTGTCTCAATGTCAAACAAACAAACAAGACCGAACAGAACCTCCATGGTGACTGCGGCACAAACCTTTAGTCCCAGCACTGGGAAGGCAGAGGTAGGCAAATCTCTGAGTTTGAGGACAGCAAGGACATGAGGAACCCTGCCTCAAATCCAGTGGGGGCGGGGGACGACAAGGACAAAAGTTTCTTCTTGCCTGTCAAAATGTCTGAATCTTTGCCTTTGTTTAAGGCTGTGCGAGTTTCATTTCGTCATTGTTGATAGCGCGATGAACTAAAAGACTAAAATCTGTGGTTAAGATGAAAAGAGCATTTTTTTTGTTTCTTTATGCGTGCTGCACCTTTTTTTTTCTCATTCTCCCTTCCTCTCTCTTTAAGGCATAATAAAATAAACAGTAACTGAAGGGTCAATGAGACACATATATAATCCCAGCACTTGGGAAGTTGGCAAGAGGATTACAAGTTCTGAGCCAGCCTGTGCTGCCTAAGTGAAACCTGACTCAAGATAAACAAGAACCTCTATGCCTGTCATTATAAAGCTGTGCGAACAGTGGGTGGAAATTTATGTTAAAATCCAGGGGGTTTTCTTTAGGTCAACAAGGGCAGACACAAGATTATTCACAGGCTTGGGAGGAATATTACAAGAAGCAAGGTATTATTTTTACTAGCCAAGAGATTCTATGAGATTTTTAATTATATATGGTTGGAGCAATAAAGTTCCTCTCTTTCCCTGAAGGTCAAGCAGTTCCTGCTCCTACTGGGGCCCCACCAGGTGGGCAGCCAGATTATAGTGCAGCCTGGGCTGAATACTATAGACAACAAGCAGCATACTATGCCCAGACAAGTCCCCAAGGAATGCCGCAGCATCCTCCAGCACCTCAGGTATAATACACTTGCTTTGTTTGTGTGTTTTTGGTTTGGTTTTGGGTTTTTTTTTTTTTTTCCTCCAACCATATTTTTTGCATGTTTGTATGTTTGGGAATGTGTTTTACATTTTGGTTGATAAAGTATAACTAGGAAATTGTAATGTGTTTGGGGATTTGGTTTTTAAATAATGCTTTCTGGCATCTGCGTGCTATTTTTATAATGCCTTTGATTTTAAAAATAATTTTCTTCCCCCAGGGATTTGCAAATCATGCAAGAAGCCACCATCATTTATATTAACCAGTTTTTCTTTCTTAAAGGATTCACTCCTGAATTAGCTCCATTTAAAGGATTTTCTTTAACTTTTTGTGTATCTCTTATGTATCTCTTCTGCACAGGGCCAATAATAAGAAGTGGACAATACAGTATTTGCTTCATTGTGTGGGGGAAAAAAACCTTTGTTAAATATATGGATGCAGACGACTTGATGAAGATCTTAATTTTGTTTTTGGTTTAAAGTAGTGTTTTCCCCCCCTTTTTTTATTTTGAAAATGTACAAAATATCTATCACTACTGATAGGAGGTTAATATTTCTGTGTAGAAATGAAAACTGGTTTGTTTTTAGTCTTTAGTGTAGATGTACACATTCCAGCAAATGTATTTGCAACTATTATGTGGTCAATGCTTTGTGATATAAATGTACTTTTTCAATGTATACTTTCACTTTTAAAATGCCTGTTTTGTGCTTTACAATAAATGATATGAAACCTCCTGTGTCGGTAAGTTGGATATGTGGGTAAAGGATTCATAATTTCTTAGCAGTGATAAATTAAGATACATATACACAACTATATAAGCTTTCCCCATGAATTACTGAGTTTTTAAACACTGGCATGATGTTTTTCCCCTTGCAGTATAGTGGTAGATTGGAGGATCTTTTCTGTTGTATTTGGCTATTTCAGCACAAGTAATCCTGATATCTTCATTTTTTTCCTTCTATTTGATTTTAAAACTGCATGTATATACAATGATCTTTAGTATACTTCCATTGCATTAACAGTGAAATTTCCTTTTATATGTGAGCACTGTTTATATATGAGACCTGTACTGCTGCTACAACAGTTAACCTTTCTGTTTTTCACTTATTTCCAAGACTGTTTCAGCATAACTAATTTTGAACAGTTTTCAGACAGTGATTTGAGTAGTTTATAAGAAGCTTTTTGTTTTCCATGTAAAGCAACTATTTCAATGTATATAATAGTGTGTTTCTTTCTAAATTTAGGGTAGAAAAGTAAATAGTATGCAAAAATATAGCTACATTGCATCTGCCATTGAAACATCTGGGGTATGAAAACGTTCCAGCTTTTTTCATTTTGCATTATAGATAAGCCTTGTCTTGTAATTGCACAAGTCCAGTCATTGAATCAAATTAATTTTTTGTGTACTTGAATCATTTTATTACTCTTAACATTCATGCTGAAGTTCTGATATTGTTGAAAACCATTGTTTTATTCTGCATATTTGTTGGCTCTTTGCATATTAATATATTAGACTACATGCAAATACAGTCTGTCTTGCCATTGTCTGTTGAAGTGCAGGTTTGATCCAGCCAGTATAGGACTAGCTCTGTAGGGGTGAGGAGGACTGTGCTGTGTATCATCCTTGATTGTGTTCCTTCAAGGAGCATTGCACTGTAAGTACATCAGAATGACAAATTGATGAACTGCAACAGTGTCTCTTTGTCAATGTTCCACATAATGCAATTGCTATATTTTGTGTGAATATTATGTTGGAATACAGTGCTGATATCATAGGAAAACATAAACTGCCTTTTAACATAGAATAATACATAGTTTTGTATTTTTTTTAAGTGAGCTTAATGGGTAAGTATTTTTGATATGCTTTAGCTAATAGCTAAAGAAGATTGATCATTATCAAAGTTGAATAGTACTATCTATCGGTGCTCCTAAAATACCGATTTTTCATTGTAAGATATGCATCTTTAATGATGAAAAACTTGAAATGTGTAAGACAGTGTTTTTCAGATTGCAAATTATAAGCAATGTAGCACTTAGCATCTTTTCATAAATATGTTTTATCTGTGGTGAGCACCATGTGTTTTGCATATGCTTTAAAGGAAGAGGTATGAGGACAGAAATGTTGAGGTAATAGGGCAGAAAACAGTACAGCTCATTGTGGATGTTTTGAAATGTTTTTGATTGTTTTATGTAACTTTGAGTGACTTCCCTTACCCTTATTTAGATATGGATACATAGTCTAGTTTGAAGTTTACTAGTTAAGGAGTTAACTATTAAGTGTAGGGTATTGACATGAACAGTTTCAGTATTGCATGATGTTGTTGCATAGATGGATGACGTAGGAAAGTGGTGCATTTAGTAATTAAACTGAAGGAAATAGTTGAATTCAGTATCATTCACAAATTGGAGGCTGTTGATTTTGATTCGTTTAAAATTTAAAATCCTTATTAATTGCAAACAGTGCAATTATTTATACTTCACAGTGCCTTCCCAGACCTTCCACCTTAGGTTCTGCTGCAAAAAGCAACAGGTAAGCACAACCTAAGGACATATATATAAATATATCAGTACATTAATGTTGTCCCTGTGAGGTTTTGTGGTTGTGTACTCAAAAGCAATCTGCTGCTGCTTCCCCAAATGTATTTTGTTATTTATGCTACCATTCTAGTGGAAAGTCTGTTAATTTGTTGAAGCAACTGTTTATAATTTTGGGTAATGGTTTTTATTTTAATTTTTTCATTAAAAGTAAAATGAGTAGATTGCTGTTATAACTGGAAAACACCCAGATCTTTTTGTACCCATTTTCCCCAAGTTATAGAAGTGTGACAGTAAGAACAGTTAAATAGTTAAGACTTAGAAAATCTTTTGGTCAGAAATTTCAACAGCCTTCACAGCCTGTTTGTATAACTGACAGGACATTTTCTTTACCCTCCAAGCCTGTGGTTTTAGTTTTGTTTTTTTTTTTTTCCTCCTTTATTATTACTGCTTTAAAGTATAGTGATTCAGTAAGAACATTTTGGGTCAGTTTCCTAGACAGTTCTGTTTCCATGACTTGTATATGCTGACAAGGAAGACTAAGGAATACTGGCAGTAAGTTTTGAAAAAAGGCATGTGCATCAGTGAAATGTTAACTGTGTCAAATAACTTTCATAGTCTGCATAACCAACTTTCTGGTTTATATTTTAATAACTGACGCTGCATTTATTTTTTTGCCAGTTTACAATGTTTGTGTTCTTAGGAATGATGTTTAACTAGTACATATTTTGACTTAAGATGAGTGTCTTAAAACAGCACCGTATCAGTTTTGTTTTTAATTCAGTTTCTAAATGTGCTGATCCTTTTAAAAACTCCTGCTTATCTTTACAACAAAGAAAAATATTCAAAAATACTGCCTTCATTTTCACACACAGTGCTGAAGATGCTGCAAGCACCAAATCATAGCTCATAATATCAGGTCCTGAGATAGTTACCCATAAAGAGGAATCCTTTGAGTGTATGCCATTGGTGAGCCGATGAGCATGGACCATAGAAGGGCTCAATGTAGAAGGTAAAATTGGCAAATCATAATTGAGAAATATGAAATGTATTCCCATACATAATATGGTATAGGGTATGATGTACCTGCTCTTAATCTTGATCACTTTTCATTTTAAAGTGCTATTCACTTAAATGTTCCATGAACTGTTAAAATTATATAGTTGTTACACCCACTGTGTGTGTGTGTGTGTGTGAGAGAGAGAGAGAGAGAGAGAGAGAGAGAGAGAGAGAGAGAGAGAGAGAGAGGAAGAGGGAGAAAGAGAGAGATTGAGAGAGGTTGGATCGGTATCTCTTTAGAGCCTGTGAAGTTTTGGTTAGCTGTAGTTGGCGTTTGGAAATCTGGATGAATGCTTATAGATATTGGGGATTGTTTCTGTCTTGTGAGAAGTTTCAATTCATTACCATTAAACCTTCACTGGTTTAAAGCATTTTAAATAGCACCAAACTTACTTGTAAGTAAACTTGAAAGCAGAAAAGGTGCCAGTTGATTTGAATTCAGCAGATTTTTAAGGTAGAAAATTGAATGATTTAGCTTGAAATTAAACTCATTTAAACAAGTTTACAGATTTTTTTAATGACATACATGTTAGTGGAGTGATAACTTAGTGTTCATTGCTTTGATGTTTGTTTCAGAAATGTATACTTGTTTTTTAGTAATGAGAATCATTTTAATATTAAAACTAGTAATTTGATACTAATTATAAAGTATTAAATATCTTGGTAGTTAATTCATTAAAGTCAGTTTAGAATAGCAAGTGCTTCCCTAAGTTTTCATTCACTTTTGAATGCTTTGCCAATACAACCAGTTCTTCCTAAAAATGGTTAACATGTTGTATAGAATGTTGATGTAGAATTAACTGATCACTGGAGATGTCTTTTTTTCTTTTTTTGTTTTTATTTTATTTATTTATTTTTTGCAAATTCTGCCTGGCGTTAAAATGCATTTTCATAATACTTAGATAATTTGACCGAAAATGACCCTGCTTTTTGTTTAATCAGTCAATCGAATTGAGAAATTTTTTTTAAATGATGGCTTTAAAAAAGCAAATGCCAGGGCTTTAGTTTCTTGAATGATACCCTAAAGAAACTCTTAATGTATTTGCAAATATATATATATTTTCTTATGCATGCTCGATGCATTTTCGTCCTGAGAAAAGTGTTCTCTACAGAAACTACCCGTGTGTTAAAAGAAGATTGGCTTAAAATGGCTACTGTGATGGGAACAGTGTCTTAGGGAGATGCAGCTTGGACTGGAGGTAAATTGAATACTTTACAAACTGGTTTAGAGTTTTGCTTTATTGACATTGTATGTAAAGGGCATTGGATTATTGTGATTTTGTATTCTTTATGGTTTTCTTAATTTAAAACAATAAATGTACAGTGATGACTTACCAGAGTGCTTTTGTGTCTTTGATATGTATACTGAGTTAAAATTTTTCTCCTTTATTTCTGTCATTAAAATTTTACTGTGAGAAAAATACTGGTGGTGGTTTTGCCTTTTAATTCTAATGATAAGTTGTTTAAACTTTAAAAGAGCGGATAGCCCATTGCATAGCTTTTAAAATAAGGGGGGGAAAGGCCTTTTGATGCACAGGTAACTTTATTATGGTTTCATAATGTAAAATAAAATTGTTTTCCAAGAAATTGAATATAAATATAAAACAACCAAATAATAGAACATAAGTTATAATTATTTACAGACTTCTTTGTTGTTATTTAGAGACAGTCTCTCTATGTAGTCTTGACTGTCCTGGAACTCACTATGTAGACCAGACCAGGCTGACCTTGAACTCATAAAGCTAGAATTTTAAAATCACTTTTCCCTGAATCTAATCCTCTTAAATCTTGAAATCTTCAACTGTTAAAAAAAAAAAAAAAAAAGCCACATTTGTTCCTGCAAAGAGTACTAATATTTTCTCATTATAGTATCATTTATTCATTCAGGTCACAGCATAAACTTCAGTATGGTCATTATACATTTGAGACACACATGTTAATATCTATCACACTTGGAACACTGCTTAAACGTTGGTTTCTATCAAATTTGATTTAGTAGTTTAGAAAAAAAATTCCTGCTTGGGTTTTTCTTTCCAGCAGTCCTCCTTTGTCAGTGTATCTTCAGAAAGACTGGCGTCCGCAGCAGACTGTCCTCTCTGGCTAACTTTAGATGTAAAAACTCCATTTATTCATGCAAACTTTAAACATAATGGCTATAAATATGGAAGATACAAAGCATTTGCTTTAGGTTCATACAGGAGTACATTTCCCTTCCCTGTCAACTACATTTTGACTGGGCATAACATGGTAACCCGATGTGCATTGGAAAAGGCATTCTTTGGATCAGCTAGTTGGAAGATGTGGGGAAAAGGTATTAGGTCAAGTTGGTGCCACCTCTGGTCTCCTTTAGCCCCTCCACAGAGATGTAGCAAGAGAGTTGGAGAGAGAGAGTTCCAAGGAGAGAAGGAAGCTTAGTAGTCATCCACTAAAAAAAAAAAAGAGAGAGAGAGAGAGAAGAATGGTATTTTTCCCATTTATTTCCTTAATAAAATAAAGGATTAAAAGTCAATTCTTACTTTCAATGGTAAGAATGCAGGTACTTGCTGCAGAGCCTTTATTGTTGACTGCTTTACACATATATTCTCCTCCATCTTCCGGGAAAGTTTCTGGCAAATAGAGGCAGTAAGTTTCGCCTCTTTCAATGTACTGATAGTCCTCTCCATCCTGTAGCATCTCTCCTTCAAACCACCATGTGATTTCTGGCCTGGGCTCTCCTGTCACTTTAACAGTAAATCTGACTGGCTCACTGTCAACAACTGAGGTGTTTCTTAGAGGCTTTTTGAACCATGGAGCTCCTGATCTGGTTTGCTCCTCATCTTCAGTGGTAGAACCATTAATGATGCTCCCTTCTTCTTCTTCCTCATCTTCTCGTCTCTGTATTAAAATAAGTGCATTTATTAAGTTGTCATTTGTTTTTAGTAATAGAATTTTGGAGGTAAAGAAAAGTTTGGGGTATATATAGCTCAGTGTTAGAGCATTGGCTAGCATGCATGGTACCCTGGGTTTCGTTGATTGTAAAACCATTCAAATGGCTTGAAAGCTATGAGGACAATGCCTTAATTGCTTGTAAATGGGTTAAGAACTCCCTCTGATATGTAGGTGCATACCTTCTGTAATGCTGCATCAATTTCTTTCTGTTCAAACTGCATTCGTAGTAACTTCTGTTCTTCAATTCTCCTTTGTTCTTCTTCTTCTCTTGCTTTAGCCATTTGTTCAAATCTGGCTTTCATATTCACTTTATGAGTAAAGGGAGATTCACTCTTTTTTGCAGGCTTTACATCAACATCGTCGTCCTTAAAAAAGAATGAAAATTGCTTGCCAAATGAATGCATTAGTGACTTGGTAATTTACAAGCACAAAATATTTAACACTTGGTTTGCTTTTTGTGATACTGTAGCTATTTAGATTTTCAGGAAAAGTGAGAAAACGTACAAGTTTATTGCTTCTTCAAAACTGCATTTAGAAAATCAGTTGACTAACTGAAAGGAATGTCAAGCAGCTAAACATCGATGTTCTCTTTTTTAGAACCTTTGGAAAACTAGAGTGGTGTTATGGGAAGGAAACCTAAAGTCATAGGGCACTGACAGTATTGGTGCCAGGATATTAAAGCAGCATAGTGTTCTCCTGGAATACAGCAGGACATTAGAAAACCAAGTCAGAGGATGAGAATGTAGCTCCATTGGCAGATTGCGGGTCTAGCATTCATGAGTCCTCAAACGTGACTCTTATCTCCATACCTGCATTTGGTGGTCCAACGCTTGGTGGAAGTGAGAAGTTTGTTGCCAGCTTGGGATACTGAAGACACAAATTCAGACACTGTATAACCTTTTAATTGGTTAACCAAATAGGGGGTATAAAGTACTATGAGTGTATATTGGATTCTTAAATCGAAGGTTGTATGGGTGCCTTCAAAGAAGTCTGGAATCTTCTGGAAGTTGGAAGGCATAATTTGTAGTTCCCACCCCAAGACAAGATGTCTAGCTGGCCTGGAACTCACCACGTTCAACATTAAAAGCCTAAGTTTGCCTTAGGATGAGAGGTGCAGCACCACTCTCTTACAAACATAGATAGCTCTCAACAGGAGACAGTTGGAGGTTGGAGAGGAAGTCTATCACTGGAAGTAAAGGTCATTAAGGGCCTTTATCCAAGGGATAGAAGAGAATTACACATTCTTCAGATTGAGGACAACCTAATCTGACACCTGTGCCAGAAGCAGAAAAGCATCAAACATACTGGTTCTATTTTTACAGATTTTATAATGGGTATCTTTAACAAAAGAACAACTTCTTGGTAGACTGGGGTTTTGTTTAAAACAAGGCCTGGAGTCTAGACTACCCTTGACTCATCCTGTCTCTTCATACCCATCTTGAATTTTACCTATGTTTAAAGATTCTAATTTTTTTGTTTCGTACCACTTGGCTAGTAAATGCTAGTGTTCTCCAATTATCACAAGACTACTATTTTACTACTTTCCCACTGTTACCAATAATTTTACAACATACACCTGCATCTCACTAAATTCAGAATCAGCGTCAGACTGTCTTTACCTTGCTTAACACAATTTAATACCTCACCAGACTTGATAAATCTAGCACCAGCTGGTTTCCCTGGTGATGATGCCACAATAGTAAGGTCCTCAGCAACCATCTAGAAGAGAACTTACCCCATTTTGTTTAAAGAAAAAAAAAAGGTCTTGCCAAGCATGGTACATGTCTATAATCCCAGTGTCAGGAGGTGGACACTGAAGAATCAGGACTCCAAGGGTTTTTCTGTTACCTAACCTTTGGTCCTGCCTTTATGACTGTTTTCCACTTCATTGTGATGCTAGAATTCTTTGGTAGAACTATTTAGAATTTCTATTATCATTTTTGCTGATTACAGTTCTTGTAAGGTGAAGTCCTTTCATAACTAGCCACAAAGTACTTTGACAACTTTATAACCTGTTCAGTTCAGTCATACCATTATAAAGTCCTTGAAACCTGTTTTAGAGTCCCTCAAATAAATTAGTACAATCTTGTTGACTTCCACTGTCCCTCATTCTAGAATGTTCCTCTTACCACAACATTTTTTATGAGAATACTTTACAAATGAGAAGATAGCCTTTGACCCTAAAGGCTGAAAGTTATTTTCACAGGACAGTAAGAGGAAACATTTCCGGCAGAAAGCATTTCAGAAACAAAGGCAGGTATTGAAGATACAGCCTGCTTGGTTAAAAAGCATGGAGTCTGGAATGGTACAGAGAGACGGGATACATGCTGGCTAGGGAGCAAAGCCATCAGCACTCTAAAATGTTAAGATTGAGCCATTTCTGGCTTAGATCACAAAGCATTGTGGAAGAATTTTCTACAGAAACCCCAAAGGGGGCCAGGGAAAGCTGCCACTGTTACATCACGCTGAAATGCCTCAGCCCTACAAACCTCTTAAGCACACTATGTCCAATGTAGCTTCACAGCAGCAGCTAACATCCAGCACAATAGATTGTCATACCATTGGCTCATTTGTGTGTCCCCAGACCAACTGTCACTTATCCTGCTTTGCTTCTAAATTTAGTTTGCTACCATTCCACTTTTTCCTCATTTTGCACTCTATCCATTCTTCCCTCATCCTTTTGGACTCAGTGCTATATGATGAGCTAAATGGTCTTTTGCTATTTTCAGATTGTTAGAGATATGCCAATAAGTAACTGCAAATACTAACTTATTTTAAGATTAAGGTTATAACAAATACAATAATAATGTACCTCGTGGAAGTTTTCGGCTTCTCGCTCTTTAATTTCAAGGTCAATTGCTCTCCTCTTTGCTCGCTCTTCTTCTATCTTTTTCTGTATTTCTTTTTCAGACAACTGTCCAATTTTTTCAAACTTGCTTTTTAGATTTTTAGCTTGAATAGAACCACTTCTTTTTAATTTGATTAATTCTTCATATTCTCTACTCAATCCAAAAGTTTCATTTTCTTCTTCCTCCTTCAAGAGAGTAAGATTATGTTGATTATCAGTGAATTACAGTGGATCTCCTTCCCATCTGCGCGTGAATGTGGGGCAGGGGAGTATGTTCCAAGACAAACAGGCAGATTCCTGGAAGCCATTGGTCAAATGGTATCCTATGTGTACTGTTTTAAGAGTTTTATTTCTGGGTTTGGAGAGATGATTTAGAGGTTAAGAGCACTGGGTTCAGTACCTAGCACCCACATGGAGGTTTACAATCTTTAACTCCAGCTCCAGGGGATCTGATACTTTTCAGGCCCGCTGGCACTGCTTGTAACATACGTGCAGGCAAGAACACCAAAACACATCAAGTAAGTTTTAAGTAAAAACATTTACTTATTAAGAACTTCCAGTTCCAGGATCGGCTCCAAAGCTACAGAGAAACCCCATCTCAAACAAAACAAAAAACAACTTCCAACCTTCCACATGAAGGAAGCCCTGTATAACTCCAACTTCTCTGACAGCTACATGGACTCCCAGCACTTGGGAGGCAGAGGCAGGTGAATCTCTAAGCTGGAGCCCACCCTAGTCTACAGAGCTAGTTTTAGGACAGTCAAGGCTACACATAGACTCTCTCAAAGCAAAACAAAACAAAAACTTCTCTTTGGCATATTAAGTTGCTAGTATCAATACTACTGTGCTTTGGACCCACAATTAAATACAATATTGATTACAACTTTTTAGATCTTTTTTTACATGTATAAGTGCTTTGCCTATATGATGTTTGTGTGTGCTACATGCATACCCTGTGTAGGTCAGAATAGGGCATCAGATGCCCTTGAACTGGAGTTAATGGATGATTGTGAGCCACCATGTGGGTTCTGGGAATTGGATCTCAGTCCTTTAGAAGAACATGTTTACTATCTTTTTGACATTGCATCGAGATACTGTTACCTACAAGGTTCGCACAGGAAAAAGACTTTAGTTACAACAAATAACTAAAAAGATACCAATAGCTTTCAGTTTTGTGTCAGGCCATATTCCTAGCTACACTCTACCAGGTTGGACACACACACCTATATTAAGAATATATATCATAAAAGTATGTCAGATATCCTTATGTGATTAATAACATAAAGGTCACAATAGAGCAATATAAGGAATGCACTCAGATCTCTTAAGTGAATATTCTTCCACCTTACCTCTCCCATTTCCTGTCTCAGTTGTTCAAATCCCTGTTTTTCCATTTCCAGTTTATGCCTCCGTTCCTCCTCTGTTCGTCGTCTTTCTTCTTCCATTTTTTGTTTTAATAATTCTTCAAAATTAATTTCCAGTTTTCCAGGCATCAGAGATTCTTGGGAAACTGCTTTATATATCTCTGGGGAATCATCATCTAATACCTATTTAAAATAAATATTTTTATCATTTTTTCCAGAATTGTGCATACTAAAAAATGATATTGTAGAAACTGATACTTCTTGAATAAGTGTTTTATGTTGATCTAAAAATTCAGAAATCATAAACTTTTACAACTCAAATCAATGAACAAGGGGATATTATGAAAAATGTAAGATTGGGGTATCTGTGGTGTGGAGGATGGTAACCATCTGTATCTAGTCTCTATTCAAATGAACAAAAATATTCATGCAATAATATATTTTAATGACACTGAGAACATTTTAATTGAAGTGAATCTCCAAATCTGGTCACTGAATAGGACATTTCAGTTAAGTCGTAGTTACATCTGGATCATCATGAGCTTTTAGCACAAAAACAAAAAGCCTTAATTCATAATTTTATTGTGAAGTTTTGTTGCCAAGATGTTTTAAAGTAATAATAGTTATACTCTTAGAACTGCCAGTCCACTAACAGATGCATAGATTTAGCTAACCCTGTAACCTTATAAAGTAGCTGAGGGTAATCACCCTTGGTTTACACGTGAGGACCTGAGGCATTGGCTGAAAAGTAGTCCAAAATCAACAGAAAGGCCAGCTAACAAAGCCAGAAGTCAGGCTTCAGCATATTTCTAGAAAGGTTATAAATTATATGAAACCTGTAGGAAAGTATTAAGGTGGAACCTAGTATTTGATACACTACAATAAATTATTTAGAAATGGGAATGATTAACAGACTGCTTTGCTTTTCACTATTTTGTAAATTTCTATGAGTAACTAATTTGTGACCTTGGGCAAACCACTTACTACTCTGAGCCTCCACCATGATGACTTTTTTATGGTTGTCACAGGATTAAACAAAGCTTGGAAATAGGTAGCACTCTGTCTAACATCATAGCCGGCTCTCAACAGTAAGGTTTGAAACTTTTTTTTTAATATTTATTTATTATGTATACAATATTCTGTCTGTGTGTATGCCTGAAGGCCAGAAGAGGGCACCGGACCTCTTTACAGATGGTTGTGAGCCACCATGTGGTTGCTGGGAATTGAACTCGGGACCTTTGGAAGAGCAGGTAATGCTCTTAACCACTGAGCCATCTCTCCAGCCCTTGAAACTTTTTAAAATGTTCCTCTGTCTATTTATTGGGGGGGGGGGGGAGGCATTTAGGTCTCAGAAAAAAATTTTCTCTCTTATCATGCAAGTGTCTAAGACTGAACTTAGATCATCAGGCTTAGTAATATCTTTACTCAGCTGAGCTATCTTCCTGGTCCCCAAAACAGTTTCATCATACTATCACATCCTGAGGACAAGCAATCTCCAAACTGAACTAGAAACTTTGCTTGTAAATTGTTGTCAGATATATCTTACCATGAAAAGTCATGTAATTCTGTTTTCCTGGAAGTGAAGACTTCTATCTCTAATCTGAACCGTGGTCTGCCTGCAGACATGGACACGGAGTGAAACAATCCTCTCCTGGACTCACGGGCAAGGAATAGCAACAGTGCTATGGACTACGGTGGTGAAGATGGGAGAGTAAGTCAGGGCGTTGAATAAATGGGAGTTTATAGCCACTTGGGCATGAGTGAAAGGTTGAAGGCACGTAATTTCAGGCTCCCAAGTTTCTGATTTGAGTGTACAAGAAAACTGGTGGATCAGATAGCCATGTTATAAACATTAGCATGGCATGGAAAGTTTACCTTTGTGACAAATTAGGTATCGTTGTTTAAGAAAGAATGATGGGTGTTTTGAAGAGTTAGAGAATTGTGACTAAATTATTTTGGCCATCTAAGTAGACTGAGTGGGATTAAAATGGCAAAAAATAAAGGAGAGAGGGGCAGCAGAGAGAGGAATGGGAGGAGGGACTGTATGGGAAAATTCCCTGACTTTTCTTGACTCAGATCTGGTCTAGAAAATGGATCTTTGAGAGAGGGAGATAGTGCCCAACCCTTTATGCATTGGTAATCAGAACCCTTTTGACACGGCCAAA
Source organism: Alexandromys fortis (assembly GCF_014885135.2). NCBI lineage: Eukaryota > Metazoa > Chordata > Mammalia > Rodentia > Cricetidae > Alexandromys > Alexandromys fortis. The sequence goes on along the minus strand of NW_026067948.1, from coordinate 5,728,973 downwards.
GAAAATACTGACAAGGGACTGGTGTTTAAAACCTATTTGCCATTCATATGCTTGCTACAGATTTCAGAGATGACAGACAGGATGTTCCTCAGAGTCTAATCAATTCATTTACAGCCTCAAAAACTGAATCCCTAGCTAGGCTTGATAGCTCAGTCAGTAAAGTCCTCATCTTTCAAGCTTGAGGACCTGGGTTCAAGTCCCCAGAACACAAGCAAACTAGGTGCACACCTATAACCCCAGCACTGAGAAGGCAGAGACAGGAATCCTCAGACTGCAGCCATTCCTGAGGATGGCATCCAAGGTGGTTGTCTGGCTCTCCACAGCTTGCACAAGTGCACACACGATGCACACACAAACTGTTGAGGTAACTTTGTCTTACCATGCTTCTCCTTGCTTCAGCAAATGCCTTCCTCTCTTCCTCTATTCTTCTCCGGGCCTCCTCTTCTGCTTTTCTTTTCTCACCTTCTCTCCTTTGCCTTTCTATTTCTTCAAAACTGAGCTTGAGTTTTCCAGGGCGGTACTCTGTAAATACTTTTGCCGTATCTTGGTTTTCATCCTCATCCTCCTCATTTACCTAATAAAGAAACTATGCATTACTAAAAGTTGAGACTCACTGGGACAGGAAAGCATTGCCAGGGAAGGGCATGTGCTTAGCAGCTTGACCGAGTATTTCCTTGCTCCCAGAATACTTACTCCAAAACCTCTTACTTTTTATTTAGCTTTTATTTGTATTTTTGATTTTTGAGTCAGGATCTCTCTAAATAGCCTTGGCTGCCCTGGAACTCACTATGCAAACCTAGCTAGCCTTAAACACAGAGAGATCCACCTGCCTCTTCCTCCCAAGTGCTACCATGCCTGGCCAAATCCTCTTCCTTTTTAATGTCCTATATGATAAAATAATCAAATGTGGAGAAGTTACAAGTAAAAATGTACTCTAGATTAAATAAAATTTCTCAAGCTTTTTTTTTTAATATTTATTTATTATGTATACAATGTTCTGTCTGTGTGTATGCCTGCAGGCCAGAAGAGGGTACCAGACCTCATTACAAATGGTCGTGAGCCACCATGTCGTTGCTGGGAATTGAACTCAGGACCTTTGGAAGAGCAGGCAATGCTCTTAACCGCTGAGCCATCTCTCCAGCCCCTCAAGCTTTTGAATAAAGGTGACTGCATAACAAATTTTAAAGGGCTCAACTGAGATAATTCTCATAAACTAAACAGTTTGTACTTAGAGCTCAGGTACATACACACGGAGACACTTTAATCCCAGTTCTCACAGAACTCTGTGAGTTCAAGGCCAGTCTAGTCTACACAGTGAGCTCAAGGACAACCAGAATTACAGTGAAACCCTGACTCAAAAAGATTAAAAAAAAAAGAATTTCCTTCCTTTGAACTACAGCGATTTTCCTAACACTAATCAGATAAAAGACTGTCATCTGGTATTATTATATATAAAATTCATGCCACAATTACTTGCTCATTTAAACATTAATTGAAATTAAATATTAAGCTGATTACCAGTTATATTGAAATGCATAGATTGGCTTTAACTCGGACTAACTCAGTAGTCCAGGCTAACCTTGGATGTGTGCTCTTCCTCATCCTCCCAAGCAGCTGGAATTATAGACCTGTACTCCTCAAATGAAATTCATTATTTGACTTAAATATATCCTACAGCCATACCATTAAATATACTTCTTAACTCACACACAAAGGGAAGCCAAATGCATTGAGTAATACCTATATATTAATAGAGTATACAGTATTAAAAATAAAAATTTAAAGCATACTGGATAAGATGCCCCAAAGTGAAAGCTCAAAGAAAATACAGATGAATTATATGTATGTATATTGTATATAAAGATGTATATGGTTTTAAAGCCATGCCTTTTGGGATTTGAATAGAGGCAGTGGCAAAGCACTTGTTTAGCATGCACTAGGCTCTGAGTCCAGTTCATAGTGCTAGGAAAACACAATGAAGGGGCTGGAGAGATGGCTCAGTGGTTAAGAGCATTGCCTGCTCTTCCAAAGGTCCTGAGTTCAATTCCCAGCAACCACATGGTACTCACAACCATCTGTAATGGGGTCTGGTGCCCTCTTCTGGCCTGCAGGCATACAGACAGACAGAATACTGTAATACATAATAAATAAATAAATAAATAAATAAATAAATAAATAAATAAATACTTTAAAAAACACACACACACACACACAATGAAATGAGGCTTCCCCACCAGAGAGAGCCTGCTTGGACCTGCAGTCAGCCTCGTGCGAGGCTTCCTGATGGAAGGCAAAGCCAGCACAGATAACTTGCCATGTGCCTCCTTGCTTCCTCAAAGGCGCGCCTCTCTTCTTCTAAGCGCCGTCTCGCTTCCTCCTCTGCTTGCTTCTTGCGATTTTCTTGTCTCTGCCGCTCCAGTTCCTCAAAAGTTAATTTCAGTTTTCCAGGAAAATGGGATCCTTTTTTGGCCTCAGTTTCATCATCCTATGAAAACAAACTTGTTACCCAAAGGACAATTGCTGTTAACTAAACTTTGGATTTGTTCTCATAAAAAACCTTCTTACCATGACTAATGACAGACACTTTGCTTCCTTGAGAGATCGACCCTCTTCTTCATATCTTATTCGTTTGTCGTCTTCATGATTAAGCCTCTCACTCCCTTGCTCTTTGTCCAGGTCCTCAGGATTCTGTATTTTTCCAGATGTTTTGTTCGATTTGGCAGGCACCACTGTTATAAGCAGTGAGTCATCTCCTTCCTATTTGTAAGAAAGACAATTAGCATCCATACTCTTAGTAAGAATGTACGTGGTAGGGTACTTCACCTCCATAAGTGGTGAATTACATTGCTGTCAAGGCTATGAAGGACAAAAAAAAAAAAAAAAAAAAAAAACCTTTTAGTTTTTAAAACTAGTTACTCCTAAATACATCTTTCTCTGAACTCATTGTGCATGCTACTGAAGCTTCCTGAGATCCACCTATGGCAGTCTCAAGAAGCACTCTGCATTTTGGAAGATAGGATTAATATACCCTATCTAGTTAAGTAACGACTGTAGTACCACTGCCTGATTTTAGACAATCTGTACATCAGTTACACAAAAGGTGATGTGCATGTGAGCATACCTGAAACCAATTTGATGGTGGATAGTTTGGCTTAACATCCAACTTAGCTTTCTCCATAATCTGCTCCTCCTTCCAAATTTTTCAGTACTTAATATAATAAAGTAGTATTTAATGAGAAAAGCGATTGACTGTTCACCCAAGTGATATACTAACATAGTATAGATAATGCTGTAAAGCATTTATCCTATTAAATTTTCAAACAAATTGTTTGTTTTGTGACAGGTCTCTCTATGTAGCCCTGGCTGTCCTGAACTTGCTACGTAGGCCAGGCTGGACTCTAACTCAGAGATCTGTCTGCCTCTGCCCCGAGTGCTGGAATTAGCCATGCACCACTACACCTAGCCGAAATGCATTCTCTTACAATTGATTTTACTACAAATTTATCATTACATCTACTTTTTTCAAAAATAAAAATTATAAATTGTAACACACGCTCCTAAAATAAAATGTTTCCAATTTTGTAAACATAATTTTAGGCACACCATCAAATTGGTTGGTTGGATTTTAACCTTGCTAGTTGACTGGGTTATATTTTTAAGGTTATTGGACCATTCCTTCACAGTGATACACACTACCCTCCACAATGGTGTGTGAAAGCCAGAACTCGAGCTCTTAGGAACTCTGAGGAAAGAAGACAGATGATGAAGAGGAAACTGCCCTTTTACAATGCCAGCTTCCAACAGCCAGCGAGGTTAGTTCAGGAACCATGTGGTCTTGGCAGTGTGTCCCTAACAGCCTCCCGGGCCCTGTCTTCATGACCCACTGTGCAGGCAGAAGCATACTTTTCTTTAAACACATGGCAGTGTTTGAAAGGGCCCAGGCATGCTCTTGCCTTCACAGAACATTCTTGACTTCTGTCATTGTGAGATTTATAATCAATAGTGAAATAAAGGCCTCTGCATGGCCTTCTTGGATTGCAAGATAATTTGTGAATCAGATAATTTTCAGTGAATGGTTCATTAAAGGAAGCGTCTGTTACCTCTGATGCGGATTCGGTTCCCGTATTGTTTATGTCCTCAATCTATTGAATGAGAATTTCATATCGTTACATTACAGTGAGTTTCTGCTTGGTGATTTCAAACATACAACTGAAAAGTAATTTAGCTGCATCTTCTGGTAAAATTTCAACGTTTGACTGTGAGCTTATGGGGAACAATTTTTAATGTAGCAGCAGTCTAAACTGACACACAGAAACGCCCCATCCTCTGTCCCTCCCGTAGCAGCAGGAACACTGATCACAATCAGATGACTGTGACCCTATTTTTTTTATCAAGATATATCTGGCAAAAATGTAAGTGACACGATAATAAAGTATGGTAGAAATATTAGCTAGATTAGAAGGGAGGCTAACGCTGGTACTTATAATATTTTCTCATATTTCAGCCACACAGAACTGGGAAAAGGCCATCGTCTAAAGTTGGAGCACATTTCTCTGAAGAAATATCATGAGGTTAGCTTGATGAGCTGGAGCTTAGCAGACTGCTGAGAGAAAGGAAACAGATGGTGTTAGCAATGCAGTGTTTGAACTTTAGACAAGTCTGAAGTGTCACGAAGCCCAGGCAGGGGGTCTACAGAGCGAGTTCCAGGACAGTCAGGACCACACAGATAAACTATCTTGAAAAACAAAAAAAAAAAAACAAAACAAAACAAAAAAAAGAACTTAGAGAGAAAATTTAGCCAGGATGATCTCTGTGAGTTTGAAGTCAGCCTCATCTACGGTATCAAATTCCGGGACAGCCAGGGCTACCTAGACAGACCAGATCTCAAAAGACAAAACTTAAAGTACCTTACATTTTAATAATGAATAGTTTTATCAGAATAATTTTATACTACAAAATTTAATTTTTGAGAATAATTTGTTTTATTACATAATTACTCATTAAACTGACTTGCTATATAAATGGAATAGATTTTTTTCAATCATGTATCATACACAGTAAAATTTTAATGGTTCTCTAATAAAATAATTATAAATGAGTTGTTTTCCAATGAGCAATCAAATTAATTCCTCAATAAAAAAATCCACAAAATGTGAGAAGTCAGACACCGAGAATACAGGAAAGAGAAACAATTCATGAGCCCCAATTCTATTCCTAGAGCTCCCCTGGGTCTGTCTGATCTCTGCTAAAGTGGACAGACACTTACAGGGCTTCTACATCTTGTTTGCTTAGAGTTCTGTTGTCAGTGTCTTTATCTTTGCTCACTTTAAACCATTAAAGAACAACAAAAGAGAGAACCATGGAGTTCTCCAACAAAATGAAAAATGATGAATTTTGTTCAGGGCTACACTACTAGTATAGTTAAGAGGAACAAATGTTCAGAATTCAGTTAAGTGTTGACTTTCAAAGTTAACAAAGAACTGTTTCTCAACTTTCTTTTTCTTCTTGTTTTTTCTTCATAGGAAGCAAACTTATTTCATCCCTATATTTCTTTTCTTGCCTCTCTTCAAGATCCTATTTCCCACCAATATCTGTCCCTAAATGGTGGACTCTTAAATTTTGTCCATCAGGCTATCTTCAGAGTTAACTAGATAATACACCCTCAGGATTTTCCCACACTTTTTTTTTTTTATTTTAGTACCTAATACACGAGGTACATTCCTTTTTAATTCTTTGTAAGATGCTGCAATCTTAGAAGTGATAAGATCTTGGTGATCACTTTAGCCGTTTCTGGCTTAGGAACTCCTCTTGCATACTGGTTTGTAGAAGTAAACTATAAACAAATAACGTCATACTGCACTGCACTGAGTCATAGTAAATTTGAGTGGGAAATGTCTTATGTTTTAAAATTAAACTTTACAGGTTTCTAAGAAGACATTACTACACTCACTGCTGTTGTATCCTTAATTTAATAGGGCTAAAGCATCATTAGCCAGGGCTCTGTGGCGCCCTCCGCACAGCTCATGTTTGGTGTGAAGACACTGCTTTCTTCATGATCGTATTTATTTCAATTACCTTCTGAGCATCAGTCTTTACTATAGTCACGCTCACTCACAGGTTTTTTTGTTTTTTTGAGAAACAACTGCTTACTCTTCCATTCTTGGGTTTAAAATGGGTCAGTAACCCTAGAAAATAGCAGTGCTTTGAAAGTATAGAAGACTAATTCTACATACATACACAGTATACAGTGCAAGAAGCCACTCTTTATAGACTTTTACTCGTTTACTTTATAGTTTTAATATAACTACATTCCTAAATCATATATATACATACATACTTATTTATTTGTAGTAATTATGTATGGTGATAATTAATTCAACAGCTCTCATTTTATAATTCTATTTCTTTATAGCGTTTCACTAAGAAAAAGTATAGGAAAATTCTCATTGCTCCTAACATTTAATCTGGCATATAGACATGTGTCACCATTTGCCACCAAATGGGTAGTTGTTTGTGTTAAAGAAGAGCTTATTTGCAAAACTGAAGTTAATGGATTCTTAGGAATGCAAGTATATAATAATGCTTTATTTTCATTATCACTTTTCTCTCTGACAAGTGGCAGAAGCTGAAAGGAGCAGAGCATATGGTTTTAAGGCCCTTAGAATATTGCTTTAAGGGGCTAGAGAGGCAGCTCAGTGGTTAAGGGCTCCTCTGCTCTTCTGGACGATCTGGGTTTGGATCCTAGCACATACATGATAATGGTGCAGAACTGTCTATGTCTGGGGATCTGATGCCCTCTTCTGACCTCTGCAGGCACTTGCATGCACAAGGTGTACAGACACACGTGCAAGTAAAACACTCTTACATATAGAATAGACATAATCTTTTATAAAAATCTGTTTTATAAATGATAGAAAATTTAAATATTGCTATTAAAAGGCTATATTGTGCTCTGTGATTATGAATAGTTTATGTGTAAAAATGTCTTATATCATTATAAAATTCTCAAAGATACCAAGAAAAGTTAGGACGATAGTCAGTTTAAGGAATGTAGAAACAGTTGGTAAGATCATTTCTAACAAAAGCCACATCACCATCCTAAACAGGCACATTCTGCACATAGTACTGGGCATCCCTTAAGATAATATTTTTAGGCTAGCCACTCTTAATAAGCTTATATTAAATATTTTAACGAGGCAGCATCCTGATTAGTTCTCATTTGTTCTGTTGGGTTCAGAAACAAGCGGCACTGTAGCATCTACCTGCTCAGCTCTTCTTGCTAATTCACGCTGCATTTTCCTCTTCTCCAGCAGGTCCTGTTCAAGTCTGCGCTTTCTCTCCTCTTCCGTTCTCTTCCTTTGCTCTTCCTGTCTGTGTCTTTCCATTTCATCAAATTTACCTTTAACCGTCCCTAAGAATACACACAAAAAAAAAATTGTCTATTTTGCCAGGTTTCTTTCTTTTGCAAGCCTTTTTACATTTATCCCTCAAAGTTCTTACCTGTTAACTTTGGGACATAAGCCTTTTCTACTTTAGCAGAAATCTCTTCCTCATCATCAGAAGCAAGCATTTCTTTAATCTGGGTGGTTAAATAAATTACCATGAACATATGGCCCAACATCAGACTAGATTATATTTGAGTAGCCCCACCCCCGCTGCAGGAGAACCCACTAGGATATCCACTGGATCACTGAAACCACAGGTAATTCTGAGACTGCATGCTGTTTTTTCTTATAGGAAAATTATATATTAAAATAAGGAAAATAATTTTTATAGATCTTATAGTTGTGATGAACTTTAACTTTTACATTAGGTACAGTAAGAAAATAACAAGTAATTATAAAAGAAAATAATTATTAAAACATATTGTAATGAAATTTATTTAAAGCTTTTGTTTACTTTTCTGGAAACTTCAGTTTACTATTTTAGACCATGGTTAATGACAGGCAATGAAAGCAGTGGAGAGAAGCAGCAGAGGGAAGGAGCTGATCACACAGTGGGGACTGCAGAGAGGGGAGGAGGGGGATCACACAGTGGGGACTGCAGAGAGGGGAGGAGGGGGATCACACAGTGGGGACTGCAGAGAGGGGAAGGGGATCACAGTGGGGACTGCAGAGAGGGGAAGGGGATCACACAGTGGGGACTGCAGAGAGGGGAGGAGGGGGATCACACAGTGGGGACTGCAGAGAGGGGAGGAGGAGGATCACAGTGGGGACTGCAGAGAGGGGAGAAGGGGGATCACACACAGTTTAAATTAGATTACAAATATAGGCATTTTTGTTATAATTTATATAAAATGTTAGTGTCAATAATTTATTAAAATAAAGAAAAGTAACATTTTCACGAGAATAAAATAAAATCAGATGACCTCCTGCTTTCTCCTGTTCCATTCTCTCTCTCTAACATATTGTTCTTGTCTTCTTTGCTTTTCGTCTCTAGATCGCCTTTGATTTCTCTCTTCCCTGGCCTTCTGCATGGCTTCAAACTTATCCTTTACATCGCCCTTGCCAAGTTTTGGCACATAGGATTTGGGGACAGGTTTAGATGAAGAAAGCAGAATCTTCGTTAGAAGAAAGCAAAGAGAAGGAAGTTTAAAAAGAAGAAATTAGGCAAGGATAAGAATAAGACACATCAAAATACTCATCAAAACAAATAGAAGCAAGTTTCAAATGCTTATTTGGATCACTACAGCGTGATTAGATGGTCTCTAAAACTTTAGTTAATTTCCTTAAGTTACACGAAATACGAGAGCAGAAATTTTGCTAAATCACCACTTCTTCAGAAACGAAACCCCAATTAAAGGTAGCATTCTACTGAGGCCAGTACAATATAAAAATCAAATAAGGAACTCTAATTAAAAACTGCTTTGTATTCTATTTTCCGACCCTATTCCTAAAGACCTGGATTGAGGATTGTCATCACAATCCTCAATTAACAAGATCAATCGCAGTAAAGGATATGAATTTGAGAACAAAGCATAAGATTGGGCTTTCAAGGAAAAGCCCATATTACAAAAAAAAGCATTATTGCTGTTATATTAGACAGGCTAGGCAAAGCTGAAGGCCAGCCTAACCCCGCAAGAGGTGAGTCAGCTTCCTGCTGTGCTGCCTAAAAATGACTTCCTAAAAGCTCATTAAAATGTGCAGGGTGGCCCACCACTGAGAAGAGGCTCAAAGAGAAACCTGAAAGAGGAAATCTGACAGGAGGCTAGAGCAATCAATGGTTCCCCTCATCGGAAACTAAGGCTGTAGACTCTTCTCATCTTTTTCAGAAGTTAGTTTCTAAAAGAGGTTAAAAAAATTGAGTGTCAGAATGCTAAATTCTCCTAACAACAGGGACAAGCAGCTTGCTGATCTGTGCCCGATCTACCGTCACTGGTCCATTCAAGTTCCTTAGCTCGTCACTTACGAGTGTCAGCATCTGGGGCCTCTCAATTCTCAGTGACTAAGCCAGAAAAAGGGTGGAAGTTAAGAGGACCTTCATTGTTGCTAGAAGATGCTGAGCCCTTCTTTTCAGAGCGAATTATCACCGCCAATGGTCCCAGTTTCAGTAAAGCCACATTGAAGGAGTCATTACTAAGACCAATGTATTTAAAATTCTTCCTAAGACCCTAGCTCTTCACTGCCTTCCAGAAGTTCGGTATGCATGTTTCCCAGAACCCAGATTAAAGGTACTGAACCAACACTGCAGACAGAACCTTCTCTCATTGTACATCCTAATGTTACCAATTACAATCACCGAAGTATGACCCTTCCCACAATCCTCCAACTCTGTATTGCTCATCTCTTCCTACCTTTCCAAGTCTCTTCCTGCCTCCCCGCTCCGCTCCTATGCGCGCGCGCGCACACACACACACACACACACACACACACACACACAAGACAGGAGAGCTTTTGAGATTTACTTACCTCTGCCTTTTGCGAAATGTCATTCATGTTTGCTCTATGTAGTTTGAGGCTGAAGCTTCGTATATTTTTGTATCTGTAAAATAATAATAACATTTCTGGGTGTTGCAGCAAACACATTTTTATTTTTAATTTTTTTATTTTTATTTTATGTGCTTTTGTGTTTTGCCTGTATGTGTGTCTATGTGAGGGTATCAGATTTTGGAGTTATAGACAGTTGTGAGCTGCCATGTGGGTGCTGGGAATTGAACCCAGGTCCTCTGGAAGAGCAGTCAGCACTCTTAACTGCTCAGCTATCTCTCCAGCCCCAGCACCTTTAATCCCAGTACTTGGGAAGCGGAGACAGGCAGATTTCTTGGAGTTTAAGGCCAGCCTGGTCTACATAAAGAGCTCCAGGTCAGCCAAGGTTACAAAGTGAGACTTTGTCTCAAACAAACAAAAACCAAGTTAATATTAAGAATTGTAATAACCTTCCCTTTTATATGCTGTATATTTCATTAATATACATTTTTAAATATATAATTTATATACTTATATAGAAAGATATAATTTTTAAGTTATAAATTTCCCTTCAGAAGTTCAAATAAGTAACTAGTTGTGATAATCTTCAGCTCTTTAAGATTTGTGGTACATAAAAGAGCCTTTAGAAGGCCCAAGGAAGTGTACAGCCCAGAGGAGCTTGCTGAGCCCACAAGAGCACAGGAATTACATGACCACACTTCCTTTAAATCCATCCTTTTGTTTCCTGTAATTTGACTCTTAAGGATGAACACGCTTTGATTATAACACAGCCTTTAAAACTGAACCTTTCAAGCTGCTGGTGGCGTACACCTTTAATCCCTCTGAATATTGAATATTTGCCCATTGTATATTTGTCCATTTACCCAATGAAAAACATTTTGGTTATGCTGTTTTGGTAATTGTAAATGAAACTGATATTAAACATCTATGCACAGGTTTTTACGCGGACAGAATAAATACCGAGTCTTGATTGCTGGCTGGTGTGGTAAGAATGCACTTAGTGGAGCCAGGTGACGAACTGACTTTGGAAATGGTGCAAGCTGCTGCACTCTACCAACAACGCGGGGGAGTTTGGGTTGCTCTCCCCGTGTCCTCCGATGCCAGTGTTCCGGGCTGTGGTTGCTGTCGCACTGGATACAAGCTCATCTTAACTTGCACTTCTCTGATAACATGTGATACATTTTCGTATGCCCACATCCCACGGGCATATCTTCTCTAGTGAGATGTCGGTAGTCTTTCCTTATTCACAAAAGGATTTGTTTGTTGGTTTGTTTTGTGTGGCCTGGAACTTTTGATCCCCTCCAGTCTACCCTGTGAATGCTGGGGTTATAGGCATGGCCACTATACCCATAACACAGTCATCATTATTTCAACAATAGCATAGAAATTTAGGGTTTCGCTGGGCGATGGTGGCACACACCTTTAATCCCAGCACTCGGGAGGTAGAGGCAGGCGGATCTCTGTGTGTTTGAGACCAGCCTGGTCTACAGAGCTAGTTCCAGGACAGGCTCCAAAAGCTACAGAGAAACTGTCTCGAAAAACCAAAAAAAAAAAAAAAAAAAAGAAAGAAAGAAATTAGGGTTTCATGCACTACACTGGTACTTGCTAAGGATCTACCCTATGCTGGCTTTTTTCTGGGAGACGCTGAGGAAGGGAACCCTGAGTAGACAGGCAGGCACTGTCCCCACCCTCCTGTTCTTAACAAATGCTTTGGAACCAGGTTTGTAAGTAGTCTGCTTTTTACCTGGACGATTTCATAAGGCTCCAGCCCAGCTCTGTCAGCCTTGGAAGGCAGGATACTCAGTTGCATACCTAGTGACCTGCACACTGCACTTAGGTTCTGCCCTGCCCTTACTTCCGTACCTGGCACACTTTATGCTCCCTGCCTAGGTTACAGATCACTTGCTTTCTGGATCCACCTTGCAGTTCTAACTAAAATAAATCTCATCCTGGAAACCTTTACAACATGCATGCATCAACTGACAAGTCTGAAGGATTCTCTTTCTAATTCAGTTTCTAGTCCCTTGGTAGGAGCTGGGGGCACATGTAAGTGTGAGTGCTTGTGTGTGCACACACCTGTGTATGACATGCATGCATGTCTGTGTTGAGAGGTAGAGACAGTCTCTTAGTGAACTCTGAGCTCACTTTGATTCTGCAGTGCTGACCAGCCAGTGACCTCCAGGGAGCCACCAGCCTGTCTGCTGGGACTGTGGGTGTTGTGTGCTCTGCACCCATCTTTTTATGCGGGTGCTAGCAATCCAAATCCAGGCCTTCACATCTGTGCAGCAAATGCTTTGCTGGCTGAGGATCTCTATAGCCCGCAGCTTCCATCCTCACCGTAAACTATCTGTACGGTATTTTTAAGGCAGTCTTTGGGCCCTATTCTCAGACTCCCAGCACCATGCATTAATCACATACAGCTTTGGTGCAATGTTCACCTCTCGTTAATGTGACATCTGCCTCGTTCCACCTTCTTTGCTCTGTACAGCAGGGCCAATGGTCACAAGAGGGAATGTGTTTTCAAAGTAACTTCTTACTTCAACACAACCATGCTTGCCAGCAATACCTACAGTATTTATACATGTCCTATAAGTCAATAGTATCCATTTTCACAGTTTACTTCCCTCCAGAATCGCGGCAACTGTTTTCAAGTTGCCAACTCCTTCTCAATGGGTCAAGATGCAGTGAGAACAGACTCTTCCACTGCTCAAGGGCTCCTGTCCTAGCGCAGGTTCTGTAAGACGCTGAACGAATTTGAATACCAGATTAGCAACTTCAAGTATTCATTCTTGGTCACAGAATCCAGAAACCCCACAGTGATGCCTTGCACTGGTTCTTCTGGCCTCATGCAGCCAGGCCTTCTTCTCTGTGCTCCTTAGCTCTGGTCTTAGGGAAGGGGAGTGGCAGCAGAGTGCCCCGTGGGGCAGAATCAAGAGTCCTCAGCTGATTAAGCCTCCTGCAGATTACCTCAGACTCCAGGTTTTTCTTATTGACTTCCTCCATCCTGACAAGTATATTCAGTAACTGCTACCTACCTCCAAGACCTTTTAAAAGTCATTTCTTTACAAATGAAGTACTTTCCCAAACTAAATAATAAAATTGAGATTCTGTATGCTACCCCTAAACATGGTTCCCCCTCCTTACATATAAGATATTTGAGTTTGCTTAATTTTCTAGGTATGGCTGACAAGTCTTAAATATATTGTTAAACATGCTCTACATTATAAGCCTAATCTGTCTTTTTTACCTTTATATTTGGAACCTCTGATGTGAATCCTCACAGATGCACACCCAGGTCCATCCCACCAGGCACAGCTTGTCTCAAATGATGCCGTCTGTTTCACGTATCCTGAGTAGCACATCTTTCAGCAAGCATGTCCTACAGGCACCTCTACTTTATACACACTTTCCATCTTCCCCGTTAGCAGCCACACACTCACACCATGTGTGCAGCATACCCTCCTATCCAATCATGTCCCAGCCAGGGAGGAGACTAACCACTCAAAGCAGTGGGGAAGGCTCATTTGTTGTTATAAAGTAAGCAATGAAAGGGTCCTTTAAAAAAGACAAAATGCAGGGTCTTCCACATAGCCCTGGCTGTGCTGGAACTATGTAGACCAGGCTGGTCTTGAACTCATGGGAATTCCACCTGTCTCTGCCTTCTGAGTGCTAGGATTAGAGACTCTGCCACCATACCCAGCACAAATACAAGGGTTTAGAAGAAAACAAGCACAAGTTTGTTAGGAAAGCTTTCCTGTTAGGAAGAAGGATGGAAACAAGGGATGTGCTGTGCACTAAGTGATGGAAACAAGTCACGTGACATGTGTGCTGTATAATAAGTAGCTCCCTTTTTCTTTTATAATTTTAAAGCTGATGAATATGACAGAGCCAAGAAATGAGGAAATTAGCTAAAGTGGAGGCTCACGAGTGGGTAAAGGCCACTTGAGTTCTAGTCCTGGACCCAACATAGGTGGAAAGAGAATTGACAGCAGAAAGTTGTCATCTGACCGACGCCCCCACACTGCAGCAGGCCCCACTCCTACTAATAATGATGGGGTTTTTTGGTTGTTGTTTTATCAAGACAATGATTTTTAAAAGCTAGATAAAATAGATAAACATGGGTGCTGGAGACATGGCTCAGCACTGTCTGCTCCTGCAAAAGACCTGGGTTTAGTTCCCAGCACCCACACAAGCTGCCTTGAACCATCTGTTAACTCTGGTTCCAGAGGATCCAACACCTCGTCAGTCTCCTGCAGACACCAGGCGTGTACACGGTGCACAGACATACATGCAGGTGAAACGTTCATACACTTGAAATCAAATAAATCATAAAACTAATAAACATGTAAATTCAGAAATGTTTGCTGAGCGTCTATCTACAGTCTGTTAGGGTCAGTCCATTATACAATGACAAAGAGAATAAACTGTGTTCTCACAGCACGCGAAGTCTGCACAGGATGCCCTGCACTATAAAACATCTAAGGCTCCCACCCACTTATGTGCATACGGATGTGGGCATGCGCCACAGAACACATCTTTGAGGAATCAGTTCACTCCTCCTACCAGGCAGATCTCAGACACAGAGCTCATGGCTCCAGGCAAGGCAGTGAGCATCTCCATCTGCTGAGCCAGTGCTCCAGCCGGTTTCTGTTCCAAGATCAGAAAATGCACTGATACTATAAAGACATCAAAGTGCAGCCTGCATGAAGAAGGGGTTTGAACATCCGGGGCACAGGGCTCAATCAAGTAAAGCCCTGTTTTTGAAGATGCTGGATAAGTTTTATTTATATAAATTTATCTACAGATAGGGTGATAAAATATATACTTACTAGTTCACTTAAATAAAATTACAAACATTATTATCACCATAAAACACAAGAAAGTAGCTATGTCCCCAAATAAAGATAACATGGAGAACAATATTGTTTTATAGTTTTGAAAACTCAGAATCTGGCTTAACAAGAGAGAAACACATCCTAACATCTACTTCCACGTGCGAATTACTATGGGATGTTGTCTTGACTGAAGTCCATAAAGAGAACAGATGGAAAGTGGTGATGTTGCTGACCCCATGGTACAGGGTTCTGAGAACACCTTTTGAGAATCACCGAACAGAGCATTACATCAAGTCAATTCTCACTCCAGGAAGTAAAAACTGAGACTGAGATCTACTCTGGGTATTTAGAATGATAAATGAAAATTGGTTGAGATTACTTCCTATGCCCAGTAACTGAACTCCCAAGGACTTTATATATCTAGGAGCACATGAGGTTTTCTGACCTGAGTGTTAGTGACTTTTGTCCAAACAGGCAGATGCAATGCCTCTGGCTTCCACACGGGGGCAGCAGTAGCATAACCGTGCCACCCTATGAAGTTCTAAATGTACTGCCAGGCAGGCCCCTTAGAACTACCAAGAGGAGGAGCTGGAGAAATGGTTCAGCTGCTCTTCCAGAGGACGCAGGTTCAGTTCCCAGGGCCATATGGCAGCTCACAATGTCTGTAACTCCAGTTCCCGGAGAGGACTCCCCCTTCTGGCCTTTGCTGGCACTTCCACCCACACAGATATATTCTCACACACAAAGAGCTAGTCAGGACACGAGCTGGGACACTTTTTATGTACCTTTCTTCGTGTCTGTATATTTGTGTATGTTTGAATTCAGCCTTGTGTGCACCACAGCATGCATGCGTGTGTCAGGGGCAGCCCTCACTTGCTACCTTGATGAGACGGGCTCTCTCACTGCCTGCCGCAGGTGCCCTACTACCTGGCTGGGAGCTCCAATGGCTGGCTTGTTTCCGCTCCTCCCCACCTCCCTGGAGGAAGGCTGGAGCGCTGATGTGAGGGCACGGGCTTTACATGGGCTCTGGGGATTTAAACACAGCTCGTGCTTCACCGACTGACCCATCTACCCAGCTCCAGACCACTGTTCCTTAGGCTGTGTGACGTCAGGGCGCCACATATATGCCCTCCACCACCGAGCTTCACCCCTACCCCACCTATAACAACTTTTATTCTAGACTCTCCAGACCTGTGTGTAACCTCTGCTTTCTGTTTTATTTCCCTTCACATTTTAGACACACAACCACAGCATTGCAAGAACAGCAAATAATGCACAAAAGGAATTTGAAATCATAGCTGCCTGCCCATCAGGTACTGTGATGACCTTGCTAATAATCTCAGGAGAGTGAAACTGCCCAGACTTTGTCTCGGGCCCCCACTTTCCTTTGCTGCAGGACTGCACCGGTTTGCTAAGTCAGCCAGGCTGGTCTCCCAATCATTTCCTTGTTTATTCATTTGTTACTTTAGAGGCCTGGTCTCACTTTGTAGATTAGGCCTGGCCTGGCTAACTTTCAATCCTCCTTCATCCTCCTGGTGCTGACAGGGTCACAAGTGTCTACTGTCAGGCAGGGGTTTGTCTCAACTTTCAAGGAAGTTTTAAATGAGAAACTTAACAATACATACTATATATACAGACAAATCTATATATACAGAAAAGTGTTAAAACCTAACTCTTTGAAAGAAACAATGAAACTGTTTTGAACTTCACAAAATTTAAGCCTAAATCTTTATCATTTTTAACTTGTACAAAAACATTTAGCCAGCCATGGGGAGAGCAAGTCTGTAACTGGGAAGCCAAGGCAAATAACTGTTAGGAGCTTCAGGCTAGCCTTGGCTACAGAGCAGGACCCTGGCTCAATATATAAAGGAAGAAACCGATATCTAACCATATCGTAGTGATGAGAAAATTACAAACCGGAGGGATGGCGCGCACCTCGCTCAGCACTCAGAAGCCTGAGGCAGGAACCACAAGTTCAAGGCCAGTTAGGACCACGTAGCTACGACCCTATCTCGGCAGAAGGAGGAGTAAGATGAAAGCACACCATAATCCTGTCCTACGCTTCATCACAGCTCACGAGGGGGGAGCCAGACCTCACCATCCTGCTGTCCTGTTGTGCCATGAACACCGGTCAGAAAGAGTGCAGGCAGGAACAGATCTGCCTTAGCTTACACTTCCAGGTCACTGTCACTAAAGAAAACCAGAGCCGGAGCTCAAGCAGGCCAGGGAGAAACTGAGAAGGAACACTGTGGCGGCCTCCTCTCAGGTGCCCCCACTTGCCCACAGGAGTGTCTTTGTACGGGCCAGAGCACCTGGGTCCTAGTCGGTTAACACAATCTCGCACAGACACGGCCACAGAACAACGTGAAAAAACTCAGCTGAAACTCTTCCCCATGACCCAGACCAGGTTGACAGCTGATGTGAGTTGGAGCATATTGCAAAATAGATGTCCAAAGCAACCCCCCAAAAGGAACACTAAGCTGCAGCCCCTCAAAAGAGACACTAAGCTGCAGCCTACTCTGGCATTCTTCTGTAATAACTATAACCTCCTGCCTTTCCGTGGTTGTGATTCTTTTCAAAGTGTTTTTACCACTCGGGAGCCCTGGTAATCAAATCTGTGTGCTCCTCAATGCTGTGTCAGTGATAGTCACACCGCTCAGGACACAGGATGGGGCCAAGATGGGAGAGGTAACAGGAATCAGCCTAAACAAGGGCGCCCCGAGATGATCACCCACCTAAGAGAACAAGACAGCAACATCAGAAACCCGGGATAGGAAACAGACTTCAGGAGACTCAGGGGTTGTAACCGCTGGGCTTCCTTCCCCTATCGAAAATGGAAGACAGCCCTCACGAGGACCATGTTTGGATGGGAAGATCTGGAATTCTGGCTGAGAAGTCAGTGGGGCAGTGGGATAGAATAATAAGTCATTCCTTTTCCTGGCCGAGTTCGTTTCCTCCTGTTACGGTGAGAAACCACCCTGGCTGAAAACGACTCAGGGATGGAAGGGTTATTTGTCCAGCTTACCTGTCCAGGTCACCAGTCCCCAGGGCAGGAACAACTGAGGCCTCTGCTTGCCCAGCTTTCACACACAGTCCAGGGCCCCCAGGACAGTGGGCCAAGGGGATGGTGCTGCCAACCACTGAGGGGCCTCCTGCGCAGTGGTCAGGTGATCACCCATAGACATTCCCACAGGTTAATCTAATCTGCGTTCTCCTCTCCCGCCGCAGACTCCAGGCTGTGTCAAGTCAGCCAAGCTGAGATGATCAGCAAGCTCTAGAGGCCACGGCAAACACCGCTAAACATAAATGGAACGAGGACTGGAGGTCCGAGAAAGGACTTCTTTACTGGAATCTCTTCCACACTTTCTAAAGTCATTTGATTTGTTTCAGCTAGCAATCCATGGCCATCTCCTGTTCTGGGAGACACACTAACACAGTTGTCCCTGAGTGTTAACTTCCTCTCCTTGCTTCCTAACACTACCTAAGAGGATGTTTTTCTTTTTCTTCTTTTCTTTTTGAGGCAATGTCTCTCTATCCTGGAACTTTATAGAGAGGCTGGCCTTAAACTCAAGAGATCCACCTGCCTCTGCCTCTTGAATGCTGGGATTGACGACCTGTACCACCACGCCCAGCTTTCCTCATTGTTTTAAACCGTGTGTGTGTGTGTGTGTGTGTGTGTGTGTGTGTGTGTGTGTGTGTGTGTGTGTGTGTAGGAAGCACACTGCCAAGACAGCAGCAGGTACGCCCCAGGGATATGCAAGGCACTGATTTCCATCCCCAGGAGAGTGGAGAGCACCATGACCAAAATGGACACCACCAGGAGCTGTTGAGAGGCAGTCAGAGCTCCTGCTGCTCTTTGCATAGATATCAGTGGGGAGGGGGGGGGTTAGTAGACCCTCTCCTGGCCTCTGAGAACTGCATCCACACGGTGCACACACATGCATGGAGTCAATACACTCATAAAACATAAAAAGCACGCTATCATAAAATAAGCCACACTAGACAGTGGATATTTAAATTTAAAAAGCCGCAATTTCAAATGTATGTACTATGTAACTAATAAAACCAGAGAACAGGAAAGTAACTGCACAAGTTATGTGGACCAGAGTGGTCCAGTGAGAGCAGAAGCATGCAGCTGTCGGTAGGAGACCAAGGAGCTTCGTGTGCGGCTGCATAATGCAAAGACACCAAGAGACGTCTATAAACACGCGTGGATGTGTGCCACGGGTCCCGCTCCTTCACAGTCGCCCCGTCTCCGTTCTCCTAGACACCTATAACTGATATCGTTTTAAACAATGGAGCTTTCTCCCCACAAATGGAGCCCATCATTTCGGGCACTTCTTTCTAAGCCAACGAAACCCCCAGTTAATCTCTCCCAAATGTATGCGCATAGCTGCCGTGCCGTTCACAAACGAAGCTCTAACCTAAATGCTTCAAGTGAAATTCCAGGACAAAGCGCTGTTCAAAACCCAGATAATGCATTCCTTGGCTGACGCTAAATATAGTCTTCTCAAGATGACATACATTTTGACAATCATCAGCCTTACATGTCAAGAGTTCTAAAATAGCACAGATCCCATTTTAAGGAAAGCAGAAAAAAATTGCTCCTCCCTCAGCATCACTGCAAATCTATTAAACCTATTAAAGCCAGATCGCATCACACGCTGCTAGACGGAAAACTGGATTTTGTTGCAGTTTTTGCATTGGGCTAAGTCAACCGTTGCAGGTAAAATTCAAAATTGCACTCATTTCTCTTAATGATTCCTCAGAAGCATCAGGCAAGCGACAAAATACTAAGCTGGGCCTGAGGGTACAGGCCTGTAAGTCCAACAAGTGCAGGCTGAGACGGGAATCGCCGTCCCGCCTGCACTACAGAGTGAGTCCACGGCTAGCTTGGACAACCTAGTAAGATCCTGTCTAAAACAACTCAGTGGCAAGAGCACTTGCCTAGCAGGGACCAACTACATCAAACAGTCCGTTTATACTACAGCCCACTGCCAAACAAAACAAAAGACTTCAGGTAATTATGGACTTTCCCATACAAACACCCCAAAACAAACAAAAAAAAATCAGAGAGCAGTTTAACCTATAAAAGAATAATATTGGGGGAAAAATTATATAGTTCGCTCAATTTCGTATGACCAAGCCGGTCTGAAAATGTGAGTTCGTTTCATGGAGACGTATTCCTGCTGTTGCTTGCCCAATGGGCTCCTGTAGTATAAACTCATTAACAAAATCTGACTGATGAATGACACTCCGTCACTATTCTCAGAGAGCGGGTCAGTGGCGTCTTTTCTCTGCTTGCCTGTCTTTTTCCAAGGGCAGCCACTTTGTGAGGGCGGACCTTATGCTATTTTTACCACATTATCTACGCTCAATTCCTTCCCCACTTTGTGGCCTTAAAAATAAAATTCATGTCTCAAAACCACTGGGCAATCACCTAATCTCTCAACTTGATCCTATCTCTCTCTCTCATGCACATGTGTGTATGTATGTATGTATGTATGTTTGCATGTATATTACATATGTGCACACATTGCATTTGAACATCTCACAGTTTATTCACACGGTGTTTCCACTCCGATTTCTAGAGGTAGCAACTCAACCTCCAAGCATAATCCCAGTCTTGGCGATGGGAAGCAATTTGGAGACCCGGGATGGTAGACTATAAATCCCTCGTTTCCCAGTTTTCACAGGAACCTATGAGCAATTTCTTCAAAACCACAGCCACTGCTGGAGGAGACTGCGGCGGGCACGTGCTGGGCCACCGAGAACTCACCCGCTCGGACCCTGAGGGTCCCGGGCGGAGGAGTGGACACACACTCGGCTCCCCGGAACACTCTCCCCCAAACTCAGCCGTCCAGATTCCGATAAAACAGAAGACCCAAGGCCTGGCAAGGGACCAACCCGCAGCCGAGGCCGGCGGGGCAGAGCGCAGTGCTCCCCGCGGGCCCGGAGCCCCTCCGTGTTCACCCCACCCAGCCCTCCTACCCGCTTGTCGCCGGGGCGCCGCGCCGCTCCTCAAGCTCCGCGCTGCGCGTCCGGGTCTGCGCGCTCCCCACGCCGCTCCAGCCGCCTCGAGCCCTCTGGCCGCCGCGCGCCAGCAGCAAGTTTCCATAAAAGTCCTGGTGCGCAGCCGGCTCCCGCATTCCAGACGGGCCCAGCGCCCGCTGCAGCTGTTCCGGGACGCCAGGCCAGTCCCCAACCCCCACCGCCTCCGCAGCTCTTGGAGAGGGGTGGAGAGTCACCCAGAAAGGAGAGGGGCGGTGGCTGCCACTCCGGGCTGCCTCCTGGCAACCCGCCGGCGCGTCCCTGCCCCAGTACCCCATAAAAACTCACTTGGAACAGCTTCCTTCCCGCTTTCTACTGAATGGGGCGGCAGGGGGCCAACACTGTATTTGTTGCTCCTCTTTAACTCGGAAGCGCTAAGTGAAAAGGGCGCTTAGGTAGCGGGATGTGAGTCCACGCAACCGCTCACCTTTCCTTGGCTGAAACCAAACCACCTCTGCGCCTCCTCAGCACCCAAAAGCAGGGGTGTGTGAGCGCAGCACTGCGCAGGGAAACCACGTTTGATTGTGAAAGACTAGCCCAGCGGAGGCCTATTTGGTTAAGTAGAGGCCCTCGGGTCTTCAATGCATTAAAACAACAAACCAACAAGATGTTTGTGTCACACAAATAAAGGCCCCAGGTTCAACCCCCTCCAGCACTACACTAAAGAAAAACAATATTAACAGAAACAAGTTAGCCAGGAGGTGAAGGCAAGATAGGGCGTTCAAAACCTAGCCGGCACTATAGAGAGAGTTTGAGGACCGCCTGGGCTTCAAAAGGCCTTCTCTTGGAAATCCATAACGAATAGAAAAATGAGGCGGCGAGGTAGGTAACCTAGGGACAAAGGTAACCACTTCTGGTTCCGCCACTGTGCAGACCAAAGAACAGGTGATTCTGCCTTCTGTTTAGCTGTGTGCTCTGCGTCCCTCACCGCTCAGCTGGAGGGAAAACGCCGGAGGCCGCCAGGAGGAGCCTGCTCGCCCCTGCGCCTCCTTTCACTAGCCCCGTGTCTTCAGTTCGTGGGGCTCTCCCTGCCCTCTGCTCACTTAAGCTGCCCTTAGACCTTTCCTTGACTCTTCACCTCGCTTGGGCACACCCTTTGGCCCTCCATTTGAATGTTGCATCCTGCAGGAAGTCCCCCCCCCCCCACAACTCCCCAAGTCTCTTGTAGATGCTGCTGGTGTCTTTGACTCGCTGGGCACTTAAACTGTAATTGTATCTTTATTCTGAGATTTAAAGGATGAGATTTTGTATTTCTACCCAACAATCTCAGAGGAAGATATGGTGACCTTCAGCCATAAAATTATTTTTGTTGCTACTTCATAACTAATTTTGCTACTGTTAATGAATCATAATGTAAATATCTTTCTTTTGATGGTCTTAGGCAACCCCTGTGGAAGGGTCATTCGACCCCCAAAGTCGTCCTGACCCACACGTTGGGAAGCACTGTTCTACAGTGTTCTGCTGACAAATAAAACTACCCCGTGGCCCAGCAGGATTCTGTGTTTTATGGAGAGAATGGAAATTTTTGCATAATCAGATGAGGTTATTGGCACAGAATTTGTGGGAGAGACCACACATGGAGACAGGAAAGTGTAGTGAAGGACTGGTAACGACCTCTCTAGACCCCAACCATTTATTTTTTGCATGTGTGTGGCATGCATGCATGTATGTGTTGGTATGTGTGCGCACAAAGAGGCCAGAGAACCCCTCTCAGGAGTTGTCTGCTTAGGACGACCATCCACTTCCTTTTGAGACAGGGTCTCACTGGCCTGGAACTCACTAGTTACGTTTGACTGGCTGAGCATCCAGTGCCAGGACTGCCCTGTGTTCTATCCCTAGGCCCGACAGCCTTATGTGTCCCCACTGAGGATTGATCATGGGCCCTCAGGCTGGCAAGGCAATCACTTCTCTGAGACCGCTCCTCAGTCCTAGCAGCTCCTCCCCGAAAGGCCTAAAAGGCCCACTACCTCCTCTCACCGAATAGGACCCAGCACCCATACACAGTTTATATGGATGGAGAGGATGACATCACCACAGGAGGCAGATGTGACTATCTGGGGAGAGTTAGCTCACAGAGGGATCCTACCTAGTAAGTGCTAGGAAAAACAAGGAGGCTTGTGTGGGGGAAGCTCAGGACCCGAAGGGTGAAATAACAGGAGCGGAGGTGGGCAGGGCCAGACTACACAGGCGCTTTTGTGGGCATGGGACAGGTTTGATTTTACTCTAAGATAGGTGGCCACCAGTGGGCCAGAGACAAAGTGATGGCAGTGGTGGCTGCTGTGACCTGCTTGCAACGTATTTGTTTGGGCTCCAGAGTTGCAAATAGACAAATGGGGTGAGGGAGGAAGCAGGAGACAGATGCAGGGGTCCAGAGAATCAGGAGGAAGACACTGGAGTTTGGTGACTGGAAACTTGAGGTGTGTCTCAGGTTGAACTGGTGGGCCTCTGAACAGACTGATTCCAGATAGGAAGAGAGGGCATGGTGTCTCTGCACAGTCATAGAGACCCTAACTCAGACACTGGGTTTCTAGTAATGTCAAATTTAGATGTCAAAACTTAACCTACCCTGATCTCCACCCTCTGTAGTCTTCTACATTTAACTGGGTGGCTTACAGTTTCAGAGGAAGTGGTCTGAGACACTGCGCATGGCTTGAGCATATATGAGTGACACATTCCTCCAACAAGGACACAGCTACTCCAACAAAGCCACACCTCCTAATAGTGCCACTCCCTATGAGCTGATGGGGCCAATTACATTCAGACTACCACACCCAAGATTTGCAAATATGTATATGGACTCCTGTTATATTTAGCACACATCAACTGGGTCTGTTCTCACTCTGTATCAGTTATAGTCTAGGGTACTGGGGTTCAAACCTTAAGTGTACTGGGTGCTCTAACGTTGAGCTATACCTTTAGCCTCTGTCCAACTTAGACACACAACAATAGATATAGAAACACAGCTGAAGCTTTGAAATGAATTGGTAATGGCAAATAGCTTATGTGACTTAACCATCAAGCCTGGAGAATACAAACGTAAAATCCTGGGTACAGACATCAAGCTAGAGCGGCTCCAGCCACTGCCCTTGTACTGCTAAAGGCTTTCTCTCTTTAAAGTAAGGGATGTAATTGACTGTCTAGTGCCAAACAACCCTGAAAGCACACATACAGGTAACCTTATATGGACTGAGCAGGTTGTATTTATGAGCATATATATGAATATACAAATACACATATGCGTGCACTAACAAGTGGTGAGAAAGGAGGACCATGACTCTGAAGGGAGGGGAAGGGGTGTATGGGAGGGTTTGCGGGGGGGGGGGGCGGGCAGGAAGGGAAGGGGAAAAGTTACAATTAAAACTGAGTTTCAAAAGCAGACCATGACAACAAGCAAGGCATGCTGGGCATGGGGCATGTGCAGTCAGACACCTATAGCCTGGTCTACATAATGAGTTCTAGGCTAGCCTGGGCTACATAGTGATACCCTGTCAAAAAGGAAAAAGTTAGGGACTTGTAGGGTGTAGGATATACATTGGTGGGGCACATGCTTAGCAAGTGAGAGACCCTGAGTGCGCGTGCGTGTGTGTGCAGGTCAAAGGACAACGTTCAGGAGTAGAGGCTCTACGTTCAGGAGTAGAAGGTTCTAGGGAACAAACTCGGTTTGTCAGACCTGAATGGCAAGTGCTTTTTTTTACCAGACAAGCCATCTCTCGGGCTCAGTTGTTCAGCCAGCATGAGGATCCTGAATGATCCTGCCTCCTGGTAATTGGACTGCGCAGCGTTCTCCCACACTGGGTCAGGGTTGGCGCCCAGCAGAGTCTAGGCACTGCCAAGGCTGGGAGATGCCAGTGGGCAAAGTGCTTGCCACACTCGCCCGACCACTGGGGCTGGGATCCCCGGAAGTTGTAAGGAGCCAAACTCAGTAGGGCATGGGTCTGTTATCCCAGTGCACACCTAGGGCAGGACGAAGAGAAGCACTGGAAGGTACGAGCCAGCTAACCTGTGAATAAGGAAACCGGTTCTGCCTCAAAGTGGAAGGTGAGGACGGCAGCCGACGCTGTCCTGACTTCCACACATGCGCCGTGGGCTGGTCCGTGCTTGCGCGAGCATGCGTACACCCTGTCCCAAACACTGCCTATCACACAAATACTGCCTTTCACCGTTCTTTCCTTGAATTACACTAGAGAAGTAGCCACTTCTGTGTTCTAAAACACCCAGGAAACTGCTGAGAGCTCAGTCCATAAGGAATGATGTCCCCTGCGGACAGTCAGCAATGGACAGGCCTCCTGACAGCAGGGCCGAGTCAGCCGATCCCCCAGCCTTCGGACTATTTTGTGTTGCTATCACAGACACCTGATACGGGGTAACATTTTTAAATTTATTTGGCTCATAACTCTGGGAACTTGGTTGACACTGGCATGGATGTGAGGACCCCCTGCTGTACCACAGGGTGGCTTGCAGAACAGGTAGTCCTGTATGTTCCTTTAGAGCTCTCAGGGAAGTAACCCACGCTGACCAAGCCTATCAGCAGCACTGACCGCCCAGAGGGCGGGGCCTGACCCCCGGAGGGCGGAGCCTGACCCCCCGGAGGGCGGGGCCTGACCCCCGGAGGGTGGGGCCTGGCCGCCCAGAGGGCGGGGCCGCACAACCTCACTGATTTCCATGAGGCCCATCACCACCTGAAGGGTCCATCAATCACTTCAACAGTGCCACGTGAGAAGCTTCCAGCACACGAACCTCTGAGGAGCACGGCAGGCAAATGCACATCCGTTATCCCCAGTTGAGCCTTTGGTTTCCTGCAACCTTAGACCTTGATTCAGAAGCAGCAGGCCGGACATCCATTGGGGTCCACCAACCCTCAAAGCAGCGACTGTGAGTTGGTGTTAAACTGTGTGACACTCCTCACACAGCTGTGACAAGTGCCTACTGGGAGGCAAGCTGAGGCTCTGGGAGCTGAACATCACCTGAACCCAGGAATTTGCAACAGGCCTTGGTCAACACATAAGACCCTGTATCAAAAATAATGAAGCGGCAGAGGGAAGATGAACGCTTTGTCACCTGCTCCTGCCATGTAAGGGCTGCGCCTTTTTAGGCTCCATCATCTTAAGAAGGTTTAGCAGCATCGGCAAGGCTGTAGGACCCGCTCTTCCCCAGCGCTGCGCATGGCAAAGCGGCTCTGTGTTCAAGTATCACCGTGTTGTTTCAAACAGCAAATTACCAAGCTCTGAAACTTCCTATATATAAATGTGCCTGTGGAGGCTTCCGGTGACATGAGGGCAGTTAGAAGCGGGATGCTGAGGTGATGTTTGATGGCGCAGTTACTCTGCTGCGGCTTTTAAGTAAAGGATGAAAAGCGCCATCAGGAAGGCGGGCTCTTTCTCTTTGCTGTCCTGGAATCCAGCGCTTCTTTGCCCGAATGATGGTTACTGCAGGCTTTTTACTGTTTTGATGTACGGAAAAGCCAAAGAACCTGAATAGCCCCAAAATGTGTACAGCAGGATCAGAGACCGCAGAGAAGAGCAAGGGAACAAAGGGCAAGAAATGGCAGCTGCCAGTCAAGCTGGTGGGACAAAGGGGTATACTGCATGACCCACGGAAGCCTCCAAGGCCCCGGGATGAAGAGGCGATAGAGAGGCAGGGGAGGAGCATCAGAGATTTTTCTGTTTCTAGTGTGGTTTTTATTCTGTTTGGTTTATTGGGGAGGGTTTTTTTTTTTAATTCTTGCTTTTGTTTGCTTACTTTGTTTTCTTTCATGGGGGGGATGCAACAGGGATGAAAGGGGCTATGGGGGGGCAGGGAGGTGAACAGAATTGGGGCACATGATGTGAAACCCCCAAAGATTCCATAAAGGAGTTAAAAAATATTAAAGACAACAGGAACTATGAAGAAAACACTGCAGAAAAAAAAAAAAAGATGTCAAAAGTTGAGTCCGAGCCACAGGGAAGACAGCACAGAGACAAAAGTTCGTGAAGGGGAGGCCCACAAAGGGAAGGGCTGGGCAGAGGCAGACGAATGAGCAGCCACCAAGATCACAGCTAGAGATGTAACCTGGAGTAATGACAGACATGGCGAGGCCCGTGGAGGGGCTTCAACACACGTCACAGGTCTGCGAGATGTGTGCACCTTTAATCCCAGCACTCGGGAGTCAGAGGCAGGCAGATCTCTGGGAGTTCCAAGACAGCCACTGCTACACAGGGAAACCCTGTCTCAAAACAAAAACAATAACAAAGGAAAACAACACAACAAAACAAAAAAGAATTCTGTAAGATTTTTCAAGTGCCAAGACCTTAAGTTTAGCCAGGAGAACCAAGAGGACACACGAGCTGACAAAGGCTAAGCCAGATGATCACACGAGGAACCAAGTGAGCCCTCAGAGCCAGCGCAGAACTGGCCCTCACCATGCACCTCCGTGTACTCTTGTGTGACCTGGTCACCAAATAATATATTTCAGTTCATATACTTCACAAGTTAAACAGAACAGGAATCCCGGTGCTTGGGAGGTAGAGGCAAGAGAATCCGGGGTTTAAAGCCAGCTTGTGCTACATAAGACTCCCTTAGGCACACCGAAGAACCTTAACAATCCAGGAGCAGGGTGAGGAGCTCCTGGTGGAGCGCTTGCCTAAGATGCTGAGACCTGGGTTTGGTCTCCTGCCCTGGAAACAGACTCACTGACGGTGAGGGATGGTGCAGTCATACCAGCCCGGGAGCTTACACTCTTGATGGCTTTGTTCATTGAAATGTTTTAAGTAAAACATGATGCTGGGACTTTATCCATAGCAATACTACTTTATTTCCATGTTAGCACATACAGACATTTGGTAATATGTTATACTTGACTTCAGTGCTCCCAGAGTCCTGTTTCAGCCTCCAGATGTGGACTATGTCCAAGGGCAGCCTACCGAGGCCACCGTGGCCTCACAGTTGTATCAAACGTTACCTAAGGCAGCTAGTACATCACTAAGACACCGTCACGTTTTTATTTGGCCAGAACTGACATGTTCATCCTAGCGCCTGCACGGGACCAGTGCTGCTGGCTTCTCCCGCGGTGGTTTACTCTTACACAGACGAATGAGTCCAGTTCCTACACTGAAGAATCAGATGTGCTGACATCAGCCAGGGATCACATGTCCATTTACCACAGGTTATATAAACTCTATGTCTCACATACATATTTGGTTAAAAAATTCACAGATTTCAACTTAGCCTAATCCTTACAGTCAGTTTGAAATTATAGTCCAGTTAATTTCTGAGTCCATGTTCACACTGAAGGCAAAAACGAGTTCTGACATAACTTACAGTTCTGATGGTGACAGGCCACAGGGGGCTCACCGCCACTTCCTCAGCCTTGCTTTGCTCTCTCGTTCCTAGGCCAACTGCAGGGACTGAAGTAGAAATCACTCATCTTAAAGCAAGGAGACATTGTAAATACATTTTTATACCCAGTTAACTCCACAAGTCAATGATCACAGTGAACAGATACAAACGATAAGTATTCCTCCAGGAGACAGATACAGGTCTTTGGAGCCGACTTTAACAGAACAGAAAACTTTCTTGAACATATTTTTAACCTCCAGCAAGGAATGACGACCCTTTTAGCTGAACAAGAACAGAGAGAAACAAAGGAAAATAAATCAACTGAATGTTTCCTCTTTCTTTCTGGAAGGTTTTTCTTGGGATTCACTCCGTCCTCTTACGTAGCATGTGGAGGAACGGCAGGTGGCCTTCAGTTAATGCCATGAGTCCTATTAACTGCCCCCCCCAGCTCTAGCTTAGTCTGGTCTTTTATTTTTATTTTGTAAAGCATCACTACTCTGTTTAATTTTAAGGCAAATGAAAACTGGTGTGTATATATCTCAAGTATTTTCAATAGTTAAGTCAGAGATGTTCTGTTTAAAAAGACATTTTCCTTTAAAAAGTTAACCCCCCCCCACCATTATCCCCCCAAAGAGTTTTCTCCTATTTTTATTACCAGCAAATCTTGCGAGGTCATTATCATCTCTTTTGTCAAAGGCCACAAAGGAAGTGTCTGGTGAGTGTACCTGGTAATGAGCTCACCAGAAACTAATCAACTTTAAGTACTGCAGTTGGACAAACCAACCCTTTCTTTTCAGTTTTTGAGTCAGGGTTTCTCTGTGTAGTCCTGGCTGGCCTCAAACTCACAAAGACCACCTGCCTCTACCTCCTGAGTGCTGGGGTTAAAGGCATGCACTGCCGCCTCCCAGCCAAACCAAGCCCCTCTTGAAGATGGGCATTTATTGTTTTTAATTGAAATTAAAAGCAGGAAGAAATCAAACGCTTTTTGGAAAGGCCATCCGCCCACAATGATCTCACATTGTAGCAGCGCTGTTGCTACAGAGGACAAGTCTTCCAACAGTATTTCCCCCCGAAACAAAGGTCCCTTACAGTTCTATTTATAAAACCTCAGCACAAAACATCTAGCTCTCCAGTGAGTTAACTAATACAATCCATAACTGTCTTGCTTATGCGGCAACCGGAATGTGTAGGCATGTGCACGGGGTCACTCACATCTGCTGACATCTCAGAAGGTAGATACAGCTAAAGTAAGTACAAAGGGAAGCAGGGCAGAATGCATTTGGTACTCGTCATTGGTGAGCATCACAAACAGGGAATTAGGGGAGTAAAAAGTGATGCAGAAGGTGGCAAGGCGCTGAAAGCCTAGACACGCAAATGGCACAAGTCAAACTTTACAAGTTATGATTACTGCACATAACTATGATGGATATATAAAGGCTTAAAAAAGTTATACTTATTTTTTATCTTTTCTTATCATTAACCTTAATCTAGGCACTTTAATCTAAAAATGCATTTTTAAAGAACGCATTTCAGATCTTTCTGTATAACTCACTCTGAAAACGAACGCAGCCCACTCTAGGACTTCAAGCCAACAAACTGATCCAATGAGCAAGTGGACCTGATCTTACAGCAAAACTCATGAGGTCTGAACATGTATAATCTGCTTTGCCACTTGTTCATATGTTTCTCTTAAGGACACAAAATATATTCCCATATCATTGAAAATATTTGTGTTCAATTTCTGAGAGGAAAAGGCCTTTAAAACACAAGCTCAGAGAACTAGTATTTTTAAAACGTGGGCATAAGTTGGCACTCTTCCAGTGTGCTCCGCTCTCTGTGGGGAATTAAGTTTGCTTTGTGGACAGAGAAAGAAGTTATTTGATTCTACCAGGTTTAACACCTTAAGTTCATAGTTTCATTTAAAAGAGGATAATTATTCATTTTTTTCTTTGTAAATAGGTTATAATTTTAAATTTAATATTCACCTAAGGGAAATTGTTCCAATTTATAAAAAGCTAAAAGTCCTTGGGTGCATTACAACTCAGCGGACAACAGTGTGTCCTCTGGACACGAAGGCGGTCGGTCCTCCACAAGCTGCATTCTGTGGACTGCTGGCCTCCTCCATTTTAGTTCTGTACACCAATCCCCAGGGGTTACAATTCCCTTGACTCAAATACAAAGCAAATATACAAGCAATAAGGCAAACAGCACAGCCAAACACCACTACTGCCTACATTTGACTAAACTAAGAAGTAACTTGATAGTTAAGAACACGCTTCAGGCAAAGTTAGATATGTTGACACTAGAAGTCATAAACTCCTGCACACGTGAACCACAGTGGTCTTGGGCTAGTGGATTTTCAGGGTGCAAAGCATTGAGGCATACTTTGAGAACGACAATGTGGAGACAATTAGTGAACCCCTATGTATTGGCTGCAGTTCAAGCAACAGCCACAACTTATGCAATGTTTCACAACTCAAATTATTACCTAAAGATTATGAGTCGCCCGGGACATATCACACGTGGGCTCGATGACAGAATCTCTGCAGAAGTCCAGTGCAACACCCAGTCTTTGAGACTTTCTTTCTCCCTCCCTGAGTCCGCAGCATCAACTGTGGATCCTGAGGCACACCTCACAACCGGACCGTGCTCACACCTCTTCTGTACTCACTGTACTTTGGCTTCTAACAGCGGGGTGGGCACAGCATGGCAGTGTCCACTAGTACAAGCGGTGGCATGCCTCAGCGCATCCGCGCCCAGACAGGCAACTAGCAGTTCTGTGCGGCGGATGAGCAAGTGCATCAGGTCCTCCGCCAAGGCGTCTATGCTCGAATAGCGCACCTTCTCAAAGTCAAAGATGTCTTTGAGAAAGAAAAGAACTTGATTCTGAAAAATGAATATACAAGAAATTGGTATTTATTAAACCACAATTTGTTACATCCATGAATTGCTAATACTGAAACAGACACCTCATGGGCAAAGAACACTGAACAAATTATTTGATCTTTTTGATTGTTGTTTTCTATGTCTGCAAAATTTGGGCAAATACTACTTGTCCTGTTTTTCATTTGTTTGTCTTTTTCTCCCCCCCCCCCGCCCCAAAGTCACGGCTTCTCTGGCTATCCTGGAAGTTTGTAGACCAGGCTGGCCCCAAACTCAGAGATCCGCCTGCCTCTGCCTCCCAAGTGCTGGGATTAAAAACGTGCACCGTCACGTCCTGTTTACTACACAGAGCTGGCACAGTGAGCAAAAGAGGGACCATGAGATGCACCCAAAGCACTGGGTAACTGTGAGGGGCTGTTTTCCAGCCTTTCCTCTCGGCCACCTCTAAGCCTGGGCCACGCAGGTATAGAAAAAGGAACCACTCTCAATAATCACAATACTTTTAAATGTATATTTTTCTGTTAAAAAAAGACATAAATGAAAAATAATAGTTTCATGTCTACAGTCAGTGGCAGGCCTTGGAGAGTTTCATTTCAGTGAATTAACTCACACAGAAGCGCATTTAACGTGAGCTGTAGACTGCTAAATCCTAACCTAATGGGAGAGTGAACTGCAAAGAGAAAACCCAGCGACATCAACTATTACTCCTAGAGGAACCGTGTGCCAAGACTACTAGGGGCTATCACAGAGTCACTGTGGGTCACAGGCCAGCAGCATCCTAGTGCCCCATCGAGAGCTAGGAAGGAGGCGGGAGTTGGAGGACTCAAGACCATCTAACCAACTCCACTCTTCCCACTGCAACACACCCTTCACAGCTGGAAGGCTAAGTAGACTAGAAACAAAGTCATGACTTCCAAACCAGTAAGATAAATACTTCCTAAATCATTATACAAACACTGTATTACTAAAGCAAACAAAAACTCAGAAACAATTCCCAGCACCACGAGGTGTGCAAGCTCTCAAGTTCATGCTTATCTAATTGTTTGTCTCTGGAGCCTCAGCCACCGCAACACAGCCCAGCAGAGGTTTCCCTGGCATTTTGTCAGCTGGAACATTTTGCAGTGAGCTCTAACAAATATTTTGGCAAATACCAACTTCTGAAATGAGGACACACTTGAAATTCCCATGTGATTTCTTATAACTTGGATTTCAACATTCCTACCACTTGTGCAGAACTTAGTTCTGCACCACAACATCACACAGGCACCGCTGTAACATGGCAACGCTGTTCAAGACCCTAACAGGAAAGGTGGACACAGTCAGGGGACACATGGAATCCAGAGCGGGGTGTCCGCTCTCTAAGGCACTGGTCCATTACATTAACATTCGTATTAAAAATGAAACCAATTTAATACTGGCAATTTAATACTGAGGCTAGGTGATTTTTATAACTTCATATATGGTAAACAAAAGCAAACAACTTTGATTCAATGGCTGAACATACCTTAAAGAAGCAACACAAGTCATACAGAGAATTCCTAGGGCCCAAGAAACCCCAGGCTAACACAGGGCTTACATGCTCACAAATGGCATAAAAATGGGCAAAAAATCCATCTGAGATCTGTTGGGAAGCAAAAGGGAATCCAGTTATTTTTAGATTCTTAAGTTTACTTTCTCTATTAATGAAACACAAACCGGTAGCCATTGTGCGGGCAGCAGTCTGTGGGAGCAGACCAAGGTTCCACAACGAGCCAGCCTATTGGGAAAATTAATACACTTAATGGTGCCTATGAGTCAGAGGGTTTTGTATGGGGCTCATACTCTAGCCTGCAGTTTCAGATGAGAAACACTTTCTAAAAGGCAAATTCGCCTCATAAAAATACATTTTGAGTGTTCCTTACCAGGGGTTCGGGCCAGAAAAATTTCAGATTTTTTTAAAATTCTGGAACACCTCTTCCAACAAGGCCATGCCTCCTATCCTTCCCAAACAGTTCATCAACAAGGACTAAGCATGCAAAATATGAGCCTCTAGGGGCCAATCTCAGTCAAACCACCACGGAGCACCTGGGGTTTGTATTTAACTTCTCTTTCCTAAAGCAAGTGTCATGTGGTATCGTGCTCTTCCATGTAATTTTTAGGGGCACTGTGCTCACTGTTATTTTCATGATATGAAAGTCTTACTCAGCTGTAGTGACCTAAACAAACTCCCTCTAAAATGGGTTTTAAGCAATTGAGCACCAAATGATTAAGCATTAGGGCCTGGGATGTAGCTCAGGAGGTAGAGTGCTTGCCCGGCCGCACAAAACTGTGGCTGTGAAACCCAGCACCCTATAAACCAGGTGTGGGGGAACACAGCCCAGGGAAGTGGCAGCAAAAGGACCAAGAATTCAAGGTCATTGCTGGCAACTGAATCCTGACCAGCCTGTGCCTTAGGAGACCAGGTCTTTAGTAGATAAACACACACACAAAGCACTGAACTGTTCTTACTGAACTCCAACCTTTAGTTAAGAAGGTCAATACGACTAAACTTGGTCATATGACTGACTTATGAAATCCTGGCACATATGTTTGCATCAGAGGAAGGTCTCTATGCTCGCTGGTAATAGATTTTCCAGTTTAGTGCAGTGTAGGTTTTAAAGCTATGTCCTTAGGTGTCTGAGGGTCTCCTCTGTCAGACTGCCTGTAGACAAGTCTGAAGGGCGCTTTCTTGGTTAATGACTGTTGTGGGTTGGGGGGGGGGTCACTACAGGTGGTGCCAGCTCTGGACAAGAGGTCCTGGATGATATAAGAAAGCACCCTGAGTGAGGCACGAAGAACGAGCCAGAGAACAGCGTTCCTTCACAGCTTCTTCCTCGGCACCTGCCTCCAGGTTCCTGCCTTGCATTTCCTGGATGGTGCACTGTAATATGGGCTTCAGTTCCTGCCCTGAATTCCCTCAGTGATGGACTGTGACCTGGAAGTGTACACCAAAGAAACCCTTTCCGCCCCAAGCTGACTTTGGTCCTGTTCCTCTCTCTTGTGTTGATGTTCTCTCCCTGATCTTTTCAATCGTGAAGCTTTCCGTTGAGGTGGGTTTTATTTGTTTCGGCTCAGTGTAAAGATCTTGTTATGCAAGACTGACAACCTAACTTCAGATCTTTAGAACCTGCATAAAAGTCAGACACAGGGCACAAGGATCTGTGATGCCAGTATGTCCCTGCTGGGAGAGGGAAGAAGGCATAGGAGAATCTTCAGCGAGCCTGGCTCACACAACAGCAGAAAGAC
This sequence comes from Alexandromys fortis, assembly GCF_014885135.2. Classification (NCBI taxonomy): domain Eukaryota; kingdom Metazoa; phylum Chordata; class Mammalia; order Rodentia; family Cricetidae; genus Alexandromys; species Alexandromys fortis. The sequence continues at coordinate 5,694,700 of NW_026067948.1, read as the reverse complement.
ACTGTCTCAGAAGAGGAGAAAGGTGTAGACTGATCCCCAGATGCTGTTCGTTAGCATCTATAGGTGTCCTGTGTACACCCCTGCACCCACACATGTGAAGAAGCACACCCCCACACACATATACATTATTATCCATCCACTCATCACAAACATCCACACAAGCTCATACAACTGCCACAGAAAGACAAACAGTATAGTTTTCTGGAATGATTTTAAACTAGAATTACTCACATGGAGTTCCCAGAATGACTTCTGGCAACACCTCCTGGGGAAACCGGGAGGAGCACACTACAGAAACCGCTAAGGTCGGCCCTCCAGGCTCAGTGTTACAAACTGTTAGCCTGAGAATGTGGGTGGAGGAGAGACAGCACAGGCCACTGGGTAATGACAGAGCAATAGCTGGACAGGTTAGCCCTTAGCACTGTGCACCAGATCTTTTAAACATCGTCTTCAGTAAATATTGGCATTATCTTCTTTCTCAAAGATGAAGACATTAAGGCAGAGAGATTAAGCAACTAACCAAGGTCACAGAGAGTTAGTCTCACCCAGGCAGTCTCACTTCAGACTTCATCCACCTCACCACAGCCGTGCAGAGAGCAGTGCTCTGTGGGTAGGATGGACTAAAGATACATGGGAAGACACGTTCACCACAGATGGTGCCCCAGGTTTACCAGTGCTCCAACCGAGTAAGCACCACTCTGGTGGACAAGCCACTGTGAGCGCAGAGGTATGAAGCACGCCTGCCCTTGACGGCCCTCTTGGCACACAGGCCTGCCTGCTCTGCAGGTGCCGCCCCTGTGTGGTCCCTATCAGTCACCCAGTCTCAGCCATTTTCACAGCAACAGAAAGGGAACCAGGCAGGAATCTAGGGCATGGCCAGTTTACCTTCATTTGCTGCCTTTTCTGTTTCAGCACCGACCAGCAACTTGAAGCCACAGCCTAAGTATGTACAGAGGAGAAAAGCAAGGTTTAAAGTTATAGCTGCTACCAATGTTTCCATTTAAAAACAGTGATTTTTATTGGAATTCAAAGTTTCTTGATCTAAAAATTCCAAGGAGCAGAAGTAAGGGATACTCTGGCTTCCTTGTATTGTTTACAAGCATCAGGGGAGATACCTCATTTTCATGAAATTTAAAAATTAAATACAAAGCCTGAACTCTAGAACCAAGGAGCTTAGCAATTACAAAAATGAGCTCAACTTCTCTCTCTCTCTGAGACAGGGTCTGTCTGTGTAGTTCTGACTGGTCTGGAACTCACAGAGACCCACCTACTTCTGCTTCCTGAGTGCAGTCGCCTCTCCTGACCTCCAGGTAACTCTTTAATAAAATGTCCCTGGCCATTTCCCATCAAGCTTGAATGGCGAGGAAAGTAAACATCACTTACGGTTTCTTTGAAGGAGGAGTTGAGCCAGCGATTGTTCACTACGTTCTGTATGGATGTTGGTGGGTTTTCTAAATCTTCAAAGGAATCCATTAAAATAAAATCCAGAACCACATCATAAAAATTTATATTTTTCACCTGTATTAAATTGCAAGATAGAAATGGGTGTTAGAGAGAGCTGAGAGAAGTCGGAGCTTTGTGATGCCAGGATTTTCAGTGGTTTGGATTGTTTCTCCTCAAGCAGAAGGTAAGTACAAAGCCACATCTCCTTTGCTGTGGGGACTCCTTCAGCCAATAGCCTATACCATACTGGTCCACTTTGGGCATGGTCACATGTGATACACACACACACACACACACACACACACACACACAGATGTAAAAGTGTGTCTGGCCCCTTGGCTGTGGATTCGGTTCCAGTTCCTTGCTCACACAGGGGACTGCTCTGATCTGTGAGTCTACCCCTAAGTAAAGACCCTGTGAGGACTCATCCCTGTGTGCAGGACTTTTAATTTATTCTCACCGGAGGATGGAGCTGGTGGGGATGGGAGATGATCAGACCACATATTTTAAGGTTGATCTTGACAAGTTAGAATGAGTGGCCTGGGACTGGAATCTTGGTGCCTGGGAGGTAGAGGCAGGAGGATAAGAAACTCAAGATCATCACACAGAGTTCAGTGCTGGGTTACAATGAGACCTTGTCTCAAAACAAGAAGACGATAACTTTAGCAGAAGTGTAGGAGGAGCAAGGAGGAGCGGAGTAATGCCAGGGAGGGATGCAGTGGGCAGGGATCACAGGGTACAAGACACCAAGTAGGTCAGGCCAAATAAAGGCCACGGGAATACAGAAAAACTTTACTGCGTTCAGAGACAATGACAAGTGGGCAGCGGAGGAAGGATGGAGGGTGAGGCTCAGGGCTCTGCTGATTAAGTTCATAGAATGAGGGAGCACTGGAGAAGGAGCTCTCTCCGTCTGCACCTACTGTCCCCTCTGCTACAGTGTCTCTCCGCTCCCTGTAAATTCACCTCTAAATGACCACAGCAAGCCGGTCCAGGTTCAGTATGGACTCGCCCTGCCCAGAGCTAGAACGGCCATTTTCCTACTGTGCTTTCACGGTGCTGGTTAGAAACCAAGAACTGTGAGCTGGAATAATATTTTTGTGCTGTTGCTGCTCCTAGACCCTGACATAACCAGAGCTGGAAGTGTTTGTGTACTCAGACTTTATATTTGCATCAAGTTCTACCACCATGCATAGGCTACAATCTAGGAATTCACATGTATAGCTGCGGTTTAAGTCCTAGGCTTCTACCTTCTGACAGTAAGAACCTGCCTCTGACTTTTCCGCCACATTTGTCTCTCCAGTCCCATGTGTCTACGTCCCTGGCTCTGCTGAGCTGCCCTGTCTCTTGCTCACCTTAAACTGCTCTTGCATGGGACACTGTCACTGTGTCTTGTATGAGGAATGAAGTCTGCCACTTGATTGTTAGATGGACAATGTGAATGAAGAAAAAGGCTTTTAAGAGTCATTCTTTCCAACCAACTGATTTATGAAGACTATGGTTTCTACTGTTTATGAAGGTCAGAAGTAGGCCAGTGTCTGCCACCACACACACACAATTGGCTAAAATGGCACCCTACCACCACACAGTAGATACAATAGTGAACTACCACCACACAGTAGGTACAATGATGCCCACCACCACACAGTACGTACAATAGTGACCTACCACCACACAGTAGGTACAATAGTGACCTACCACCACACAGTAGGTACAATAGTGCCCTATCACCACACAGTAGGTACAATGGTATTTTATCACCACACAGTTAGATTTCCCATCACTTAAAAAAGACAAAGAAACAATTCCTTAATCAGGTAAATATATGTAGATAGCAGGAATAATGATTGTATGAAATTTGAATTTACCCCTCTGGCAGCAAGTTCCATCTCAGTACTATCCCAGTGGTCAGTCTGCTCTAAAAAATAGATCATCTCATCAAAAACATCTTCAAATTTCTTTGGATTCTGCAAAGAAAATATATTGCAGGCTCAACTTAGCTTTATAACAAGACTTAAGACTACAAAATAAATAAATTACATTTAAAGAAAGTTAGTTGGATCTTAATTATTCTAAAAAACATTTTCAAATATTATTTACCTTTTTTACAAAAGTATTTCAAGTATCCCAGGCTAGTCTCAAATGAGCTGTATAGTGGAAGATGACCTCGAAATCCTGACCCTTTTATCCACCTTCCTTCCAAGGGCTGGGATTACAGATGTGTCCCCTATACCTGGTCTATACGGTGCTGGGATTGCAGATGTGTCCCCTATACCTGGTCTCTGTAGTGCAGGGTTTGAACTCAGCCCCATTACATGGCAGGCTAACCACGTAGTCTACACTCCCGCCCTCCACTTACCACCTGCTACTCTAGTTTACAGAAGCCAAGAATGAGAATGTTAGTAAGGCCTCATAGCAAACTGCTGCTCGGGCTTTAAGATGAAAACAGGATTCCGGCAGAAGGCTGGGGTTCTTCCTGTGTAGCCTGGCTCCTCCTGGAGGAGCTGGTTCAAATCCCAGGGCTTGCCTACACTAGGAAGGCCAACCAACCTTGATGCAGGGGGAGGAGCTTGGTCCTGCCTCAACTTGGTGTGCCATGCTGTGTTGACTCCCATGGGAGGCCTGCCCCTTTCTGAATGGAGATAGAGGAGTGGATGGGGGGGGGGGTGCCACAGAGGGGAAGTAGGGGAGGGGAAGGGAAGAGCGGAGGGAGAGAAAACTGTGGTTGGTATGTAAGATAAATGAAAAAAAATTAAAAAAAAAAAAAAGTAAGGCCAAGAAAGCAACCCAGGATTTACCCTGTGACCTGCAAGGACACAGAGTCCCCGAGAGTCACTAGAACTGTGCACTGTAAGTTCCTTTCCCAGATGGCACTTACTCAGTCACAACAGTTTCTCAAGTTGGGTAAAGTGAATGCAGCTCTGCAATACAGACGAGGGAGCTGGGAGTGAAGGGGACTGGAGCCGAATCCCAGGTAGGCAAAGGGCTGCAGGCAGGGCCTGTTTGTTTTTGTTTGTTTTAATCTGGACAAGCCTGCACAAAGTAATGTGGTTCCTTTGGCCTCTTATCAATGGCTCTGCTCCACTCAGCCCGTGAAGATCAGTGCCAGGCAGCTGGGTCTGCACTGACGAGACTGGAGGAGGGGCTGCAACAGCTGTAATGGTAGCAGCTTCACTGACAGCTCCACTCACCAGAGGCCTCCAGATGCCACCGGCAACTGGAACTTATTAGAAACACCCTGGTCGGAGGACACGAGCTTTGCCCACAAAAAATAACTCACGTGGAAGTTATACTCTTTAAGCAAGGCGGGGTAGCGCAAATCTAGAATTCCAGCACCGAGGAGAGGAGGCAGAGGCAGGAGAATCAGCACATATTTGAGTCTAGCTTGATCCACAAAGTGAGTTCCAGGCCAACCAGAGGAAAACAGTACCTCTGTCTCAAAAAAGGGAAATCAATAGTGTTTGGTGGACCTTTCCAATTACTTATAAAGATTTCTTCCACTATCAAAATTTTAATGTATTTTAATCTTAAAAATGTCTTCATTTGGTAGACAGGTGCCATATGCCACCCTTCATGAGAGAGAACTAACTGCTAGAGCTGGCCTTGATCATGTGGATTCTGGGGCTCACTAGCCCCTTGTATTTTATTATTCAGTCTTAGACACACCTGGTAAAAACAAAACTTGTGTAGAGAATAAATTTACCTTCCGTGCTTTCACAATTAAAGCTGACAAAATCTTCCTTCCGCTCTCAGCCAGGAATATCCTGTTGGCTGCTTCCGAGAGAATCACCTGGAAAATACCAGCCCCCATGGTGAGGATGGATTCGAGTGACCAGGGACGCACGAGGGACCCGAGACAGTTGACCTGGGACTGTCCGTGGACACACGAGGGACCTGAGACAGTCTGTGGGCACACGAGAGACCCGGGACGGTCCATGGACACACAAGGGACCTGAGACAGTTCTTGACTGCACAGTGCTAGGTCAGCACCAGAAATGGAAGAATTCCAAGTTCAAAGACAAAGAGAGCTCTTACACCCAGTAATAAGAAAAGGTCAAAGGCGGGTAAATTTGAATTTTAATTCTGTTTTAGACAACTAAATATCTAGGGTGAGGAGCTGGGCGGATGGCTTAGGGGTTAAGAGCATACATTGTTCTTGCAGGGGATAGAAGTTTGGTTCCTAGCACCCATGCTGGGCAGCTTAAAACCACCTCTAATTCCAGCCCCGTGCCATCTGATAGCCTCTTCTGGCCTCCATGGACACCTGCACTCATGTGTACCTACACACACAAACTAATAAAAATTAGTCATTAAGGAAAAAAAATAGGTTTTGTTTGTTTGTTTTCTGAGGCAGGGTTTCTCTACGTAACAGCTATAGCTGTCCTGGAACTCACTCTGTAGACCAGGCTGGTATTGCACTCACAGAGAGAGATCCACCTGCCTCTACCTCCCAAGTGCTGGAATTAAAGGTGTGTGTTACCACTGCCCAACAAATCCTGAAATTTAAAAACAAAACTAAGGTAAATTTTGTTTTTGCTTATTGACACTCTGGCTGGCCTTGAACTCACAAAGAGTGTTGGAATTAAAGGTGTGTGCCAGCAATTCAGGTTTTATTATTAACAACCTCACTTTTCTATAGGAAATCAGTACTTTTAATCATTGATTCAAATTTTAGAAACCTAATTGTACACTGCTCGATAAGAACACAGAGCCATTTTAAGCAGCTGTTTTCATACACTTAGACCATGATGGTGTTCCGTCCAGACAAAGTGTGGTGGACCTGGAGACAAGCAGTAAGGATGGGGAAGAAACAGCTGGCGGGCTATCTGCCACGAGCAGCCAGTCGGAATAGCGAGGAGAGCTGTCCTGTACACAGGGGGACACACATCACTCACTGCTGTAAGAGATACCTGGAAAGCCTGCCGGATACAGTGGAGTTTTGCCAGGAAGTCGCTATCGCCTAGGCACTCCAGCATCTCAGTTCTGCAGGATGATGAGGAGAGAGGAACTGTTAGGTTTCATCTTCTATAAATCTGGGCTTGTGCAGGGCTTCACCACAGGACCGTAACGTGAAGCACACGTCCTCCACATACCAACACACCGTGGACCAAAAATACATTTTTCCCATATCCATAGGCATAATTTAATAACTGTCACATAAAAAAGAGCAACAGTGCTGGGCAGTGGTGGCACATGCCTTGAATCCCAGAATTTGGGAGGCAGAGGCAGGTGGATCTCTGTGAGTTCAAAGCCAGCCTGGTCTACAGATTCCAAAGCTACACAATGAAACCTTGTCTTGAAGAAAAAAAAAAAGAGCACTTTAAAAATATAGCCACTAAAATAAACTATTAACCATAAGCTAAACTGGAATAATACCTCAGTACTCTGGAGTAAATTTTTCCTTCTTCAACTAAATGCATGGCTTCTTCGTAGAAAGGGCAGCGGCAGAAGGAATCCAGGCTGTAGGTGTGCCGCACTTCTCTGTGCTCCGTCAGCTAAGGATGCAGAAAAACGAGTTACCGAAGGAATAAGAACTATCTTAAAAACCTAGAATTTCCATATTGCCAAAATAAGCTAAATGTGACTAAGCCACATAAATCACTAACATTTTATGTAACTACAACCAAACATTACTGTACTTCAAATTTCAGTTGTTAAAATTCAAGGTGAGCCTGGACTAACATGACTAATATGGGCGAGATCCTGTCTCAGCAGAGAAACCAAACAGCACCATCTCAGGCGCTGGGCTGCAGAGCTGGGCTGCAGAGCTGGCTGAGGCATTACCTGCAGCATGCTCGGTTCCCAGCACCCACGCTGGACACTCATAGCCTCCTGCAATTCCGGCTCCAGGAGAGTTGGCAGCTCTGGCTTCCACGGACACTTGCGCTCACACGCACGTCCCTACTCACAGATACACCATCTACACACACACAAATAAAATCCTTTGCAAAACTTCAGTCGTTAAAAAGGGCCTGGTGGTTCACACCTTTAATCCCAGCACCCGGGAGGCTGGCCTTGCTAGGCAGCCAGCTCCAGACTAGCCAGAGTCACAGGATACAATCTTGTCTCCACTCAAATGAGTAGACCTTAACAAGCTTAGCATTTCGAATGCAATTACTTAAATCTACAAGGTGAGCAGAAAAGCAGAATAACTGTCAAGGAAGAGGGTTTTTATCATCCAAAGAACACTTTAAATCCATGCGACAGAACCGAAGGAAACACAGACACGAATCTAACCTGTGACCTGTAACTTGCTGTAAGGAATTCTGTCTTCTATGTGACTTTGGTCAGCTTTTATGTAACTGAAAGATAACGCTTTCCAACTCTGAATAGAATCTAATAACTCTATAAATAAAATTCCAGTTGACACTTCATTAAAAATCAACTGCAAATACTACCAGGTAGCCAGCTACACAGAAATCCCAAGTCATCTGCTTCCTGGGACGCTGTATTTTTTATGGCACTATGGGGAGAGAACCTAGGGTCTCTGCACAATAAGCAAACACTCTACCTCCTCGGTTATAGCCCCAGCTCTAAACTTTTAACAGCAGTATTACTGGTTAATTAATCTCATGTGCCATAGCATCCAGCCAGTTAAGGTATACAACTCGCCGGTTTTGGAACACAGAGTTATGCAGCCACAGCACTTCCAAGAACATATTTGTCTCTCTACCAAGTGGCCTCATCTCCATTAGCAGTGTCCCCGTCCTCCTCTCCTTGTTTCTGGAAGACATTACTTGGAAACCAGGGTGTCCTACTGAGAAAATGAAATATAAATGAAATTGGCCAGTATGAGGCCTTGTGTGTCTGGCTGACTCATTTAGTGTGCTTTCAAGGTTGTCCTGTGAGGTATCATACATCAGCAGCTCACTCATTTTTACAGACCATGGGAGCTGGAGAGATGGCTCAGTGGTCAAGAGTGCTTGCTGTTCTCATAGAGGACCTGGGTTTGGTTTGCAGTTCCTCTGCCAGGCAACTCACAACCACCTTCGAGTTCAAGGGGTTCACTGCTCTCTTCTGACTGCCATGTGTACAAAGCAGCATGTGGTACATGTGTATACATACATGCATACATACACACACACATACACACATGCAGGCTACTCACACGTGGACATGAAATAAAATAAAAACATGTAGACAAATCTTTAAGAAGATGAAACTCTGGTGAACGGACATACTACATTTGCTTATCCGTTCCTCAGTGATGTACGGGTTTTCCCACTTCTGGGGGATTATGAACAGGCTGCTATGAATATTTGTATACAAGTTCAAACACATCTATGTTTTCAACTTCCTGGCACATAAAAACAGAAGGGTCAGATGGTACCTATGTGTTTTTCTGCTTGAGGAACTGCCAGACGGTTTTGCAAAGTGGCTCTCCAGGTTCCAGCTCTGCCAGCAATGTACACACACCCTTTCATAACAACTATAGCAGACGAGAACCATCGCATTACAAAATGACCAATAATATTAAGCAGGTTTTCACCTTATTGGCCATTTGTATATTCTCTTTGGAGAAATGTCTACTCAGTTTTCTACTTAATTTGCCCACTTTTCCATTAGGCTACTTACCCATTTCGTATTTAATTGTAAGAGTTCTTTATATAGTAGACATGCAAGTCTTTTTATTAGATATGCACTCTGTAAACATTTTTTTCTTGCTTTACCATCTTTATAAGATTTTGGTGTCTTTGAGGATCTCTGTGAATTCAAGGCTAGCCTGGTCTATTTAAGGAGTTCCAGGATAGCCAGGACTATACAGTAAGACCTGTCTCATAACACCAAAACCAAACGAAACTAAACAAAAACAAAGAGACAAATACTGAGAATCCTGCTCTTGGAAGCTGCCACATAGGTCAGATTCTGACTGTCCTTGAGCGAAGTGCCAGCCCCAGCCCCATTAAGTTCTCTCTTGTAGAGGCCAAGAGGACGGCACAGCAACTACAAGCCCTGGCTTTGCAGACTTCTGCAGAGAGAACTGACCAGTGAGGAACAGCGCAGCTCACTGCTCCTCTCCAGAGTTTGCTATCTGGACTTGCCAAGTTTTCTCAGAGCTCTGGAAGTTTTGTTTTTGACAATTTATGCCAAAATAGTTTCCTTGTTTTCTGGGGGAGTTTTTCAGTCTTCTTCCTCCTGCTTAGGCTCAAATCTTGGGCCTTGTGCAAGTGGGAAACAGGAGCCACAGCACCAGCCCTGGACGCTGCACGCAAACCCTAGAAGCTCCTGTGTAGGCCGAAGCTTCTGCATTTCACATGCAACTGAGCAGTGTTGCATGCTTTAAATTGCAGTGAGATTCATTTGTATTTTCATAAATAAAGCTTGCCTGAAGATCAGAGAGTAAAACAGCCCCAGTGGTCAGCCTTCTAGACCAGGCAGAGGTGACACACACCTTTAATCCCAGCCCTAGAGAGGAATAAGGTGGGAGGAGACAGCTCTTACACAGTCTCATGCTGAGATTTCTGGACGCAGAATCGCCATTTTAGACTTAGAGGTTAAGAGCCAGGTTGAACTCCAATATCTGTCTCTGGGTTTTTATTAATTGTGCTACAGTAAATGACCCTATCTATTCCTTCCATCAGATCGTAACTTGGGTAAGACTACTATTGTTACATACAGGCAAAAGAGCTGAGATTCACAGTAACAGGAACTGTGCTTTAAGTCCTAGAAGCAAACCCTTAAATTTGAGCCCAGACATAATATTCCAGAACGTAGGCTTTTCGCTGTGTGTGCATGTGCAGGCTTAAGGTTAATGTTTGGTGTACACCGTGACCATTTCCCTCTATTTTTAAAAATGGGATATTTCACTAAACCTAGAATTGCTGATTTAGCAAGACTGGCTCCCCAGCAAGCCCCAGGAGTTCTTCTGCATCTAATATCCAGATTCTGAGCTTGCAGGTGCTAATCCAGGCACTTGTCTCATGACACAAGTCCGGGGCTATCAAGTTATCACACACTGTGGATTCTGATCCCTTCTTCCCTTCTTTCATCTTTTCTTCCCCTGAAGCAGGATCTCACTATGTAGCTGTGGCTGTCCTGGAATTCCATCTGTAGACCAGGCTGGCATCAAATTCAGAAATTCGCCTGCCTCCCAGAATCCTGGGATTAAAGGTGCATACGTTCACATTCAGCTATATTACTTACAAAAGAATTTATCTTGTAACACTCATTCTGAGTTATACCTTAGAAGCAGTGCTAAAATATTTTACTATCCCAGGCTGGCCTCAAATTTTCCAAGGACGTGGGTGTTGTAATAAAAAAAAAAAAACACAAAAAAACAAACCAGTGGGAGAAAGTCGCCATGCGACAGAGCTCTGGTGAAGTAGTGAATGGGAAGATGGGGGAGGGGAGAGGAGAGACCAGCCTCTGGGGACAGAGTAGCAGGAGAGAGAGGGAGGGAGGGAGGGAGGGAGGGAGGGAGTCAGTCAGAGAGATAAAGAGGGAGAGACGGGAGGTGGGCAGGGCCCTTTTATAAAGGGAACGTAGTGCATGTGCACAGGAGGTGCTCCTAGTGGCTGCAGCTGAGGATGTATCCTGTCAGGACTCCAAGGGCAGGCCAGTACAGATCCTGAATTAGGCCCATGTGAATGCCGGAATAGAATCTGAGTCTTCAGGGAGAGCAGTCAGTGATTTTAACTGCTGAGTAATCTCTCCAGGCTCTAGAAAGACAATGTTGCTAGGTTACATACTTAATTCCAGTCTCAGAAGGGTGAAGAAGAACTGTGAGTTTGAGGCCAGAATGGGGTATAGAGCAAAACCCTGTCTCAAACAAAAGTGAAGAAAAACACGACACCAGGCTAGAGAGATGACTTGATGGGTATGAGCACTGGCTGCTCTTGCGGGCCTGGTTCAACTCCCAGCACCCGTATGGTAGCCAAAAACCATCTATGACTTCAGTTCCAGGGCACCTAAAGGCCTCTCTTGGCCCTGTGGGCATCAGGCACAAACGTAATGCAGAGACATATTTGAGAGCAACACGTGCACACACACGCGCGCGCACACACACACACACAACACACACGGCAACTGTGTCATGCAATGGCCAACTACCTCACCATAAACACGACTTCTCTCACCTCTGCTGCTGAAGCAAAGAGATCTGCGGATTCACTGCTCAGGGCATCTTGCAGGCCAAAGTCATCCACATTCTCCTTGGTGCTCACGTCTGTATCTTTATCTTAAAAGTGAAAAGGTAGAAGGTATGAGGTCATTACTCTGTCTCTGCCGTGTTCACTTTCTACCTCCCGTCTTTATTCAGACAGTTAGGGCCCAGTGAAAAGAGGAACAAACTACAGCAAGCTGTAGCCTGACAAAATCCGCAGGGCACTTCATGTACTGCCGTGCCATGGGACACGTGCTATAAAAAGTTGCACTTTTATTTAATTTAAAGAGATTAAACTTATCTTTTTTTCAATTAAAAGAGCTTTAAGCTTAAAAAAATAACTCAGTTAAATTATTTTACTATACTTGATAAAGTATGTAAACACCAAAACTAGTTTAAAACAATTTAATTGCAAGTGTCTTGTCTAAATTTGAAATATTTAAGGTTCATTAAAATCAATTGAAAAAATTTTGAGACAGGGTCTCACTATGTAGCCTAGGCTGTCCTACAATTCACTGTGTAGACAAGGCTGGATTTCTACTCACAAAGATATAATGTGGGATTGCCCTCTGTATGCTTGAATATGTTTTATTACCATTGAATAAAGAAGCTGCTTAGGCCTATGGCAGGGCAGAATAGAGCTAGGCAGGAAAACTAAACTGAATGCAGGGAGAAAGAAGGCAGAGTCAGGGAGACACCATGTAGCCACCACAGGAGACAGATGCCAGACGGAACCTTATCGGTGGGCCACAACCACACGGTGATGCACAGATTAATAGAGATGGGTTAATTTAAGATATAAGAGCGAGCTAGAAACGTGCCTAAGCTAATAGGCCAAGCAGCGTTTTAATTAATACGGTTTCTGTGTGGTTATGTTGGGTCTGAGCAGCCGGGAAAGGAACAGGCAGTCTCCATGTGCAGAGATCCACCTGCCGCTGCCTCTTGAGCCAGGATTAAAGGCGTTCACTATGCAGGCACACAGCAGTAGGGTCAGCTGAAGAAGCTGAGACGGGAGACTCACAAGTTCAGAGCAGGCAGCCACACAGCTAAACTGGCTCAAAACACAGAAAAGGCCACCACACTTGCATTCTTAAGGCGTGACTGAATTATTAACACAACATTTCTGGCTAACCACTGAGAGTAAGCTGCTCGTTATCCGTGTCTCCTCAAACTCCAAGGCTGACTTTACAAACGGAGCAGCCAACAAAGCTCAGGCAACAGTCTCTCGTGCTTTTTCTTTTTATTTAAAAATCAAATGTGACCAACTGCCTCAGTGGCTTTTGCTTTGTTTTGTTTTTCGAGACAGGGTTTCTCTGTGTAGTCCAGGCTGTCCTGGAATCCACTCTGTTAGACCAGGCTGGCCTTGAACTCACAGAGATCCACCTGCCTTTGCCTCCTGAGTGACGGGAGCCTCAGTGGCTCTTCCAATGGTGGTAAAGCTCAACTTTTTGGAAATAATTGGAAATCTGGCCACACTAGGCCGGGCATCTCTTGGCAATGCACAACACCCTGAGGTGGGTGTGAAGCCGCCACACGGCTGACGGGAATCCATTCGATGACAATTCATTTTCAGGTTAAAACCCACTTATCTAGGTGATCAGACGGTAGCAAGTAACTAACGTACTTGGAAATGTGTCATGGGTATAAAGAGCAAAGAAGAAAAAAGATTCCCAATCTGTTAACCTTGTCAAATGCTTTATCCCCGTTAATAAGAAATCAGGAATTTCCTTGCTTTCATTTATTCAAATTTCCATTCTACTAACTTCCCTAAATAAATGTCATTAACTTTGCCAGAAATCTTTAAAATTTTCTTGAGAACCCCTATGTATCAGAAGAACCTTTTGTGACTCTATCTATTGGGGAGTAAAAATCCAAACCCCTATTAATTTAGTTTAAATTCAAAAGTTGTGCAACTGACGGTATTTTCAGTCCTGTGGAGGACAAGAGGGTTGACGCACAGCGCTGAGGCCTCGGTAGGGTGGGGGCGCCCACACGCTGCACACCGATCGTCTGCTGGGACAGCTTTTACATTTCAACTACTTACCTTCTAAAGTCTAAGGTATAATTGTTTCAATTGTGTTAATCCTCTGAACACACTTAGCTTCTTGTCTTAAAATTCTACCATGCCAGCACACTGGTAGAATCCTGGTTATACCTAGGAGCCAGGAGGCTAGTTTTGCCTAGCAGTTCAAAGTTCATATGGGCAATATAGCCATACCCCATCTCAAAAATAAATAAATAAAACCAAGATTAAATTATTCTATTTAAATAATAATAGTCTGGAAATACAACTCAGTGGTAAAATACTTGTGTAGCTTTGACACGGACTAGAGCCCTGGATTCTCTACCTTGCATAGCCAACAAACAAAACAAACAAACCAACCAACCAACCACCCAAACCAAAGGGAACAACAAAACCTGAGAAATTTATAGTATTCTACCAAACCAGAAAATGAACCAAGTGTCTTACTACTATCTACCTCTATGTGTGCTGAGTAGATTTATGTGAACTACATATGTGCAGATGCCCACAGGTTAGAAGATGGTGTCAGTCCTGGAACCGCAGCTACTGGTGCTGTAAGCCAGGAAGTGTGCACTAGGAACCACACCTAAGTCCTCTGTGAGAGCCAGAAGCAGTTTAACTGCTGAGCCATCTCTCCAGTCCAGTTTCACAATTTTATAAACAGCTTCATAGCTGGCAAATGGTACCTTTGGACACTCAATTATGGGGGAAATTCCCATATTTTCATTTCAGTACATATAAGACACTTAAAAATGCACACACGTACAAATGTACATACACACACATATACACATGCATGCACGCAAACAAACATATGCATGCACACACATACACATGAGATGTTTAAGAGTCCGAGTTTTGAAGCTTTATTTTCTTAATTACTTTCTATTGTCAGTGTGTAAGCTGCTGGTGTAAGGAAGCACAACTTCACGATGCCCCAGCAGCGTTAAAGCAGGTTACATTCACAGCCTGTTAACTAGGCTCCGCGCGCCTGTTGTCACTGTCTCAGTACACCGCAGCCATCTAGAGCCCCTTTCTTTTGCACACATTACACAGGAACTGTCCAGCCTGTGTAGCTTCAGCTGACAGTAACTAGCCAATCAATGTCATCGAGATCAATTATGGTTGCACTCTATTTATAAAGAAAGAAAATCTAACAAAGTTGACTCAATTCCAGAGGGACGAGAGTGACTCACTGAGTCCAACCTTGCTGTGCGATGTCACATGTAGATGATGGTCTACAGGGTGAGTTCCAGGACAGGCTCCAAAGCTACATGGAGAAACCCTGTCTCAAAACACAGAGAACACATCTCATATCCTAACAGTCTGGAACTCTTGCTGGACCTCACAGCCAGAGTTTGCAACGCACCTTAAGGTCACTTAAGACTGTTGTCCTATTGTGTACCCAGCCCATTGGTTTAGCCTGCTTTTAAGAGAACAGTCTAACAATCAACCTCACTGCCCTGGATTACCATGTATCCGCTTTTACAGAACAATGTAATGATCAACCTCACTGCCCTGGATTACCATGTATCCGCTTTTACAAAACAATGTAACATTCAACCTCACTGCCCTGGATTACCGTAAATTCCCCTTGTACAGCCTGAGATAATGCTCAGCTGTCGTCTTAGTTAGGTGTCATCCGGGCCCCGACTGAGAGCAGGGTACGTGTGCTACGATAATAAGCATCCGCTGGGAGCAGCAAACAGACTGAGGGCAGCCTTTTAAATGGCTATCCATGATATCCAGATGGGGTCAGCTGGAGTCAGTGACTTAACCCCTTGTGAAACTCCAAGATTTCTGTAATGTGTCCCTGAGCTGCTCAAGAAAGGCAGAGCAAAGCTCTTTGCAGAGACAGACACACATACACGGAGACTGATTCACATAGCCTTCAGGCAGGAACAGATTCAGACTCATACAGCAGGCAGTGGATGGAAGGCACATGGACAGTCAAGTAGAGAATTCAAATCTGGGCTGCTCTTGGTTCAATAACACCATGGGGAAGAGCTTTGATTTCTTTGCTTAATGCAATACCAGCAAATTATTGGTGACTCTGAGTACATCGCTAATGTGTTATATCTACGTGCCAGAAAACAACAGACTGTGTCTCTTATTTCAGTGATTGTTGTAATTCCTGAAAGGCAGCTTAATGATGCTGAAGAGAAACAACACATGTGTTTCTCGAATGAACCAATAAAATGTATAAAGAAGAAAGCCTGGGCAACACCCCAAACTCACTGTTTTTACACACCCAATTAAAATGTACAACATTCTTTGGAAAGCATCTCAATCCTTGACTGTACTACCAAACACAGGGAGAGTGCAAGAATGTGAAGACTGAAGCTTTCATCTTTAGCATTTCAGAAACTGCTCACTGGGTTTCCTATAGTGAATGTCTTAGTTAGGGTTTTTATTAACTTTATTTACTTATTTTTGATTTCTGAGACAGGGCTTCTCTCTGTAGACCTGGCTGGCCTGGGACTTGCTCTGTAGACCAGGCTGGTCTTGAACTCACAGAAATCTGCCTACCTTTGCCTCTCAAGTGCTGGGATTAAAGGTGTGCACCACCACCAAAGTAACTTGGGGAGGAAGGGTTTGTGTGGCTCACACTTCCACATCTTAGTTCATCACTAAAGGAGGTCAGGACAGGAACTCAGCAGGTTAAGAACCTGAGGCCATGGAGGGTGCTGCTTACTGGTTTGCTTGCTCCTCATGGCTTGTTCAGCCTGTTTTTTGTTTTTTTTTGTTTTTTTTTTTTGTTTTTATAGAACCCAGGACCATACTCCAGGGAGGGTTCCACCCACAATATGCTGGGCCCACCCCCGTCAATCACTAATTAAGAAAATGCCCAACAGCTGCCACAACCCAGTCTTATAAGAGACTTATTCCTAATGGAAGTTCCCTCTCAGATGACTCTAGCTTCTGTCAAGTTGACATAAAACACTCAAGCATGGGATCCAAAACTGTTTTCTGGTCTGAGGGCACTGCACACATGTGGTACACACACATGTATGCAGGGAAAACACTCAGGTACATAGAATAAAAAAAATCTTACAAAAGTTTAAAACTGCATCCCGTGTGACCTAGCAGTTTTATACCAGGTGTTTTATATAAATGCATGATTATAGGCATAGACATCCTCCCAAATCGTCTGACATATCAGGCAGTGTTGAAAGAGTTAAAACCACGAGTTGAAAGGCAGAGAGCTAACATTAAAGTTAGGGCCCTACCCTATTGCTTATCAGCTGTGTACCCTTGAGAGCCTCACCTCTGTTTCTCAGTGAGCTCTGTAAAAATAGGAACGAAATCTACCGCTAGCTATCACAGGAATTCAATGCCAGGTCTCTAAACATCCAAAATTAGCAACTCAGAAATGTGTACCATTTAGTAAATTTTGCTTCTCAGCAACCACTGCTTAAACATATACCACAGAAGAATAAACCAATCTGCAGGCTGGAAGAAGCAGCTTTAGCAAGGGATGCAGTTCTTGAGAGCCCCGAGGATATTAAAGCCACTTAAGTGAGGCTCATGCAAACTAACATTTCTTATTTGCTATAAACTAGCAGTTTCCCAAGACATGAGAACCATGGCTAAAGGGCCGAACATTGATTTCATTTGGGTCATTTTGTCTGCAGTAAGATTTTAACATATTTTTAGAGTCCTATTAAATTTCTAATGTTTCTAGTATCGAGACCTAAATTAAGTGTGAGAAATTAATTTATAAACCTGAAATATACAGCTTATGCCCTTTAATAAATGAATTCTTAGACATTCTTAAAGCTTCCCACACAGGATAAATGACAAGCTAATGGCAGTTAACAAATTAGCAGTGGCCACACCGGCTCTCAATGGAGCAACTCTTTGGTTAGTTGATTGGTAATCTTTAAAAGAAAATAAGTAGATCTTAAAATGTTTTCTGCCTGATTTTGTCACCTAGCACGTGAAACAGACTCACGCTGAGACATTAGCAATGCTCTTCTTTGGGAGAGCTACGGCACGGCGGTGTTTAATTTTAGCTCACTTATGCCGTAGGCCAAAAATCTGACTGGATTCAAGCCTTCCTCCTTCTTTCACAACCTCATAATTGATATATTACTTAAGTTTTTTCCAAAGAAGGATTTGCTTTTAAAGTTTTGGTTTTTTGTTTTAAAGGAGGGAGAGGGAAGAAAACCAGAAGCCATCTCAGCCTTGACCCTGGCCCCAGCCCTTGCTTTATTTCTTTAGATCAAGCCAAGTGGGCTTCTCTGTCTTGGTTCCGCTGTCTCTAGGCACATTCTATTCCTGTCACTGAGAAGGCCCTGGGTCTATTTTAGCCTCTGCAGACACTGTGGAGATTCCAGAGATGTCTCTCTTTTTTCCTGACCCCACAGAGAGGAGGGCGCGCACCCGTGGCTCACTCATTCCCACTTGACTGTTGCTGGTTAGTCTCCCGAGGCGTTTGACCAGCTTAACTATAACTTGGAACCTTGTCCTTTCTCCGGTTTCATTGAAAATGGACACGTTCCTGCTGCCAACAAGTATTTTGTTGTCTTAAGTTGTTCAAATTACCAGCCATCCAGAAAACTACTGTGGCTCTTCTGTGGGAAGGTTTTTGTGTGTTCAAGAGTTTGTTGCTGTTTTGAGACAGGATCTCACTATGCAGCCCTGGCTGGCAGAGAGCTCACTATGTAGCCTAGAATAGCCTGTGCCTGGGATTAGAAGCATGTGCCCCTACACACCTCCTCTTTTATATGAAAATCTGCTGCCCATATTGTAAACCATCCTCCACCCCGGTTTTCAGATGCTGAAATACACAGCATGGAAGAAAGAACAAAGTTGAATTTACAAGTCAAACACAGTTTCTGAACGGTACTTCCGTGGGCCTCTGTTCTGCTGTGGGCAGCACTCTGATCCACCGGCCCCGAAGACTGCTGGGTTCCCAAGAGTTCTGACTCCCACGTGAGATGGTGGCACGCGCACACAAGCAGCTTGCCTCTATGGCACCGAGCAAGAACAGCTTGCTTGCCCTAACAGTTGTGTCTGGCTTTCCCTGTTTATTAAAACACTCAAACACGACGATGGCAGAGCAGAACAACTGTGATCCTAACTGGGAAATACAGCTGACAACACACCCTGGGTGACACGGGGAGAAGAGGGGGGGCACCCACATTTTAATTAAGGCTGGGCAGTGGCAGCACTAGGGAGGCAGAGACCAGCCTGGTCTATAGAATGAGTCCCAGGACAGCCAGGTGACACAGAGAAACCCTGTCTTCAAAAACCAAAAAAAGAAAATAAGAGTTTGAGTTCCAAGTTGTCTATAGACGTGAACAGGCCAACAGGGTACAACTGGTCTGTATGCTGCATGAAGGCCCTGGCCAAAGGGACAAGTAGGGACAGAAAACTAGTCCAAGTACTAGGCCAACTTTCCCTGGAGAAAGGTGACTTTTGGCCTTTTCCTAGTTCTACAAAACCCCTGTATGACAGGCAAATCGAAGCTATGGAGACATGATTCGGATTAGGAAAGAGAGCATGCCTCAGGCACCCCTTCGTTTCTGGAGCCTACAGCAACTACAACCCCACTGCACTGGTTCTCTCTTTAGTTGTCCCGACATGTAGCAATGACACCAGGTCAGTTTCCTTTTGCGGTTTTATTATGCCCTCTGAAATTGAAATTATGAGCTTCACACAGGAGGGAAACGACGAACCACACTTCGCCAGTGCTGTGCCATTTGCACTGTGCTTATTTAGAGATCTGACTGCATAACTAAGGCTGCTGCTCGGATCACACCCTAAAAATACAGCCTCAGAGAGGCTCTCCTCCTGTCAGGGCATTCTGGAGGGAGAGAGGACGACATTTGGGACATTTGGTGAGAGGAGAGTCAGAGGTATTTCTGGTTATAGTCAAACTCATTCAGTGTTTCTGGATGTTCTATCTGGGAACTTACCAAATAGTAATACCTCTCTCCTGGACAGGAGACCCCATAGGACAGTGCTGTTCTTCTCTCTGCCGGAGAAATTTGTGTACTCAGCACTAAACTAGAAAAAAGGACATTTTTATTTTCCCTTAGAAGAACTCTCATCAACTCAAAATAACAACAAAACCCAAGGAGACACACGCACTTCAACAAAAAAGGAGCTACAAGAGAGGATAAAGATACTGAAGTCACACCAGCCGCCCTTCCACAATCTCCTTCAAGCATATATATTGGACTTGACATCTCGGTTATTTTCAGTGGCTCATTTTTGCCTAAGAAACAAGTTCCACATGACTTCCCTGGTCCTGTCTCCTAGGTCTAGCCTCGTGTGCACACTGCGTCCTCAAACAAGGTCTCTTCTGCAGCTGAACTCTCTGGTACTCTCTGCTAGCCCTTTTCTCGGCTGTCTTCCTGCTGTGTGTCCTGGAGCGACTCCTTCCACACAGCCTTCTCTTCAGTGCCCCGCAGACACTCCCAAGCTCTTTCTTCGCTGTTTCCACAGCCCTTGACCAAGCCTATTCCCCAGCACCGCGCTGTCTGTGCTGCTTCTTAAACACCAGATGAGTCAACTAACACTGTAGTAAGCTTCGGGTTCCCCCTCTGACAACCTTTCCATTACACCATTCTTGCTATCCACAAAGAAATGACATGTTTGGGCTATGTGTGCTGGTACATTTCTGTAATGCCAGCATGCAGAAAACACGTTTTTCACATGTATCTATTGTGCATGTATGTTCGTATGCATATGTAGAGACATACATGGCATGTGTGTAGAAGCCAGAGAACAATTTATGGGATTCGGTTTCCATTCTCCACCAAGTGAGCTCCAGGGGTCCCAAGTGCTCAGGTTTTGTGCCGTTACCCACTGGGCCACTGGGCCAGCTCAGATCCTGACTTTAAGGCCAGTCTATGCTATGTAGCGAGGCATCCATCCAAAACCAGCCAACCAACAAGACAAACAAGCCTAAACAACAACAAAAGCACCAAAGCAAAAATGTTTTTCTAAATGCGTATTCCAGACTTAAGATCCTTAGTTTATTCTGCTTTAAAAATAGATCCTGTGGAGGCCTAATAGCAAAAGTATGCATATTTTACAGCACCGCTTTTGAACAGTATAAAATTCCTGGTTTGTTTTTAAGGTCTAAATTTGTTCCTACACATCAATGTAAAAGAATCTCAAAATCCTTTGCATCAGCCAAAAAAACTAAAAAAAAGAAAAAAAAAAAAAAAAAACAGCTAACATTGGCTCTAGGGTTGCTTCTAATACTGATGCTGCAATAATACTGTTATTTAAAGAAAGCATATAAGATATAGACTAATTAATTTTAAAACTATAGATTAATAAGCTAGAACTTAATTCATATATGCCCTATCAATCAAATTATGTCCACAAACTATTAGCAAGCTCCGTATGTTGTAAATCATGTTTATTTTTAAACTGGTATTAATCCATCAATTTGGGCCTACACAGAGGACCAAGAAAGCCAGCCAAGACTACGCCGCACCGGGGTGTCTCAGGGTTAGTACTTGTCCAGCACACGAGGCACTGCACTGGATCCCCAGCAGCACAGGAATGGCAGAAGAACAGTACCAGTTCCTGAATACTGGACGGGATTCCCTGCCTGAACATTTAGAGATGAGGATACAACTGAAGTCTAGGATTCATATTGCTCCCTAAATATAACTGGCTCCTGAAACAAACAACTTGCTCCTAAAAACACACAGAACCCAGTGTGCAAGCTCGAGCTGACCCATACCAGAGTGACAGATGTGTGGTGCAAACTCAGACACACGGCACTAACGGAGGATCCTGTCTAAAGTGAGGTCATCCTGTGACCACCCAGAAAGTAGTTTCTATCAAATGATAAGAAAGGTTAACACAATAGTGAAGATAATAAAAATTTCTACTTGTTTTAAGATATACTTTTATCATATATACATATAGAGAGAATAAAATAGTATTTCTGAATTTACCATTCATTTATACCATGTGTTTCAAAATTTACAAGATTATTTAGTTATTACGAAACGCATAGCTAAGTGGACCGCTGCTGTCTGTGGAATGTGAGTCTGGAAAGGGGTCTGCGAGTGTGGGAATAGCAGCAGAGAAGCCAAGAATTAACTCACGTCCCAAAGCACATCTGTTTACTTTCAAGTTCTTTATCTGAGGCTCTAAAACAGGCAAGCTTCAGTTACAAGATACGAAAGAACAGGCGGGCCGGGAAGCTAAGGGCATGGTCTGCAGGGAGCTTCCAATGTTAAAAATACACTGCACGGCGCTCCAACTGTCTCATATGAGGAAGACTTCCCTGGTCAATCCAGCTAAGCACAACTGGATGCCTGGCCTGGTCTTATTTCACTTGAATTAAAAAATACACAAAAGGTGCATGGTCAACAGTTCAATAAGTACTTGCAAATGTATTCCTTTACTTTTCTTCTATTTATTTATGGGCTGTGCATGTGGGGTCAGAGGACAACTTGAGGGGGTTCTGTTCTCTACAACGTGTGTGGGTTCCAGGGATTGTCAGCACGTGTCCAGCTTAGCAGTAGGCACCCAAATTCTCCGAACCATCCTGGCAATCAACAATTGCCTTGTTTTTTTGGAGACAGGTTCACTATGTAGCCCAACCAGGTTGGTCTCAATCTCAGAGGGACCACCCTCCCCCTGCATCCTGGCCGCTGCATCACTGTGCCACCATGTCTAGTACAGACCAGAAAATCCCAATGCCACCATCTCAGCTACTGCTCCAAGCGCATGTGAAATCCATCTACTTAGTGAAGAATCACCTGCCACACTCTGAAATGCCAGGGTCACAGTCTCAACCACAGGTCTAGCTCAATCTCAGGACTCTGTTGTGTGAAAACAGCACGGGGCTTATTTGGTTGTTTCTTTTGACACAGTCTCCCTAAGTGGTCCAGACTGGCCCCCAACTTTTACTCTTTCCGGGCTACCATGCATGGATGCAAAGGAGATAGAGATATGCATTTTGATAAGACTCAGAGACCTGAGTCTATCCTACACTTAAGGGATGTGACATCAGCCACTGAGAAAAGCACCTCCCCTTACTTCCTAATGCAAGCCATTTTCTTTTCTTTTTATTAAAAATTTCCGCCTCCTCCCCTCCTCCCTTTTCCCTCCCCCTCTTCCCATTCCCCTCCTCCTCCCTCTCCAGTCTGAAGAGCAGTCAGGGTTCCCTGCCCTGTGGGAAGTCCAAAGTCTTCCCCCCTCCATCCAGGTCTAGGAAGGTGAGCTACCAAACAGGCTAGGCTCCCACAAAGCCAGTACATGCAGTAGGATCAAAACCCAGTGCCATTATCCTTGGCAAGCCATTTTCTTATCACATGATTAAAGATGGGTAGAAATACATCTAACAATCCTACTGTATTTCTTTGGCAAGCACTTGTGTGTCCCTAAGCATGTGTGTTTGCAGGTGTGCACACATGTGTAGAAGCTTAGATAGGGAGGCCAGAAGTTGAAGGCAGGTATCTTTGTAAACCACCCTCTACCTTTTTTTATTACTATCCATTAAATTTGTTCTTTGACAATTTCATGCACATATATAGTGCATTCTGCTTCCTCTTATCCCCCTCCCCCTACAGGTCCCTTTCCATGCCCTACCTCCCTTTTCGTTTTTTTGATCCATGGATTTTAACCAGGATCGTCTAAGTGGGCATGTGTTGGAGCCGTGTGGACTTACCATTTGTTACACAATGGAAGCCAACAGTTTATCTGGGAGGGAGAGGGTACCATGAGTCCCTTCCATCTATAATTGGCAGTTGAGTGGCCCAGTCTCTTGTAGGTCCTGTACAGGCAACCACAGCTGCTGTAAGATCGTATTTGCAATGGCTGTGTCAGGCCCCGACAATAGCATTTCCTATCTCCCCTCTTACAGCTCTTACATCCCTGCTCTCTCGCTGTAAAGATCCCTGAGCCTTAGAGGGCGGGGTCTAAGTATACTCTGTTGGGAAGCTTCTTATTTTCGAGTCAGGGTCTCTCACTGAACCGGAAGCTCACAGATTCAGCGAGGAAAGCTAGCCAGTGAGTTTCAGGGTTCTGTTTCTCTCCCCCACTCGAGATTACAGCGCATACCAATCCAGCTGCCTTCTACGTGAGCACTGGGATACAAACTGAAGTCCGCCCTACCGAAACAAAGCACTCTCTCTCTGCTTGTGTTCTAAGTTGCTTCTCCCTGTGAAAAGTGTCCACTGGTGGACACTGAGGACCGGATCCTCACTAAGCAGCCAGGGACACAATGTAACAAATGAGTCACTGAGTCCTCACTAGGCAGCTAGCGACAGAATGTAATGAAAGGAGTCACTGCCCAGCTCTTGCTGTGTCTGGGCCTTGCAGCAAGAGCTGGACCTGCAAGCTCATCACTGCCCTGCAGAACCTGACCCCACTCTCCTAGGCCAGACTGTAAGTGGGGGTCTTAATAGCAAGGCTACATGGGTGTCACCAAGATGGTGAGCCAGGGGTCCAACAGCTGCACGGGTAAGGCTGGTAGGAACTTCTCTGTCTTCCAACCTCCTCCCCAGGAGGACGTTGACGTTATAGGAGCCACACTGTGCAACCCAGCTTATGAGAAAAGGGGTTTAAAAAATTAACATTCAAGGGGAGAGGAATCAGTCAATAAAGCAGGAGTCAATACATTTTCTTAAACAGGAACAAGATGGACAATTTTGCTGGAGTTTTGTCAGAAAAACAAGGCAGGCAAGCTGGAGAGCTTGGCGACGCCCAGCAGCGGGGAGATGGAACAAGGGAAACAGGCACGATTTCTGGGCTGGAAGTCGAAAAACTAGGCAGGCTTTGCAATGGAAGTCTGGGAGTGGCTGTATTAGGAGAAGGAATCTCGAGAGAGGCAGAAACAGAGAGGGAGAGGGAGGTGGTGAGAGGTCCAGAGCACCACACAGAGAGAAGATTTAAGACCTTAGCCAGCATCAGAAAGGGGAAAAGAAAGAGCGAGCGTTTCTGAGCTAGGAAACAGGCAGTCTCGGCAGTGAGAGAGACCTGCATAGCGGCATGGGTTTCTGTGGTATACGCACCATTAAGGGCTATTCCTCTCAAGGCCTGGTCTTCACGTGTATCATGCTATGTCCAACCGCTTCCATTTCACATGTTGTTTCAGATCTACAGGAGGGCTTCAAATTATAAGGAGGCGGCTGGAATATTTTCTTTCTCTCTCTCTCTCTCTCTCTCTCTCTCTCTCTCTCTCTCTCTTCTTTTCTTTCCTTTTTTTCTTTGTGTAATTGCCATGGCTCTCCTAGAACTTCGTCTGTGACCACGCTGGCCTCAGACTCACAAGAGATCCATCCGGCACTGCCTCCCAAGTGCTAAGATTAAAGACGTGTGCCGCTACTAACCGGCCACTTTCCATTTCTTAAAATTAGTGTGTTGATAGGGAAATGGGGTGTGGTCCAGGGCTGCTTACGAAGAATAGAAGCTAGTCCTCCACCTCTAGGACAGAAAACTATAACAGCTAGCCAGTCATTGTGGCACACACCTGTAACTGAAGCATTTGAAAGACAGGAGGATTTTGAATTGGAAGCCAGCCTGAGCGAAACAATGAGTTCAAAGCCATCACTGGATACATAGGGAAACCCTATCTGAAAAAAATTTTACAATTACAAAGTCACCATTGTTAATAATCTGACAGACAGAAACTGAATAAACACATCCTAAAGATCTAGATGCTTAGGTAGAAGAACTTTCACACTCGTGTAGATTTTCACTATTATTTCAAGTGTTCTGAAAATAACTGTCAAGGTCTTTTTCACTCTGAGTTACAGTGGCAGATGCATGCAAAAGGTGCCAGAAGTGTTGGCTTAAAATGAACCCACAGTTCAGGAAGCAGCACAGAATGGCATTTATGAGTCATTGGTCTCTAAACTGGAGACAAGATATGCTGCCCTCTAGCGATTTCAAGGGCACCTTCAACAGCAAGTCTCTGCATTGCAAGTAGAGAACTAATTCAAACCTTCATTTCATGTTTGTAACTAACAGCTTGTAACAAGAAGGGCAGAACAAACACCTGCTGTTCCCATCAAGCGTAAGATGTTAGTGCGTAAGAGTCAGACATATGGGGGGCTGGAAAGAAGGCTCAGCAGACCCCTTAGAGCTCTCAGGCAAATCCACATAGCCAACTGGTGAGTGCCAAGTTCACAAGAGACTGTCTTAAAAAAATCCAGTGGAAAGTAATGAAGGGAGACACCCAGAACTGACCTCCTGCCCGCAGGCACATAGGCCAGTGGTTGAGCATTGAGTGTACTGATTCCCTGCCCGCAGGCATCTAAGCCAGTGGTGAGCATTGAGGGTGTACAAGTGCTGTGTTGCATCCCCAGCATTGGAAAAGAGAAAAAAGAAAGTAAGACACCCACAAAATACTATCACCTACAAAACTGAGTCTTCTTGCCTCTGCAGTACGTGGTCTGCAAGCTTCACACTCTGGTGGACCTTTGCAGACTCTCTGCCCACATAGTTCAGAGCCATTATAAGGCTGTAGAGGTGTTGCTTGGCCTCATCAGCGATCAGGCGATGTGGAATATTGACCTATGAACTCTTGCACTTCATGCCCTCCTTTTCTCACCTGAAAACAAGGATGATTCTACACTGGGATTTATTAGTGTCCTTCTATTTCAGTTCATTATAAGACAGGCTCTTATAGTCAGCCGGGCAGTGGTAGCACACGCTTTTAATCTCAGCATTAGAGAGGCAGGGGCAGGTAAATCTCTGTGAGTTTGAGGCTAGCCTGGTCTACAAAGTCAGGACAGTCAAGGTTATTACACAGAGAAATTCTGTCTCAAAAAAAAACAAAAAACAAAAACAGAAAAAGAAAAGATGGGCTCTTACTACTATGTATCCCAGTGCCTTGCTGGAAACCAGCAGTGGCCAGCTGGCCTTGATGTCATGGTCCTGCCTTAGCCTCCTGGGTGCGGAGGATCCTTGTTATGAGTAATAACACGATTTTCCCTGCGAATGGTTGACTCCGAGAAGAAAGTGTGCTCAATATGAAGTGCTCAGCAAAGACCACAGCACAAGATAATCAGCATCAAGGTGGTTACCATACGCTCAAACAATCCCCCTGCCTCAGCGTACCAAAGTAGTTAGGATTACAGATAAGATACAATCAGACCATAACCTAAATTATTCAAAAAATTTCCCCCCAGAACAGAGGCAGGCTGATCTCTCTGAATGCCTGGCCAGCCTGGTCTACAAAGTGAGTTCTAGGACGGCCAGAGCTATGTCCCGCACAAAAGCATAAACAACAACAACAAAGCCCAATTACTAGGCCATCTCTGCTGCTCCAACCCCCTCTTCATTCCCTTATTTCAAGCTTAAGAGGAATTTACAGAAAGAAACAATGTTAAATCATTCCTTTCTTCTAAATTCCATTCACAAAACCTCTTACTCTCAGCACTTCTGAGCTCCAGACCAGCCTGGTATATGAGTTCTGGCCAGCTAGGGCTACAGCGGACATTTTTTCTTCTTGGATATTTCACAAGGTATTTCTCTCTTAATGCTCAATACAAAAGACACTTCAGCAAATGATTTCAATATATAAAAGAAAAAACCCACAGGCTTCAGAAAACCACAAAAATCTCTACCTTACCTGTATCGTTTGCAAGGGAGTTAGGATCAGACCCTCCAAGGGTAGCTTCAAACTCCTCCTGGAGACGATAGGCCCTTTGCAGCAGAGCTTCAAGTTTGTGGATGAATTCCGTACTAATTATATCCTATGAAGACAGAAGAATAACAGAAACACTCAATGTGAACAATTTGGACACAGAAACCTGCCTTCTAACGAGAAACTTGCGTGTAGACAGAGTTGGCGCAGGGATCACTTGTGCTGGTACCTAATCATAAAATTTCAGACAGGCCCATTGCTTTTGTAATAGAGAGGAAGAACTGGGTCCTGACTGATCATTTAAATAGACTAAGTGTTTTCAGGCTTGAGCATATAGAAGAATTGCCTATAGGATTTGCTCAGTTAGATTTAGGGCCCCTTGTCCCAGGCTTCTAATTCTACAATCCATTTCAATTTTGAAATGATCAATAAGGACTCAGTTCAACCTCTGTATTACAAAACAATAGAAATGAATTGCGTCTGCTGCTTCTGCCCATCCTGAGCTGGAGAGTGGGCTCAGCATGAAGAGCACATGGTGCTCCTGCACAGGACCCGCCCTGCCTGGCTTTGCTTCCAGCACCTGCATGGCAGCTCACCACTGTTTGCTACTCTAGTCCCAGAAGACTGCAACACCCTCCTCTGACCTCTGCAGGCAGCTGCCACACTCATGGTACACATTCATACATGCAGGAAAAAACTTATCCATATAAAATAATAAAACAATTTTTAAAAAACCAAAAGTGCTTAAAAGCTTGGATAGAAAATGCCCAGCGAGAAGCCCCTCGAGCCGGGCATGACCCCAGGCCTGGGGAAGCAGTGGCAGACAAGCTGGGTGTTTCTGATCAGCCTGGTCTACTAAGAGTCCTAAGCCGGCAGGAACTACATAGGGAGCCCCTCTTTCAAATCAAAACAAAACAACCCCCAAAGTCTCCCATATAGTCCCAATGTGGGAAAGCAAACAACTAGTATTAACTGCCGGGAAAGAAGCCCTTCCTTCCATAACCGGAAGCAGAACGTCCTTACGTCCACGCTTTCTTCAGCGATGGCATCTCCGGCTCCCAGCTTAACAGAGCCGCAGGCCTCCTCCTCGGCCTGCCTACTGCGGAAGGTCAGCGCTTGTTCCCATCGTCGCAACGCCTCTTCAAACAATTCCATACCTAAGAATTAAGAGCGGAGTGATTGTAAATGGGGAAAACCATGTTTCCTTAACGTGTAACATCAAAACCAGAAACTGGGAGGAAAGCCACCTACAGGAGCTATCGCGGGAGGAATTTGTGTACAGCTGCAGGCTACAGATGCCCTCAAATGCTGTAGGCGGAGCTTACTGGTCCATTCTGGAGGAAGTGTGGAAGACCAGAATGCAGACAGATATGCAGCCAGTGGACGCAGTCTCATGAGGTTCCAGAGAGAAAGGACTCGGCTGGGAACTGTACAAAGGGCTATTGACCTTACACGCTGATAGAAGAATCCAGTTACCCTGGCCATGTCGTGAGAACTTTTGTGAGCCAGAATTAATTCATAATGAACTAGGATGCTGTAGTGGGACATGCCTTTAAGCCCAGGACTTGGGAGGTAGAGGCTGGTGGATCTGAGTTCTAGGCCAGCGTGATCAACAGACTGAGTTCCAGGACAGCCATAGGTACATATTGAGACCCTGTATCAGACAGTAACAAGATGTAACAAACAGGAGATTCAAGTAATGGCCCCATGGCCTGGGTTCACTTCTTGCCAGAAGTAGCTATGATAATAACAGGGGAGCAGATGCAGCCTGGCTGTCCCAAGAGTGGGAAAACATTCAGAACTGAACCCTTTTCTGCCCAGTCATTCTCTTCCCTGCTTGAAGGCCAAACCATGTGAGGATTTTTGGGCACATCTGCTATCTAGCATGAACCTCTATGGAAGGGAACACAGTTTGGTATGAGAAGAGAAGCATTCTGAAGGACCCGGTCCACATCAGGAGCAGCTGGTCCCCAACACTCAGTCAGCTTCCAAGTCATTCATGCTTGTGAATAGATTAAATAGATTTTCCTCCTACTTGATGGTTTTTCTGGATACAGGACACAATGATATGTAGACAAAAGAGACTTAATCAGGTTCTGATGCCACCACTAGCCAAGAGTCCAAAGATTAGAATAGGTTAGCAAATGAGGCTGAATAAAGGCACCCCAACACATTAGGTCTTCGCTTCTGGGACCTGGGTTCTCTCATAAAGAAGGGTCTTTGGAGATGTGGCTAAGATCAGGGTGTCCTCAAGAGGCTGCTTTAGAATACCTGGTACATCAAATCACAAGTGTAACGGAGAGGTTTGGGCAGATGGGACACACCAACGAGAGCGTGAGGTGGGGAGTAATACAGAAGAGCGATGTCATCACAACCCCAAGGAATGCTGGGAGCCACGAGATTCTCTCACAGGTCTCCTAGAGAAAGGTGACAGGGGTAACCAGCACAGGACCAAACCAGGCCCTCTGAATGTGGGTGACAGTTGTATGGCTGGGACAGTCTGTGGGGTCACTGGCAGTGAGACCAGGATTTATCCCTACTGCTTAAACTGGGTTTTTGGAAGAGGGATACCTTGCTTAGCCTAGATATAGTGGGGAGGGCCTTGGTCCTGCCTCGTAGCGATGCGCTGGACTATGTTGTCTCCCTATGGGAAGCCTTACCCTCTCTGAGGAATGGATTGGGGTGGGGAGCAGAAGGAGGGGAGAGAGTGGGAACTGGAATTGGTAGATAAAATTTCAACTAAAAGGAAAAAGGAAATGTGGCTGAATTGACACCTTGATTTCACCTCAGTAATGATTTTGGACTTCTGGCTTCAAAACCCTGTGAATTGTTTTTTTTTTAAGTCTCTGTGTTTATGGTAATTTATTATATTACTCTCAATAAACTATTACAGCTGGTGGTATTATATAGCATGAATTCAACAGACATGGGTCATAAAATTACAGTTGATTCTCTTAGAGGAAATCGCTGTCTTTGGTTTTGTTTCCCCCATCAATCCTGGGGATAACACCCAGGACACTAAAGGGCCATGCTTGTTCTTTGCCACCAAGAGCCTCTCCAGCCCCCACCTTCAAATGGAAGCTGAAGTCAGTACCCAGAGCTCTGGAGTTCTGTACCCACCCATCAAATACAAGTTCTCTGGGGTGGTCACCGGAATATTGACAAGCTTGATGTCATCCTCATCTGCTTTGTCCCAGGAGTTAGAGTTCCCACAAGCACAGCTATGGCAGGAGTTGACACTCTGGACCTGAAATGAAGGCCAAGGGAAGTGGATCATCATGCACACCTGCATGTGAGCAAGCGCGCGCGCACACACACACACACACACACACACATGGTCTCCTATATAGCCAACAATGACTTTGAACGTTTCATCCTTCTGCCTATACCTCCCAAATGCTGGAATTACAAGTGTGAGCCATTACACCTGGTTTTTATACAGGGCTAAGGAGGAACCCAGAATGACAGGCATGCTAGGTAAACATTACCCTGAGGTACATGCCAAGCCTGCTATAGTATTTACAAATTATTTACATATGTTTTATAATTATGGTTTAGGTAAGTTCCACCTGAAGAAATAATTCTGATTATATTCAAATTTAGTACTCATGTGACTCTTAACTACTCTGACCCTGCTGTTAAAAATATACAAACAGAACAATATTTAATATCTTGAACATAAATCAGTACTGACATCCCTTTACTGTGTTAGCACTTACAGACTCTTTTGGGAGCTCAGACATTGCTGAGTCATATGTAAATGGGCATGGTTACTGCTCACGCCCCTTCCTTCTCTAGGAAAACCTACTGTGCCAACCAGGCCACTCACTGCATGCAAATGACCACTCCCTAATTTTAGCTCTGTTCTCCGCAAAGAAATCGAAATGCAAATCGCAAATCTCTATGTGCCTTTGGTGACTCCGCCTGCTTCTCTGCTGACATCACAAGCTCACAGGATGAGTTCAGCATCCTGCCCACAGTGACAGTTCCTCCTCCAAGTCCACCGAGCCTTCTGCTCCATTATTTCTAAAGCATCTCTTGCCACACCTTTACACTTCATTTTTTAACATTTTTTATTTTAATATTATGTATATGCACGTGTGCCTGTGTGGGGTTATATGCCCAAGGAAGTCAGGAGGGTGTGTCAGGTCCTCTAGAGCTGGAGTTACAGGTGGTTGTGAGTTTCTCAGGGGTCCTCTGCAGAAGCAGGACACCCTCTTCACTTCTGAGCCCCTCTTCTCAGCTCTCCTGACGCCACTTCTCAGGTTTTGTAGACCTAAATCCCTCCTGTCTTCTGTGTCAGGGTCATGGCCCTGATCTAAGTTTTCGTTGCCTGCTGTCTGAAGGTCTGAAGGCAGAGCCCTGGCTCACAGCCCTTGTGGCAGAACGATTGGCCGGCTGAGCAAGTGCAGAGATGAGTGAAGTCCCTGGAGCTACTTCTGCTAAGAGAGGCCGCTTTAACACTCACTTGAGAAACGCCCACGGCTGAGGAAGACACAGCCAGGAGTGTCATCTGTGCCCTGCTGTCCAGCTCTCAGAATGCAAGTCTGCAGGTCTCTAGTCTAGGTGTAGGTGTTCCTGCTCTGTCACAGGTCTTCAAACTTTAGCATTTTTTCCTAGGCATAGTGACACTCTCTGATGCAGCAGTCCAGCTACTCAGGAGGCTGAGGCAGCAGAATGACTTAGCCCAAAAGTACAGGGAGCACTCAGAAACACAAGAAGACCCTCTTACTCAAGCGCTGGAGTTACAGGCATGAGCCATCACATCTTGTCCAGCACAAAGGATGCCTGCACATCCAATCTATTCTCAAAGGACCAAGTGGACCGTATCACTCATTCAGTGAAGCTGGACGCCAGCAGCAAAGGAAACAGACTTGACCAGATTGTCTCCTGAGAGCAGCAGATACGTGATACTTAGGCTGATAAGAAACATGTAAACAAACATAAGAAGAAGAAAGTATGTTTTTCTTACAGAGGCTAAGCTCTGGGCAGAATCTGAGTATTTGCTGAAAAGTCCTCCATTAGCGTAGTTACAGGACTGAGATCCTTTGTCCTTGGTAGAACTTAGTGACAAGGTCAAATTCTGTCTACTGCTGGAACAACTTGAACCTGGTAAACAAACACACCAAGACCAAAAGCATCAGCAATTCCAACAATAACTTTCAAGAAAAATTTTAAGTTATATCTGTTCAGAAAGCACCTGATTTTTTTAAAAACACATTTTACTCAAGCACATAAATTACTAAATATTCAATGTTTTTAAAACATACATTTCTAATGTTTATGTATTATACATACTATGCCAGATTTAATAACAGAGTAAAACATTCAACTGTTCAGGACAGTTTTGAATAGCATTATGTAATTGGTGTAGAAATATTGGCAACAGCCTCACAAACTGTCAGTATAAAATGTAAGCACTCTTGCCCTGAATTCCAGCTTCTCTTTAAACGTGTTAGGTTTTGTGCATGCCTGACACCCGCCACATGCTTGCACACTCGTCTGCGGAGGACATACCGGTCTAGTTTCTCTCGGCATGACAGCTCAGACTATTCTGATTTCAAATCCCAGTACACATATGTTATGTGACCTTGGCACCCTCTTCGTATGTAAGTGTTTTAAGTACATAAATGAGAACAACATGCAACTGTAGTTGTCATTCATAGGACTGCTTATAAAAATTCAATAAAATGCTGAATACAGTGCTTGCCTAATAAAATCTCAGTAAATAAAAAATGGTGACCCATCATATGTGCTAAAGAATAAAGCAAGAAGCCATAAATTACATGAAACAGTAACATGCTGAGAAATCTCTCCTGGTCAAGGGATTATTATCATTACGTTCTTGTTCATGTTGTGTGTATGTGGGCCCGTGTGCTACATGAGCACGTGGGGGTTAGAGGACAACTTTTGAGAACTGTCTTCTTTCCACCGCGCGGGTCCTGAGGATCAATCGCAGGCTGCCGGGCCCACAGCAGCGCCCTTACCCGCTGAGCCATCTTGTCTGCCCCAGGGAACTATTCTCATTGCTACAATTCAGCAGTGTGTACCATATCTCTTATAAAAAACAATACAAAGCCAGGTGGTGGTGGCGCATGCCTTTAATCCCAGCACTTGGGAGGCAGAGGCAGGAGGATCTCTGTGAGTTCGAGACCAGCCTGGTCTACAAGAGCTAGTTCCAGGACAGGCTCCAAAACCACAGAGAAACCCTGTCTTGAAAAAAACAAACAAACAAAAAAACCAAAAAAAAAAAAAACCCAAAAATACAAATCCTTTAAAGGTCTGCAACTCTTCTACAACTTCTGATAATAAGGAAATAGAGAAAAGCATGCAGAACAAGCTGGGCAAGGTGCTGCACACCTAGAGAATCCCAGCACCGAGGACTTACAGCCATGAGGATCTGAAGTTCAAAGCCAGCCTCAGTACACAGTGCTGTGGAACAATCCTTTTGCTCACTGTGAATATGCATTACTCTGATTGGTTAACAAACAGCTGACAGGCGAATAGCTAGGCAGGATTTTCTGGGCAGAGAGAATGCTGGGAAGAAGGGCGGGGTCTGAGGAGTCAAGAGGAGGCACCATGAGACCCAGAGCAAGCCGGATGGGAAGGACACAGAGGAGGTAAACAAGCCCGGGGCAGCACACAAATTAACGGAAATGGGTTAATTTAAGTTATAAAGCTAGCTAAAAACAGCCTAAGCTATGGGAGCATTTACAATTATCAAGTCTCTTTGTGGTTATTTGGGGAATGGCTGGTGGGACAGTAAAGTCTGACTACAACATAGTGAAGTCAAGGCCAGCTGAGGCTACATAAGACTCTGTTAAGCAAAACCTATAAATTAAATCACAAATACCATAAAGGTAACAGAGATCAATTATAGTAGTATATTTATACAAATGCAATAATTACTGTTTTACAAATGACAGCATACATTACTGACTTAAAATGATAGTCTCACACGTTATCAAATACTTTGAAGGCAGGTTATGAAAGTAGTATCATAGTTTTACAGTTTTTAAAAACTGTTTATCATTTTAAGTTAGTGTGCATGTATCTGCATGTGGATGTGTGCACGCGAGCGAGGCGCTCAGAGGCCAGTGCTGTCAAACTTCCGAGGCTGCCAGATGTGGATGGTGAGGACGGAACTCAGTTCCTCTGCGAGACGGGCTCCCAAGCCCTACAGATGAGCCACCACCTCTCCTGCCTCTCAAACTTTATTTTACTATATGATTTATTGACATGTAGTTTTTGTTTTATTCAGTTTTGTTTTTCAAGACAGGGATTCTTTGTGTGGCACCACCTCTTGCTGTCCTAGAACTCACTCTGTAGACCAGGCTGGCCTTGAACTCAGAGATCCGCTTGCCTCTGCCTCCCAAAAGCTAGGATTAAAGGCAAGGCGCCTCCATCACCCTGTGACCATATCAAATTTTAAGTCAGTATTCTTATATGTAAATGTACAGATGTGTAACAAAGAATTGCCAGTCACGACTTTGGCGAAGCACGACCCTATGTGGCTTTACCACATCTCTCTTTGCTCCTTTGTGCCTTCTTATCCTACAGACCACTGTGATACACAGTGCCTCCTGCTCCACAGATTTAATCTGGAAATTTCCACAAACCTTTGTCTGAAGCTGCTCGTTTAGTCTGTTCAAGTATGAGGTGCTCTGGCTCCCATGGCAGTACCTTTCCTTTCTTTTTTCCACGTCTTCTTTTAAAGTGATGGGCAAAAAAGATTACAGATATAGCGCTCACAGCAGTCACCACAAACAACTTTTTAGCTACTGGTGAAAATTTGATCTGGAAAAGATTGGAAAAAAAAAACTCATAGTTTTTCACTAAAATTAGCTTTTGCAGGATATCTGTGAGCCCTTAGATTGCGTTATTTACTGGAAAAACCTGTTTCTAGTTGTGGTGTGACTCAGCCCTAGCACACACCTTTAATCCAAGAGCTTTCTGCTTGAATTTCGTAAACAGGATTAAATAAAGTCAACCATAGGTCAAGAGGAAAAGCAAGCAACCAGTTGACAGGAAGTGAACATAAGATTACTAAGAAAAACCATAGAGAGAGGGAGTCAGAAGGATGGATAGAGAGGCACAGGAAGTAGAAGAGAGGAACTTTCAGTTGGAGACTTGAGATGGCATAGGAGGAAGGTCAGGGGGTGCTTTTCTCTGCCTCGCTGAGCCAGCAGGCTTTCACCCCAGCATCTGGCTCCCGAGTTTTTATTGGCAAAATAGAATGTTTGAGATTTTGTTAAAAAAAAAAAAAAACAACTAGCCTTTAATCCCAGCACTAGGGAGGCAGAGACAGGCGGATCTCTGAGTTCGAGGCCAGCCTGGTTGACAGAGCTAGTTCCAAAACAGTCAGGGCTGCACAGTGAAACCATGGCTTGAACCCCCACCCCAAAAACACAAAAACCCTAAAATTAGATTGTCTATAAACATTATGAAGAGTCCATTTATCTCTCTTTCAGGGACAGCCTGTCTGTTTTAATACTGTTACTCACTGCTCTGAAGTTACTAAGTTTGAAATGCACATTATCATGTCAAAGTCAGCAGATATGTAGAATAATTCAACCCTGTGAACATTTCTTGACAAAGTGATGATTAATCTATGCAACTGAGTCTTCTTTTTGTGGGGGAGAGGGCTTTTCTGTGTAGCTCTGGCTGTCCTGGAACTCAATCTGTAGACCAGGCTGGCCTCGAACTCAGAGATCAGCCTGTCTCTGTCTCTCAAGTACTGGGATCAAAGGCGTGCACCATCACTGCCTTAATCTTCTATATGAACAATTAGCAAGATTTTTAAGTATAGAAATGATTACATCAGACTTTAAAGCAGAGCTCATTTTTAAAAAACATATCTGGAATTTTAAGCAAACAGAAGTTAACTTATTTCTTTTTTTTTTTTTTTTTCCGAGACAGGGTTTCTCTGTGGTTTTGGAGCCTGTCCTGGAACTAGCTCTTGTAGACCAGGCTAGTCTCGAACTCACAGAGATCCGCCTGCCTCTGCCTCCCGAGTGCTGGGATTAAAGGCATGCGCCACCACCACCCGGCAAGTTAACTTATTTCTAAACACCACAGGAATAAGTGATTTTGCTCATAAGTTAAATAAAAAATATTTTTAGAATCCTACTGTCTGGGTTCTACACAACTTGGCGCCAATGCCCTGGTCTTTATGGACCATGGCATATACACAATGCCCAGACATATACACAGGCAAAACACCCGTACACATAAAATAAAAATATTTTAAAATTAGAATGAAAGATCCTAAAGAACAGAATACTACCCCAGAACAAGGGAAAGACCTGCAGGATGGCGACCACAGGGAAACAAGCTCACATCATTAGCAGGGCTGCAGGGATGTAAACCAGCACGGCAGCTCCTCACAAAATGAAAAGAATAAAAACCTGATTCAGAAGTTCTACTTCTGAAAAGAACTGAAATCGGGGTCTGGCCCGTCTTCCCTCCCTTGTGTTTGGGTGCCCATGGGAACAAAGGGGGCAGTATGGTGCCGTCAGGGTCTTCACAAACCACTGTCCATGCTGACCCTGGCGCTCACTCATCTGGACGATGGGCTGGCACTCAGCACCAGGGCCTCCCCAAAACTAGACAACAGTGGGTCCCTACATTGCCTGGCTTTTCTGTTTGCCTGATTTTTAATGTGAATTCTGGGGATCAAAGAGACATCTCCCCAGCCCCATTTCTCTAGCTTATTTTTTTAAAAAACAGGAATCCCTTTATAGTCCAGGCTGTCCTTAAATTCCTGCCTTTACCTCTGGAGCACTGAGACCACAGGTGTGTGGCACCGTGATGGTTAAAAGCAGACTTTCAGAGACTACTTAGACATCCAGGATCATAGAAGCATTATTCAAGATGGCTAACCCAACTGGTTCACAGATAGAGGAAAAGACAAGCAAAGATTTGTGTATCCATACAATGGAACAGTGATTCCATATTAAGAGGAAATTCCATTATCTGTCTCAAAGTGGATAAATCTTGAAGATATGCTCAGTAAAACACACGAGTCATTTTTAAAAAAAGAATAATGGGGTTAAAGGTATGTCACCACACCTGGATAAGAAAGGAATTTTTTTTTTGTTTTTTTTTGTTTGTTTGTTTGTTTGAGATAGGGTTTCCTCTGTGTAACAGTCCTGACTGTCCTGGAACTAGCTCTTGTAGACCAGGCTGGACTCAAACTCAGAGATCTGCTTGCCTCTGCCTCCCAAGTGGGATTAAAGGCGTGCATCACCACGGCCCGGCTAAGAAAGGAAAACTTTTTAAACTAATACAGCATATATAATCTACTTTAATGAAATATTTATATTTGCATAAAATATAAAATATTTATACATACAATATATATTGTGAAATATGTATAAGCACATATACATATACACAAAAAAATGTTTAAAGTCAGCATTAACTGCTTTAGCATTTTACTATGCTGTGTGACATCCTCCGGGGCTAGGAGGGTCGCTCAGTGGTGGTCTGCCTGCTCAGCAAACTCTGGGTTCAAGTCCTCAGTACCACCGAACAGCCTCAAGGGAAACAAATGCCTCAAACAAATTCCACGAAGCAATATAAACGTGCTGTTCAAATGCAGCCCACTTCAGTGTTTACCTGGGAGAGAGAATAGTACCAAGACGCAGGGAGGTCGAACACTCTCAGTGCGGCTGTCTTCAAGGAGAACTGTGATTCTCTGACTGTTTCTTCGGACATGACTCCTCTGCCTGATCAGGGTCAACGAAACAGACATTAGTCAGCCACAGGGGCTTTGCAAAGTTAAATTCTTTCCAGGTGTGGCGTTGTTCATACCTTTGTCCAGTTCTTGGGAGGGAGAGGCAGGCAGGCAGATCTTGAGTTTGAGTGGTCTACATGGTAAAATTAGAGAGCCGACTCCTGCAGGTTGTTCTTTGGTGCCCACAGAGCACCTAATAAATATAATAAAAACATTTAAACTCTGTCAGTTTTGCAATTATGCATGCATGATATTGCAATGGAGCTAAAACTGCCTTTATCAGTTACCAAAACAGCAAAGGAGAGCACATGCTGTGTTTATACTTAGCCTTGAGCAAAAGGCTAACAGTTGATGAAAACGCAGTAGATTTAATCCTCACATTCAAGACAAACCTTTTCCTTAGAAAACCACCGTTTCTACCAGTGAGCAGAATGAATGAGAACACGCTACATATATACGTATGGAGAGTCCCTGAGCCAAAAAGCCTTTGCTCTGTATATTAACCTAAAACAGTTACAGGGAGAGGAGAGGGCGTGGGGAGATTTGCATGTTCTAGATAGAGCAGGCGTCCTCACCCTTCCCAGTGCTGTGACCCCGTTAGCACAGCTCCTCACACTGTGGAGACCTCCAACCATAAAACTGTTTTCATTGCTACTCCAAAACTGTAATTTTTCTACTGATATGAATGGTAATGTAAACACTGTATTTCCTGATGGCCTTAGGCCAACGCCACACTACAGTGTGGTCATGACCCACAGGTTGACGTGAAGCATGAAATCTACACAACTTAAGTCTGAGGAGGAATAGTCTGTGTCTATCTCTGTCTCTCTCTCCACCACCACCCCCGGGAGTGGGGGGCAGGGTCCCCTAAAGGCCAGGAATTCAGTAAGTAGGGAAAATGGACCTTGGATCTCTGATCTTCCAGCCTCCACCTCCCAAGTGCTGAGATTACTTACACGTGTGCACCCCACTTCCCAGGTCATCTGAGGAGATGTTTTCAATGCGGTAAAAATCGTTACTGACAATAACCTAATAACAAGAGCAGCCTGTGAGGTCTGTTTAACACAGACGGCTAGTGGTCACACCTGTAATCCCAACACTTCGGAGGCTGAGGCAAGAGGATTTCCACCAGATGGAGCCTGGTGGTTTTTTTTTTTTTTTTTTTTTTTTTTTTTTTACAGTGAGTTCCAGACCAGTCTGGTGGGCAACAGGGTGGGGCGCGGTCTGAATAATAATAAACATAATAAAACAAAATATCTGGGGGCGTTCCAGGTAGAGTAGGCGATCGGCGATTTTAGTCAGTGGGCCATGGCTTCTCTGCAGGAGCCCCCCCCCCAAGAAAGGCGTCATCTATCACCCAGGCAGCTCAAGGTCCAGAGACCAGCGCTCTCTGCACCCCGGATCTCCTCACCCCGCACTTGCCTTGCTCTCTCCCTACCCCGGACTTCCGCGCCCCGCACTTGCCCTGCTTTCTCCGCACCCGGATCTCTCCATCCCGATCTCCACGCCCCGCACTTGCCCAGCTCTCTCCGCACCCCGAACTCCCCACCCCATCATCTCCGCACCCAGACCTTCACCCCGCTTCTCCAACGAGTGCGCTCGCCCCCCGCCAGTCCCCCGCTCGCCCGCACCTGCGTCTCGTCAGCCCCAAGCCGCAGCCCGCACGGAGCAGCCTCGGGCTGTGGGAGGCGGAGTCCTTCCGGGGTCAGGCCGCTAAGGTAAGGAAAGTGGAGGGCACGGGCGGGCTGCGTGAGGGGCTACGTGCGAGGCCGCTCCCGCCATATTTGTTCAGGGCAGTGGGCTCTCCGCGGAATTGCAAACCTTTGGACACCTGTCAATAGGGAGCATGGAGGCTGGGAACCTTTTAGGAGCATAGGACCATTTGGCCAGTCTGGTCGAAACTATGAAGCTTTTCTCTGTAAAAACGGTCATGGCCTCTCAGGATTAAAGAAAATATACTAGGCACACATGCACACCTTTTTGAGCCCCAGAAGCCCATCGTAGATTCCAAATTAAGAATTTCTGGGCTGGGACTGTAGGTCCGTGGTAGTTTGTGCTGAGCATAAACGAGGCTATTCAATGGATATAAACCCTCCCCAAATCAACCACGCACCTCTGTCACAGACCCTGAGGCCTCGAGTGAGTGAGGTTACAGGCATGACAAATGGACCTATATAAATGATGCATTTATTATTAGCTTAAATCCTCTACGGCTGCTGGCCAGTGGTGGCGCGCACCTTTAATCCCAGCACTCGGGAGGCAGGGGCAAGCGGATCTCTGGGTTCGAGGCCGGTCTGGTCTTCTACAAAGCGAGTTCCAGGACAGCCAGGGCTACACAGAGATAACCTGTTGGAAAAAAAAATATTTTTTAAAATCTCCACCAAATTAGGTAACCTAAGAATAGCAATGAACTTAAGAATTAATTAGATTGAGGATTAAAAATCAAACATTAGGGCTGCTGAAGCTCTTGTCTCTTTTGTGCAGTTGTGAAACTGTCCGTAACTCCAGTTCCACGGGGATAGGATACTCTCTTCCGGCTTCGGTGGGCGCCTGCACACAGGTCATACACATACAAACATGTAAAATAAATTGTCTCTCTTCAGAGCAGCAGTCACACCTGTCTGAACAGCTGATGAGTGGCTGGCCTGTTCCCACAGCACTCCGAACCCCCCCCCCCCACATAACCCCAAAGAGGGCCTTGGCTACTGAGCAAGGTGATGGTTAACCTGGAGCTTGATGGAATGTACTAAAATGCTGAAACAATTCAAAGCAAGAATTTCTGTAGATGAGATTTTGCTGGGGGCACATCTCTTCTTATTGGTTTTTAAAACTACATATTATTTATGTAAGTACATGTCTGCATGGCTTTTTATTGTTTTTATTAATATATATTTTTCCACTCCTCTCCCTTCTTCTCCTCTGCCCTTTCTACCCTCTCTCATGGTCCCCATGCTCCCAATTTACTCAAGAGAACTTGTCTTTTTTTACTTCCCATGTAGATTAGATTCATGTATGTCTCTTTTAGGGTCCTCATTGTTGTCTAGGTTCTCTGGGATTGTGAATTGTAAGCT
Organism: Alexandromys fortis; assembly: GCF_014885135.2. NCBI lineage: Eukaryota > Metazoa > Chordata > Mammalia > Rodentia > Cricetidae > Alexandromys > Alexandromys fortis. The sequence continues at coordinate 5,653,750 of NW_026067948.1, read as the reverse complement.
GGGTTTTCTTTGATTTATGTCTAAAAGCCATTTATGAGTGAGTACATATGATATTTGTTTTTCTGGGTCTGGGTTACCTCACTCAATATATGTTTTCTAGGTCCATCCATTTGCCCACAAATTTCAAGATGTCGTTATTTTTTTTTTCTGCTGCTCCATTTGATGGAGGTGGGTCTTGTATCTTATCTGTTGATTTCATTGGTTAATAATAAAGAAACTGCCTCAGCCCTCATAGGACAGAAAATTAGGTAGGCGGAGTAGACAGAAGAGAATTCTGGGAGAAAGAAGCTTAGGAGGAGTCGCCATGATGCTCCCACTCCAGACAGACGCAGGTTAAGATCCTCTCTGGTAAGCCAGCTCATGGGCTACACAGAATATTAGAAATGGGTTAGAACAATATGTAAGAGCTAGCCAATAAGAAACTGGACCTAGCCGGGCCAGGCAGTGTTTGAAAGAATACAGTTTCCGTGTAATTATTTCTGGGTATAAACTAGCCATGCGGGCGGCCGGGTGCCGGGGACGCAGCCCTGCCGCTCCTATTTCAACAGATGGCGCCCAACGTGGGGCTAAATCCACTTAAAAACCTGAGAAGGCTTAAAAATAAGGGAAACAGAGTTTAACACAGATTTTTGCTGTTTTGTTGGTGACATGCTGTAGAGAGATTCCTGATTCAGCAACAGCAGCAGAGAAAAAAAGCTGCGTCATTTTAAAGCGCGGCTTCCTGGTGCTATGCTGCCAGCGTGAACTCTGGCTTTAAAGCATTTCAAGGCTTTTATGGGACTGGATGTTTCTGTTCCCACTTGGGATCGGAGGAGATTGCTCTGAGACCTGCCGATGGCTCAGCGTTCCCTGCCTACACCTGGGCAGATGGCGGAATCAGGCTTAGGCAGGCGGAAGAGCATGGCGGATTCCTGCTGCCATACAGAGACGCGTTTTCAGACTGCGCAGTGCTCTGCGTGTCAGATTTGGCTGTAACTTGGATAAAAAGAGTTTCTGTGCTGCACACTCAGTCTCAAAATTAAATTGCTGATTGCGGCTCCAATGTAAACTGCTGTTTGCCTGTAACTGTGCTCAGCTCAAAAGCACCAAATGACTCTGAGGCAGGAGCGGCTGCTCCTTGCTGAACTGTGCTGATCTCAGGCAGGAACTACCGTAATTACCTTAAAACCGTGCAGTTAAGGTTTAGACTGGGCAGGACACAGGCAGTACCGTATTACCTATACATGGTGCAACTTAAGTTTTTAAGAAATGCTTAACATTTTAAGAAATGCTCCTGGATAATAAAAAAAAAAATACAGATTCACAGTAAAACAGATTCAGACACCGTTGGATGAATGTACGTAGGCTTGGGGAAAAAAAGAGAATATAAAGAATAAAGTTAATGTCTTAAAAAGAAAAAGGGTAAAGTCTTTAAAGAGACAGAGTACAGAAGTACAGATAGTTATAGATTAAGAGAAATAAAGAAAAATAAGCCACGTAAAAATGAAAAATTCACAGAGAGTCTGGATTATGTACATTGTGTTTTCTTTAAAATTTTTGACTGTGAAGGAGCTAAGTACAAAGAGACATTTTATTATATGGGCTGCTAAGCTGAACCTGCACATATGTTCTAAAGGTATCTTGACTTCAAAATTTGGATCTAAGGATATGATGCTTTGGAGAGGGTCTTCTTTTGTTTCCACAGAGGATGTGACCCTATGGATTGCATCTATCCCGGTATGGTATGATAGACCACGCCCTCCTGAAAGGTTGCTGTGAACACCCTCAAAAAATTACTTCACTCAACTGCCAACCGAGATGAACCTGACACACAGGTTACACCCTAAATGATCTGATTAACAGTGCCCCCATTCAGCAGGAAGCAGTTTGGAGAGAAAAAACTACGCCCATGTTCCCAAATATTGTTTATAAATGTTCTTTTACATTTAAAGGGGGATATGATATAGATATGAATAATTTGCATTGGTATGGATTTTAAGGTCAATTTTGTTATATGTATATGTATTTTTGAACTTGATTAAGGTATTGTGATTATGTAGTTCACTTAAAATGTAATGTATAATTAGGAAATATAGGTTGTTAATGGATAATCATTGCTAATAGTTAAGCTTGTAGTCATGTTAGTTAGATTTTCTAGATATATAGAGATATATTTCAATTAGATAGGCATTCTTCATATCTTTCAAAGACTGCAGAATATGGCATTTAAAATATTTTAATAACTTAGGACTTTTCATGACAAGGAGACACGTCTGCTCCTGGCAGCACCAGCTACTTCAAGAGGAAGATGGGCATCGAAGAGGATCCTTATGGAGTTGGATAGTCATTTGGGCAAGAAACTGCTCTTGCCTGGACTGTTGCATAAACTGGACACAGAGAACCCTCAGAGAGAGGACTGCTGAACTTGCCTAAAGGTGAGATGGTCTTTCGGGGTTCCTGATTCATGAAAGAGTCTACAAGACATTCTACAGAACACAGCAGAAAGTGACTGAACTGTCTTTAAAATTTCCTGCTTCATGGAAATGTATCTGGATACCATGGGCCTGTAGGCCGAAGATGGATGCCCCAACGGTACAGAGGAACTTTGGGTGACTGTCCAGGCAGCGAGATGTCTCTGTCATTTCTAGAGTTTTCTTATTTCTTGTTTACTTAGATAATATTATATCCTTCTGGAGTCTTTGATGGAGTTGAAGAATAAATAGTTATAGTTTTCCTTAGTTATGATAAGAGATAAAATAGATATAAATATTGTAACTGTAATTCTTACTTGATAACTGTTTTGTTATATGTAATTTTACTATGCTAAAGTTAAAGCCTTTCTTTTTTGTTTAAACGGAAAAAGGGGAAATGATGTGGGAATGATTTCTTACTAATAAAGAAACTGCCTTGGCCCATTTTATTGGATAGAAAATTAGGTAGGCGGAGTATACAGAAGAGAATTCTGGGAGAAAGAAGGTTAGAGGAGGAGTCGCCATGATGCTCCCACTCCAGACAGATGCAGGTTAAGATCCTCTCTGGTAAGCCAGCTCATGGGCTACACAGAATATTAGAAATGGGTTAGAACAATATGTAAGAGCTAGCCAATAAGAAACTGGACCTAGCCGGGCCAGGCAGTGTTTGAAAGAATACAGTTTCCGTGTAATTATTTTGGGCATAAGCTAGCCATGCGGGCGGCCGGGTGCCGGGGACGCAGCCCTGCCGCCGCTCCTAATTCAACATCCATTGTGTAAATGTATCACATTTTCCTTATCCATTCTTCGGTCAAGGAGCATTTAGATTGTTTCCAGGTTCTGGCTATGACAAACAATGCTGCTATGAACATAGCTGAGCACATGTCCTTGTGGTACAATTGAGCATCCTTTGGGTATATACCCATGTAGTTGAATGTGTAAAAGAGGATGAAGAACCAAATTGAATAATCCCAAGGTAATTCCAAAATATTCCAGTTATAATTCTTTATTGTAAGGGACACAGAACAGAAATGAAAAGTCCAACCTCAAGGTGCGTGATGTGGGAACAAGAGAGCGAGAGGTAGGTGGATCAGCGTTTTTCTCTGGGTACCCAAAAGGTCACGCCCTAACCTGGTCCAGCCTCTTAAAGGTCATTGGCTGAGGGAGGGTCCCCATCACACCCAAAAGTGGTATTGCTGGGTCTTGAGGAAGGCTGTTTCCTAATTTTCTGAGAAATTGCCACACTGACATCCAAAGGGGCTGTACCAGCTTGCATTCCCACCAGCAATGCAGAAGTGTTCCCTTTTCCCCACAACCTCTCCAGCATAAGTTTTCATCAGTGTTTTTGGTCTTGGCTATTCTTACAGGTGTAAGATGGAATCTCAGTTGTTTTGATTTGCATTTCTCTGATGACTAAGGATGTTGAGCATTTCCTTAAGTGTCTTTCAGCCATTTTAGATTCCTCTGTTGAGAGTTCTTTGTTTAGGTCTGTACCCCATTTTTAAAAATTGGATTATTTGTTCTTTTGATGGACAATTCCTTGAGTTCTTTGTATATTTTGGAGATCAGGCCTCTGTCTGATGTGGGGTTGGTGAAAATCTTTTCCCATTCTGTAGGCTGCTGTTTTGTCTTGTTGACCATGTCCTTTGCTTTACAGAAGCTTCTCAGTTTTAGGAGGTCCCATTTATTAACTGTTTCTCTCGGTGTCTGTGCTGCTGGGGTAATATTTAGGAATGGTGGGAGATGGATAATAGTCCATGATGGTGGACACAGGTGCCAGTGGAACAGTAACTCACGCTCACATCTTGACCAGCAAATGGGAAACAGTGCAATGGTAAGGACACAAGGCTTTTGTAGCCTCTAAATCTGCCGCCAGTGACACACCTACTCCAGGAAGACCACACCTCCTACGCCTCAAACAGCCACCAACCGGGCGTCAACTTTTCAAATACCAGAGACTTATGGGGAATATCTTAAACAACCACAAGGTGTATGTGTGTGTTTGTGTGTAGCAAGTGTTTTTCTATACTGCCAGCTCCCACATAACGACAAAGAGACTTATTAATTTATTATGAAAGCTTGGCCTTAGCTTAGGTTTGTCCCACTAGCTCCTATAACTTAAATTAACCCGTTTGTTTTCATCTATATTCTGTTGTGTGGCTCGTTGCTTTGTCTCTTGGTACTTACTGTTCATGCTGCGTCCTCCACAGCTGGCTAGTGACCTGCCTTCTTCCCATCTTCCTAGAGTTCTCTTTCTCTCTCTCTGCCCAGAAGTCCCACCTATACTTCCTGCCTAGCTATTGGACGTTCAGCCTTTATTACACCAATCACAGCAATACATCTTCATACAGTGTACAAATATCCCACGGCATATGTGTGTGTGTGCATGTGTGTTGAATTGTGTGTACTGCATGCATATAGGAACCCTAGGAGGCCAGAAAAGGTCACCAAATCTCTTAGAATTGGAATTACAGATGCTAGGAAGCTAATTCAGGTCCTCTGTGTGTGTGTGTGTGTGTGTGTGTGTGTGTGTGTAAACTCTCCGTGTCAAAGGCTGACAATTTTCATGGCTGGAGTTAAAGGGGGTTTATAACTGTTCAACATGGGAAAACACACACTGTGTACATATAAAATAGTAATAAATAAAAATTTAAAGTACTTTTTCTCTGTCTCCTGATGTCTACTGTTGTACAAACAGCCAGATCACACTCCTACCACCACCACAGCTTTGCTGTGCCACAGACCAGACCCCTGAATTTTACAAGTCAAATAATCCTCCCACCCGGACTCTAAGAAATCAGGACAGAGAGGCAGGAGAACCAAGAGTTCAAGGGCTATATAACAGGGGCGTGTCTTGAAAATAAAATACCAGGGCTGGAGAGATGGTTCAGCAGTTGCAGACCCGGATTGCCCTTCTAGAGGAATAGGGTTCAATTCCTAGCACTCACAAGACGACTCACAACCATCTGTAACTCCAGCCCAGGTGGAATCTGACACCTTCTGGCCTCCTGGGGTACCACACAGGCAGATGACCACAGATTTAATGTAGACAAAATGACCATATAAATAAATAAAGTTAATTAAAAATCGACACCAAAACAAAGCAAACAAGCCCCTCCCCAAATCCTTGTATGTAGTGAACATGCACGGTATGGTACTCTGTTCTCTGGGACAGTTCATCAGAGACTCTGGTTAGCAGCAAAGCACCCTCGCCAGATGGGATTCATTAGCATTTCCCCAAGGAGGGAGGGGCGGGCTCCCAGGCTCATGTAGCCCCTCCCATCTCCGAGGATAAACACGTGGTTAACAATTGCTAGAGGCATAGGAGATATGGTGGTGCAGCTGCCCTTTAAGTGGTCCATGCTTGAATAACCCCAATTAAATTCACTGGTCCACCAGGTTGCATGTGGATGGAAACATTTATTTGGTCTGCTGGTTGTTCTCTCTGGGTGACTAGGAATGGACTCCCTGGGAAAAGTCATTCAGGGAAAACTGAAAATATTATTAATTTGGATATCGATGAAAGCAAAAAAGCAATATTCGCAATCGGCTGAAATTAGAGTATAGCGGCACCCACTCAGACCTTCCTGAGTGGGACGCTTCCGTCTCCTCCGTGTCGGGGCCCCACAGAGAATGTGGTTTCAAGGTTAATGTCCTCCACCTCCACCAGAAGAATAAGTGGAAGCCCCCTTATTCTTATACTTAGTAACCTGCTTCTGATGGAGCCGGTACACCTTGCATAACATTTGGATACGTCCTCCCACGTAGAGACCAAACCGTTGGAAGTAATCAGATTAACAGGTCTCACTCTGTAATCCAGGCTGGCCCGGAACTCACAATCCTGCCCCCCCCAAGTGCTGGGTCTGTAGGGGTGCACCACCACGCCTAGCTGACAAACGTTTTCAGCTTTGCAGTTTTTATTCACATCTGTTAAAATCAACCCGGGGAAATGCAACAGACTCACAAGTAGAAGTTGGTCCCCCCCCCCTCCCAGTGCTCTCAGCACCGAGAAGATCCCAAGGTTTCAATAAATATTTTATTTGGTCTTGAGTTTGACCCAGTGGAAAATGGTAGAGATTAATTTCTTCTTTGTCTATGTGGAAAACAGAAACGCAATTGCTCCCAGAGAATGTAGGTCTTGAAGAAGTAAGAAGACAAACAAGGGTCGGGATTAGAGTTGAATTGAGGTAGGTCTAATATAGTGTTACTGCCTCACACGGTAGCACAGGCTAGCCTGGAAGTCATGGTAATCCTCCTGCCCCAGCCTATTAAGTGCAGAATTTATAGGAGCTCAGATTGCAACCCTGAGACCTTTCAGTGGTTTTCCGGACTGCAGTCAGCAACGCACCGCGACGAGACCTTGGGAAGTCGTCTTGTGACTGCAGCGGGTGGGAGACTACGAACAAAACCGGAAAATAGAAGGTAGCAGACAGGTCAGTAGCGGTTCCCTAGCAAGGCCCCAGGCAAGCGCAGACCTGACGGAGAAGCCAGGCCAGACGCGAGGCTCCGCCCCGGGGCGTGCCCTCCACTAGGCCCCGCCCCAGACGCCCGCTGCGGCCGCAGAGACACCGGAAGGAGCGGCGGCTGCCGAGGGAAGCGTCGGGCTGCGGCCGGGATCCTGCGGGCCGCGCTGCGAACCGTTTTGCGGCCCTGCGGAGCCGAGCGCGCAGGGCTGCGAGGAGGAGCGCTCGGGCGGCGGGCGGCGGCGGAGGTGAGCGCGGCGGGAGGGCGGGAGAGAGGGCGGGCTAGCGGGCGCGCCTGGGCTGTGGCTCGCACCCGCGCGCGGCCCGGCCGGGCGGCTCCTTGGACAGCGACCGGGGTCGGGGGACGCGACCCGTGCGCGCCGCCCCGTTATTCATTGCTACGGACGGGAAAAGCGAGGTGTCATCGTCCCGGTGCCGTGTCTTCGGCCGACGGTGCGTTTGGGTCGAGTCCAGTCCTAGCGTTTGTCGGTCCGCAGCTTTTGTTCGGGTCTCATTTCCACCGTGCGTGTGTACTTTCCCTAAGTGCTTAAATGCTTCTCAAATACAGAATGCTCTTCGTCGGAAAATTCGTAATGCTGGCCTGTTAGGTAACGAGTCTGATTGCCTTAGGGATTTTGCACTCCACCTAAAGATTGTTACGGTTTAGATTCTCCTGGAATCAGTATTAGGCCTGCAAAATGGAGACAGGGGCTGACATCCTGGCTGGAGCAGATTCTGAACTGAGGATACATTTTACCAATGGTCTCGAGACTTAGTGATTAATGTAGAATTCCAAAGTATTCTTTCTTTTTCCTGTTTTATTTTCGAGACAGGTCTGTCTGGCCTCCAACCTCCAAGTTGCTGGGGTTCTAAGTGTATTGCCACCAAGTCTAATTAAATATTTTTTGTCTGATTGGATGATTTTTTTTTTTAACTTTAAGAGAACCCTGTTACCAAAGATAATGAGAGCCAGGCTAGATAGCTCAGGCCTAGAAATACCAGCATTTGGGAGGCAGAGGAAGGAAGAAAAGGGCGTCGAGATTAGCCCTGGCTACAGTAGCCCCTATTTCAAAGGCAAGCAAATGAAAGAATGGGACCATTTCTCCTCCTTCCGTCTGCGTTTGAGAGGGCATAGTTGTTCATTTGGAGAGGTCAGAGCAAGTCAAACGATGGCAACAGGCAGTCTGATGATTTTAGGAGCCTAAATGGCAGTAGTGAATTCATACTGTTAATATACATAGAGGGAAACACGAGACTCTTACTGTTTGATAATGTTACTTCTCTTTAGTAACTTACACTGTGCTTGCAGTTTTGCTATTTCATTTGCTTCGGCAAGATGAGAAAAAAAAACACTTCAAAAAAATCCTACAATAATACATTTGACCTCACTGGACTTATGATGACAGGTCATTTTTGATCTAATTAATAACCAACTTCCAGTTGCTTTCTTTTTCAGTTCTGTAACCCATGCATAAGCAAATCTTTTTACATAATTGCAGTAAAGCTGACTTGCTGATGATTTTCAGGAACCTTTCTTTCCCTTACAGAGTTTTACTGCTCTTACCCCAGGCCTCTGGAGAATGCCAATAACCTTTCCCCAAGTCAGAGGGAGCTTCGAGATTGTGGCAGGAGCCGTGTTTCCTTCTGAAGTCACAGTGCCAAATCAGCCTGTGATGAAAACTGAGATAAAGTTTAAGATTAGAAAGACTGAGCCGGCTGTGGTGGCACATTCTAATCCCAACCCCTGGGAGGCAGAGGCAGGTGAATCTGTCCTGGTCTCCAGAGGGAGTTCCAGGACAGCCAAGGCTGTTACAGAGAGAACCCCTGCCCTGAAAATAAATAAATAAATAAATAAATAAATAAATAAATAAATAAATAAATAAATGTGGATGGATGTATGGACGGAGATGTGACTTACCACGTGAGAGAGACTGACACAGGCTAGCCATGAACTTCTGCTGTAGCAGGTGACCTTGAACCCTTGGTTCTTTTACACCTGCCACGCACTTGAACTACAGTACATAATTGCCCTGCCACAGCAAGACTGTGTGCTTCAAGAAAATAATGAAAAATGCTGCAATATTCTTAAGAGAGGAAATGTGAATTGTTTTAAAAATAAGGAAATAAGGAGATAATGTGCCTTACCCTGATGCTCTGATTGGCCTGGGACCTCCATGTTTTCCCTCTCCCAGCCTCCCCAGTGATCAGGACTGGAGGCATGCACTGCCACATGTACTAACACCTAGCTGCAGGTCTAGTCCATTAGTGTAGTTTTAAAACTGCTAAAACTCTACATGGGATTTTGGGAGTATTTTGATAAAATTCTGTATGAAGGTACATGCATGGGGTTGGAGAGATGACTCAGTGGTTAAGAGTGCTTGCTGAAGTCCTGACTTAAATTCCTAGCCAGGTAGCTTGAACACCATCTTCTGGCTTCCGTGGATACCAGCAAACACACCAACACAGAAAATAATACAAATAAATCATACATATAGGGCACATGAATTGTGAGCAGTCTGTATATGTAACGAGGACTCATATTTAAGAAACAGTGCTGTATCAAATGTTGCGTTTGTGTGACTTTGTAAGATTAGGTAGGTCAATAACCGGAGTCTAGTGGAGGCAAGGCTCCCTGAGTAGAAGGAATGGGGCTGGGAGCTGTAGCTCAGTGAGAGGGCTCTTCATCATCATGCGCAAGGCTCTGGACTCTATTCCCTGGAACCAGCTAGGAAATGAAAAGGAAGCCTCAGGTTTTCTAAAATCTTAGTTGAGTGTGGTCTTTGCGGGGATTAAACCCAGGGCCTTGCACGTCTTTGTTTCTCCTGGCTGCTTGTTTGTTATTTTGAAACTAGTCTTAAGAAAGAGCCTAGGCTGATCTTGCATTTATTTACTTTATAGCCTTGAACTTTTTTTTAAAAAAAATTATTTATTTATTATGTATACAGTATTCTGTCTGTGTGTCTGCCTGCAGCCAGAAGAGGGCATCAGATCCCATTTCAGATGGTTGTGATCCACCATGTGGTTGCTGGGAATTGAACTCAGGACCTTTGGAAGAGCAGGCAGTGCTCTTAACCGCTGAACCATCTCTCCAGCCCCTTGAACTTTTTACCTTTCCCTCCCTTCTCTCCCTTTCCTCCCTCCTGTCCCTCCGTTCTTCCCTCTTTCCCTCCTTCTTTTCTTTTTTAGTTATTTGGATGGAATCTTATGTAGCCCAGGCAGAAACTTGTTGTGTAGCTCAGGCTAGCCTTGAACTTGAAAAGCCTGCATCCATTCTAGGGTGTATACATCCCCCCCTCAAGACTATTTAGCCCTGGCTATCCTAGAACTCACTGTGTAAACCAGGGGGTGGGGTGCATGCCATTAATCCTAGCACTTGGGAGGCAAATGCATCCTGGTCTACAGAGTTCCAGGACAGCCAGGGCTGTAACACAGAGAAATCCTGTCTCAATAAACCAAGACAAAATCAAAAAATTACTGGGTTGATCAGACTGGCCTCAGATTCAGAGATCTGCCTGCCTCTGCCTCCCGAGTTAAAGGCAGGAGTCACTATACCAGCTTTGCCTCCCGTCTTAATGAGTGTCCTTACAGTGCACTGCAACCTTTCTCCGGTCTTGCTTCATCATAAATAAATAACGGGAAAGGTCTCTTGGACGTTTAGTTGAGGGAGACATTCCATATTGCTCATATAACAGAGTGAGTTCTTAGGGCGGTCACAGAGACTGGAAGATTAACTTGGATAGCTTCAGGTTAAACTAGATCTTGGCAGCGTGGACTCCCTGGTATCTTTACATGAACATGAATTGACTGTACACTGTGGTTGGGTTCCGTGTGATATTTCAGTGCGCCCATCCTGGGATCCGCATCGTCTTTGAGGCTTTCACAGTATCTGTTGAACTCAGAACTTCGGTAACAATATGGGTGTGCGTGCTGCGTCAGAAGATGTGAGACATGAGTAGAACAGCCTCTAAGGACGGGCCACCGAGGGCTTACTGCTGCAGAGACTCTGGAGCTGTCCCCAGTGTAGCTGCGGTGTGCTGTTTCCTAATTACCTCTGTCCTTGATGACTGACTGCTCCAGAAAGGTTCCCTGGAGTGGTAGAGGAACTTAGGAGAGAGCAGAGCTCTGGGGTGGGACCCTGCAGTGTGCCCGGAAGTCATTTGTACAGCTGCCTTGAGGCCTCAGGTAGGTTCAAAGGGCACTGTGGGAGTGTGTTCCTGCGAAGACAGTCCTGGTGTGACTTACAAGGAATGGAGTTGAGAAGTGGTGAAAAAAAAAAAAAAAAAACAACCCACAACAACGACAACCAGAATTCGGCACTAGAAAGTAAGGAGGGAATTTAAGAGTAATGATGGTGGGAAGCCACCTGCCTTGGGCCTTCAAATTAGTTGTTTCAGAAGAATAAAGGAATGAGTGTCAGGTGGGAGTGATTGACGAAGACGAATGGTCATTCCGAGAGCCGCCAACCGCACCGAGTGCTGGCGTCAGGCCTGCATTAACAAGTCTGTGTCCAGGGCTTGTGGCAGTCCTGACCTGACCTACTGTGAGTTGGTGAAGGTATGGGGCTGAACGCGACATAAACAAGACTCTTGCTGACAGTTTTCAACTGATTAGGAAATCCCAAAGAAGGAAATTTTTATCGGTTTTGTGGTAGCATTACTCAGATGACTTAGAATTTTTCTTTACTCTTTCGTTTTGAGACCAGGTGTTTTGAGACCAGGTCGCCCCGGGTAGGCCAGAGTGGCCTTGAACTGACAACTTTTTGGCTCCCAGTTCAGAGCAGGGATGAAGGTGTGTGCTGACACTCCTGTCAGGGTTTATTGCGTCGTGCTCACTGACTCCTCATCCAGTGAGAATGCAAACAGGTCAGCCGTTTTCTTTATGCTGGCTGCATTTGTTTGCCTGTCTGAATAAGTAGTTTGTGTGGTGCTGGGGAAGGAACCTGGGATCTCACGTCTGTGGAAAGACACAGAACCACCTAGCTGCACTCTCCAGATGAGTTGTTCATGACTGACTGACTGTTTCTGTCTGTGTAGCTCTGGCTGGCCTTGAACTCACTATGTAGACCAGACCATTCTCAAACTGGTGGGCATTCTCTGCCTCCCAAGTGCTGGGATTAGAGGTGTATCACCACCACCCTTTAACGGAGACTATGCTCTTAATAGACCTAGACTCTCACTAACTGGACATTCTAATTAGACAGGTATTTCTAGGAAGAGAGACTAGAGATTTTACTCACTTTTTAAAAATAAAAAGTTAAGGATGATTTGGATGTTTCAGGACTGCTTGCGCGAACTATGGAGCTTCACACAGGTGTGAAGGGTCTGCTCCATAGGGTATTTGTATGAAGTACAAGAATCAGCTTTAAAATCTGTTTTGATGTTTTATTTTGTGGATGTGCGGGCATGTGCTGCAGTGCCTTTGTGGAGGTCAGAGGGCAGCTGAGGAGTTGGTTCTCTCCGCCCACCATGCGGGTCACTGCAGCTAAACTCAAGTCTTCAGGGTTGGCAGTAGTCATGCTTTTTTTTCTTTGGTGTGTTTTTTGTTTTGTTTTGTTTGTTTTTAAGACAAGGTTTCTCTGAAACTTTGGAGCCTGTCCTAGGGCTAGCTCTTGTAGATCAGGCTGGCCTCGAACAGAGATCTGACTGCCTCTGCCTCCCAAGTGCTGGGATTAAAAGCGTGCACCACTACTACTGCCCAGCCATTTTTGTGTGTTCTTTAGAAGTTGAACTAAAGGATTTAGTTGTTGTAACTGCATCTGAATACACTATAACCAACACATCCTTAAAAGGATCATTTTGTTGCCAAACTGAAACAACTTACTAAAGCTAGGTAACAGGAATACAGAAGGCCTTCTGTTTAGTTTTGTTTTTTTCTTTTTTTCTCTTTTCCTTAAGGGGAAAGCCCATTTTAGAAGTTCCTTTTCAGGGGGCTGGAGAGATGGCTCAGTGGTTAAGAGCATTGCCTGCTCTTCCAAAGGTCCTGAGTTCAATTCCCAGCAACCGCATGGTGGCTCACAACCATCTGTAATGGGGTCTGGTGCCCTCTTCTGGCCTTCAGGCATACACACAGACAGAATATTGTATACATAATAAATAAATATTTAAAAAAAAAGTTCCTTTTCAGTCCCTACCCCTTTATTTTCTCTGAGGCAGCCTTGAGAACCTTCCCATTCCACTAGCAGACAGCAGAAGTCCTTAGGAGAAATGTATAGCTTTTTTTTTTGTTGTTTCCTTCTTGTTTCTTTCCCTTTTTTTCCCCTCTTCCTTTCTTTCTTATTTTGTTTAAGACAAAGTCTACTGTGTTTCCCAGGCTGGCCTTGAACTTCCAATTCTCCTTCTTCCATCTCCTGAGAACTAGATTATAGACATGTAGCACCAAGCCTAGCATATTTTATTAAAAATTTTTTATTTTGTGTATTAGTGTTTTGCCTGCATGTATGTATGTGAACCATGTTTGTACCTGGTGCTTGAGGAGTCCAGAAGAGGGTTCAGAGCCCTGCATCTGGAGTTACAGATGCAGGTACCATGTAGGTTTTGGAAACTGAATGCAAGACCAATAAACACCTTAATGTCTATGCCATCTCTCTAGCCCCAGATTTTAATTTTTTATTGTGGCCAAATCTGACCCTGTTGTCCAAATTGTCTTTCAGATCTGGGCTCAAGTAATCATTCTACCTTGGTCTCTTGTGTGGTTGCTGCTACAGGTGTGTGTCAAAATGAGTAAAACTGATCCATGAGCTAAAAATTTGAATTAACAAGTTATCTTGAAGGGACTGAAAAGGCTGGGTATGGTGGTACATGCCTTTAACCAGAGCTCTTGGGGGGCAGAAGCTGATCAATCTCTGAGTTCAAGGCCAGCCTTGTCTACAGAGTGAGTTCCAGACCAGCCAAGGCTATATGGCAAGATCCTGTTCAGAAAAACTGAAACTAAAGCGAAACAGAATCTTCAATGACAAAAGGAATTTGTCTTTGAAAGCAGCAGAATAACAGATGGTTTTCACTTAAGACATCGTCATCATGAGGAAAACCCTCTGTCCCCTGCTGGAGATGCTGCTCCACAAATACTGTCTGACATGCTCTTATCTCTGAAAAATGCTACCCACACATGAAACACAGAGTGGGTAGTGTAGTATTATCCAGTGGGTGTACATAGGAAGGAACGGGCTAGCCACCTTGTTTGGCTCAGTGGAGAGTGTTGCCCAGCATAGGGATCATTGCTTACCAGATCTGATCATAGATGATATCAGCAAATGAAGCAAGAAATATGGCAAGCTGCGAGTCTCCTGAGAGGTACTGGATAAAGTTCAGCAAGACCAGTTTTCAGAAGACACCTGAGGCTCTGGCGGAGCCTAGGTGGACTGGGCGGCTCTTCCAGAGGATCTAGGTGCAGTTCCCAGCGGTCCAGTCAAGTGCAGCTCCAGCACTAGGGGAACAGACGCCTGATCTAGTCTCCGTACACCAGCACTTGCACACACTGGTATACAGTCACACATACACATTAAAACCAAAATAACCCTAAGTAAGAACAGGAAATGGCAGCAAAGAAATGCCAAGCCGTCCAGGAACTTGAAGAGATAGGATTACAGGATGAGAGGAAAATGTGTTGTCAACTGAGCATCGAAGATAAGTGCTAGAATTCATGAAGAACCCAAAAGTTAGACATTCCCCAAGCAATCATCCAGTAAACTAACCAGAAAACAGACAGTTCTCAAAAGCAGAACTACAGATGGCCAGTAAATATTTGAAAGGAATGCTCAACATGAACATGCTGCATTACCAGGGAAATGCCAGTTAAAGCTGTGTTCAGACTGGTGACAAGCAGAGTGGCTGGCCTCAAGAAGACAGGGACACATGCTGGGGAGAATGGGGAGGGGTGCTGCTGGTGGGGTGCGCTGTGGCCGCGGTGGAAATCGGGATGGTGGTTCCCCGGCCTGTAAGACAGAATGTCCAGCTGCGCCCTGCTGGCTCTGTACCTGAAGGGATCTAAGCCAGCACATCGCATAGGCGCTTGCACGTCCATGGCTACTGAGGCTCTAGTCATCGTAGTCGAGTGTGGAACAACAAATGAGTGGGTAAAGAGAATGTGGCATATATACACGATGTAGTTTTATTCACCCATGAAAAAGGATGAAGTTATGTCACTTGTAGACAAATGGATGGACTGAAAGTCACCATGTTAAATGAAATAAGGTAGACTCCGAAAACCAGATGCCACATTTTCTGTCCTATGTAGAACCCAGGTTTTATATCACAGAAAACTTGAAATGGATTTCAATTACAGCTGTATTCCCATGCTTCATCATCTGGGAGATGCTCTATTCTGTACTAGGAAGACAGAAGAGGTCATCAGCATTTTAAATTGTGCAGTTGAATGATCAGGCGAAGGCTGAGCTGGCTCTGTCCTCTGCCTGCGTGTGCCACACCTTGATCATGTGTAGAGAAAATTGTGTCAGAAGGAGGTCTTACTTTTTAGTGGAGTAGACATTGTTACAGTCCCTTTGGAAAAGAATCTTGTTGCAAAATCTGTTTTTAAAAACGAGCCCTTGCTGGATAGTGGTGACGCACACCTTTAATCCCAGCACTTGGGAGGCAGAGGCAGGTGAATCTTAGTGAGTTCAGAGCCATCCTGGTCTCCAGGACAGCCAGGGCTGTTATACAGAGAGACCCTGTCTTGAAAAACAAAAACAAATAAAGCAAAAGAACCAGCCCTTGCAGGCTGGGGTTCCAGTTCACTGATAGAGCAACTGACCAGCATGTACAAGGCTCTGGGCTTGTAAAACCAAACCAACCAAAAATAAAAAACCTCAGCCTTTTATAAAGTTTAGTTTCTAAGGGTTCTTTTATGCTTGTGTGTATACAAGTAGAGACCAGAGTCCAATGCTGAGTGTCTTCTACTTTGTTATTTTTTTAAAGATACAGCTAGCTGGGGTAACACAGGACTCAGAGGCATGAGAGGCTTTGAACTGGATGGAACACAGCCTGTCTAATGTAATGTGTTCCAGGCTGATTGGGGCTACATAATGAAACCTTGTCTCAAAAATCAAACAAAAAGCCTGGTGGTGGTAGCCCCAGCACTCAGGAGGTCGAGACAGATGAATCTCTGTACTTTCAAGGCCCTTCACCTCTGAGACTGCCTGGCCTGTTAGTGGTTCACCCTCGCTGTTCTGAATTCTGGACGTCTCTCCAGGCTCATGGAGCATAATCGTAGAGTTCTGTCTCGTTTTCATTTAGTTGGGATCACTGTTCTATACCGTATGTTGTTCCATACCAAAACCCATTATTTTATATATTTGTTTGTTTACTTTTGTAGTTAAGGTAAAAGAGCAGTTGAATCCAGTTCTCCCCTCTTGACTGGCAGTGCATGTACTTAGGTATAAAAAGGAGAGAAGAGAGCCGGGTGGTGGTGGCACATGCCTTTAATCCCAGCACTCGGGAGGCAGAGGCAGGCGGATCTCTGGGAGTTCGATGCCAGCCTGGTCTACAAGAGCTAGTTCCGGGACAGGCACCAAAGCCACAGAAAAACCCTGTCTTGAAAAACCAAAAAAAAAAAAAAAAAAAAAAAAGAGGCGCGAAGAGAAATGGGTAGAAAAGGACGCTAAACATTATTTTAAAAACAGGAATAAGAATGTTAACAAGTGTTTAAATTGAAGTCCACAGCGTAGTTAATAATTTTTCAAATTCTAAGAATTTTTACAATATTTTATCTGCGTGTGTGAGCGTGTGTGTATGTGTGGTGTGTACGTGTGTGTGTGTGTGTGTGTGTGTGTGTGTGTGAGTCGAGGACAGTGTTTTGAGTCAGTCTTCCCCTTCCTAATCAGTCACCAGCCCAGGTGCGGCTGCATGTGCTTTGCAGGGCGAGTGTGTATGTTTCTTATTTCATCTTTTGCTTTAATCATTTTTAGCTTGTTAACATTTTGTGATTAATTTTTGGGCCACTTTTCCTATAGGTATTGCTTGATTTGGAAAACCTTGAAAAACAGGGAAAAAAGTGTAAGAAAATGACGACTTTTCGAAATCATTGTCCACATTTGGATTCAGTTGGTGAAATAACAAAAGAGGATTTGATACAAAAATCTCATGTAAGTTATATTGTAATTATCCTTAAAAAAAGATTCTCACTTTTTTCTTTAATACAAATTTAAGTAAATTAATAGAACACTCGTGTCAAATTTAAAACTCATGTATTGCTATTGTGAACTGTGTATGTTTTCTCTGACAGCAAATATCTCCTGTGTTTACTCTCCTAGGGAGCTTGTCAGGACTGCAAAGTCAGAGGACCTAATCTGTGGGCATGCCTGGAAGTATGTATATGTTTGTATGGTTTTTCCTGAAAAGTTTGCTGTTGTAAATTTATACATATTAATCACAATTTTTGATACATTAAAGAATTTTATGTGAGTATACTTTTAAAATAATAACAAAAAATTAAGGTTTAAACTTTGGATGGATTTTAATTCAGGTGTGTTTGTAGAGTTTAGTAAACCACTCAAATATTTTTATCTTTACTTTTTATTGAAGTTGGGATAACTTTCAGTTTTGAAATACTTAGTCTTGTCTGTGTGGTTGATACCTTGTAGTTACGTTATCTAACTTTGGGAAGTAATTATAGAATTAAAACATAAAATCAGAACTTAAGTGGGACTATTGTCATGTTGTTTGTAAACTCAGTGCGTCTGTGATAACATGTGTGCCTTTTATTTACAGAACAGGTGTTCCTACGTCGGCTGCGGCGAGTCACAGGTCGACCACAGCACCATGCACTCGCAGGTATTTACGTGGTGATGGGCTGCATGGCAGTGTTGGGGCTGGGAGTTGGATCCCGGGCTGCGCCTAAGCCGAGCGTGCACTGGGTGAGCACTGAGCTGAATCCTGGCCGTGCACGAGCGTTTCAGAAGAGCTTGCGGGAGTGGAGAGTCTGTGTAACATTAGTTCAGACTGCGCCTGCGAGGCTTCTGTGTAGCCTAGTCCAACCTGGCCTGGCATCTGGAATCCTCCCTTTGTCTCCTGTGTGTCACACCACAGATGTGATAGCACACCAGCCTAGAGTTCTTGCTTTTTAGAAAATATATTCACTAAAACTTTGCTTGTTCTCAGTGAAAGGTCGGAGGGTGGGGTTTTGAGAAAATCAGCATTAATACATGACTGTAGTTGAGTATTGATAAAAGAAGTAAGCATACATGGATGTGTGTGGAGATTACAGGTATAGTATCAGACATGGAGGTGGAAGTTAGTGTAGATGTGTAGGTTTCTGTTCATTTTAAAGTTAATTTTTATTAGTGTGTGTGTTGGAGGCGTGTGTGTGCCACTCCATGCGTGGGGGTCAGAGGATGCCCTTCCTCTGTAGGTTGTAGGTTTGATCTCAGGTTGTCAAGCTTGTTTGTTTGTTTGTTTTTGGTTTTTCGAGACAGGGTTTCTCTGTGGCTTTGGAGCCTGTCCTGGAACTAGCTCTGTAGACCAGGCTGGTCTCGAACTCACAGAGATCCGCCTGCCTCTGCCTCCCGAGTCCTGGGATTAAAGGCGTGCGCCACCATCGCCCAGCAGGTTGTCAAGCTTGTACCAAGTGCTTTTTCCTGCTGAGCTGTCTTGCTGCCCAGTACAGGTTTAACTGCCTGACTCCCTTCCTCGCAATCCAGCTCTTGCCCTTTCCCCTGCTCTACACACCATTCTGACTGAGTGCCGTTGACATCGCTCCCGCTGTGTGGCACTTCCCATGTGACTCTGACGTGAATCTCGGATCTGTTAGGTAGATCTTCCACTCTAACCTAAGTTTCTCTAATGAATGCTCTCTTTAGATGCCCACTGATAATCTGCAGCAGCTAGTCTCAACCAGTGTTTGCAGTCCTAGGCAACATTGTACAGTTTCTTCCCTGTGCATTGGAAGTGGTACTTTCTATTGCCATCCCTTAGAAAATTGAGAAATTAGCCAATCGTATCATGGATATTCTGTGCGCTAAGCCCTCACACAAAGCTCCCTCTGAGAAAGGCTATTGACCAACTGTTGCGTGAGTTGTATTGTGCTTCCATTTAAATAATGTGTGTTCCTTTGTAGTTCTGTTTGTTGAAATATGAGCGGCGGGGGGGGGGGGGGGGGGGGGGGGGGGGGGGGGGGGGGGGGGGGGGGGGGCTGCGTCCCCGGCACCCGGCCGCCCGCATGGCTAGCTTATGCCCGAAATAGAAATAATTACACGGAAACTGTATTCTTTCAAACACTGCCTGGCCCGGCTAGTTCCAGCTTCTTATTGGCTAGCTCTTACATGTTGTTCTAACCCATTTCTAATATTCTGTGTAGCCCACGAGCTGGCTTACCAGGGAGGATCTTAACCTGTGTCTGTCTGGAGCGGGAGAATCATGGCGACTCCTTCACTAAGCTTCTTTCTCCCAGAATTCTCTTCTGTCTACTCCGCCTACCTAATTTTCTGTCCTATGAGGGCCGAGGCAGTTTCTTTATTATAATTAACCAATGTCC
The DNA here is from genome assembly GCF_014885135.2 of Alexandromys fortis. Classification (NCBI taxonomy): domain Eukaryota; kingdom Metazoa; phylum Chordata; class Mammalia; order Rodentia; family Cricetidae; genus Alexandromys; species Alexandromys fortis. Next base: position 5,634,372 of record NW_026067948.1, on the reverse strand, counting down.
TTCCTCCATCATCTGTTCTCCTAGATTAAACAAACAAGCACTCCCAACTCCCTAAACTACGTCATGTAGCCCGGGTGGGGCTTAGATCCGCTGTGCAGTGGAGATGATCTTGAGCACGTGATCCTTTGGCTGCTGGGATTCCAGCAGTGTCGCTGTACGCCCATACTGTTTCCTTCTGCTCTCCTTTGCTCCACTGCTGTGTTTCTCTTCGTCTTGGGAATGAGAGGAACAGATGCTAGAATAACTTGGAGAGGAGGTTAGGTGTTGTTCCTATGTAAGCGTCTACAGGTACTCTGTAGAAGTTTTGATGTGTTTATGTGTGTGTTCTAGATTAGCTGTTCTGAGTAGACGGTTGCTCGCCAGAGGCTGGGGTTCATTTTGGGTTCCTTTGCAGAGTCATTCTCAAGCACATTTTCTCTCCTGTGAGCTGTGTAGGAGACCAAGCATTATCTGACTGTGAACCTCACCACTCTTCGAGTGTGGTGTTACGCTTGCAGCAAAGAAGTATTTTTGGATAGAAAATTGGGGAGTCCTCCTTCATTGCCTCATGTAAGACAACCTCAACAAACACAAGACAACACTGTCCAGGTAATCTGAGTTTAGATAATATATGTTCAGGAAATCATTTCAGAATTTGTCATGCAGTTGGAATTTACAAAGCAGGCCTGGGTATCTTACTTGTACTTTTAAAGCCAAATAGAGCACTCATGCCTTGCTTCGCTCTGGTTTAGCGCAGAGTGAACGGGAGGTAAGGGTGGGATTTGAGGTGGAAAACACCTATCACTTGTAAAAGTCTTTAAGGAAAGGTTGAAAGGGATATTCCATATCAGGTACTAGATTTTCATTAACAACCTACGCAGAGTGCCTGTGTTCACGTTCCTTTAAAAATTTTTTTTAAAAATTAACTAAGAGTAGTAGGTTTCCATATAGCTTTTTAAAAAATAGATCTCTCTCTCTGCAAATCTGAATCTAGGAAGGCGGTAAGGTATTCCTAGGAAGGGAGAGAGGTCTGCAGCTGAGTGAATACGGCTTCTCTCCTGTTCTCTCCCCTTGGCAGCCTGCTACTCGCTGTTATCAGTGGAAACGAGTAGAGATGCCAAAACTTAGTTAGCAACAGTATTACTTTCTCCCCTGGACCAGGAGACTCAACAGACAGGTTTGTGCAGATGGAGGACTCTGGTTTGCAGAGGTCTGTGCCATGTTTATGGTTACATGTGCATGTCTGGCAAGCACAGTGATGCCCAGAGAAACAGTGGGTCTGTGGATGGGCTCCTCTGCCATGTCCTTTGTTTCTGTAGAAGTTACAGAATCAGAAAAGACAAGGCATGCCACTAATTTAGAAAATTAGTTCTTGAGCTTGCATTCAGAAATGCCATTTATTAAATGTTTTTGGGGGACTAGAAAAGCGTCTCTGGTTAAGAGCGCACACAGCTCTCACAGAGGACCTGAATTTGGTTCCTAGCACCTCTACTGGGTAACTCAAAACTGCCTGTAACTCCAGCTCCAGGGGGTCTGGCCTACCCTGCACCTATTCTCACATATACACGTTCTCACATAGATCTGCAAATATATAATTAAAAATAAAAAAGCATGATTTTGGCTAGGTGGTGGCAGCGCACGCCTTTAATCCTAGCACTCAGGAGGCGGAGGCAGGCAGATCTCTGTGAGTTTGAGGCCAGCCTGGTCTATAAGAGCTAGTTCCAGGACAGGCTCCTAAGCTACAGAGAAACCTTGTCTTGAAAACAAACAAACAAACAAAAAAAGCATGGTTTTGTACATATTTGCTTTCTGTAAAATATAAATGCAAATTTTATAATAATTGCTAATGCTATAAACTTTTAGGGTTCTATCTTTATCATTGTTATTATGTTATTTTTTTTAATTCTTAAAATTATTTGGATGTGTGTCCATGTGAAGGTGTGTGCACAAGTAAATGCAGATGCCGTAGGACTCTAGGAGAGGCATCAGACCCCCAGAACAAGAGTCTAGACAGTTTAGAGCCCAATGTAGGTGTTGGGGATCAAATTAGGTCCTCTTGCTCTTAGCACGAAGCCATCTTTCCAACCCTGCTGTTATGGTTGCTTTTTGAGCAGGGTCTCATGTAGCCCAGAATGGCTTCTAACTTACTACCAGCCAGGACTGTCTGCACCCCTTATCCTTTTGTCTCTGCTTCATGAGTGCTGGGGTAACAGGCATTTGCCACCATGCTGACCATTTTGTTTTAATATCTTTTAACAGTTTTGCAGTGTAGATGTTATATAAGTTAAAATCAAAGTGTGTTTTGATATTGTAAGAATTTATTCAAATGTGTTATGTCTTTTTGTTATTAAGGATTTTAAAATACCCAGCAATACAACACTGAAAACCCCTCTGGTTGCTGTATTTGAAGACCTGGATATAGAAATAGAAGAAGAAGATGAGCTGAAGGCGAGAGGTAAGGCTCCTCTCTCAGCATTCCTCTGTGGCACGGCTATTCCCTGAGGTCTGAGAAGTGTGGCCTTGCAACCTTGCGTTAGCAGGTTGTGCAGGCTTGGTTTGTCCAGTGTCACTTTGTCACAGCTGACGCCACCTTCTGCTGGTCTTGCCTTTTGTGAGCCTTTTGTTCCTAACCTATTTTTGAGTTTTCACCTGCCAGTGGTTGCTGGGCTGATGTGAAGGTATTGCTCTAGCAGGCTGCCTAAGGAAAGCGGACTGTGGAACCTGAACTCTCAGGAGGCTGAGGTCAGCCCTGAGCCACTCAGTTTTACTTCCACCCACCAAAAAAGAAAGAAAAGAAAAGAAAAGAATAGAATTTTCAAGGGGGCAGCATTCATTTGGAAAAAGAATCAGGAGATTCCAGTGGACCTCTTGCCCTAGAATTTCAGCTCCTAGATTGTCAGTATTTTCCGTATTTTTGAGGCTCAGAATCTTTAATATGAACCTTGATTTTCCTGCTAGTTGTTAGAACACAGGACTTGTGTGCATAGCAAACAAGCACTTTTCCCTGAGCTGCATCATTCGTCCTAGAATTTTACTTTTTTATGGTTGTTGTTCTTTTGCTTTGTTTTTTTTTTTGTTTTTGTTTTTTTTTTTTTGAGACAGATTCTTTCTATCATCAGCTCTGGCTGTCGTGGAACTTGTTAGGTAGACTGGGGTGGCCTTGAACTCACAGAGATCCACTTGCCTCTGCCTACCTAGTGCTGGGATTAAAGGCGTGCACCACCGTGGTTGGCTCGTAATTCTATCTTTGAAGTATTTGCTGTTGCTCCAGTGTGTGTTAGAACTTGATCTCAGGGGCTCACAATGTTGAGTACACGCTTTGCCTCTGAGTTAGCATCTACACTGACGGTTTCTCTTTTAATGATGAGATAAACTGATGAAGACAGAGCACATGAAGACGATCTAAAGATACAGCCTTGGAAGGGAGCTGCTGGGAGGGCTGGCATTATCAGGTCAGCCTCCTCTTGGGTTTGGGAGGAATGAAAATTGTAATCTTAACTCAAATTTTTTTTTAAAAAAAATGTATTGTTAAGCCAGGCATAGTTGCACACACGTTTAATCCCAGCACTTGGAAGAGGCAGGCGGATCTCTGTGAGTTCGTGAGTTCCAGGCCAGCTAGTTCAAGGACAGGCTCCAACGCTACAGAGAAACCCTGTCTCGAAAAACCAAAAATTTTGTTTAGTGAAAGACTTTTAGAAGCCTGACCTCTGAGTTATTCAGACTGTTGTCTTGTATTTCCATGTTTTGTTAGTGTTCTTTTTTTGTTGTTGTCCCCTCTGTGTGTATGTGCACACATGCGCATGTGTATGTGTGTGTGTGTGTGTGTGTTTGTGTGCACAAGGCATTGAGTTCAGGACTGTGTACACTGTAGGCACATGCTCTACCAGTAAGCAGATTTTTAACCCATTTCTGTAGCGTAACTTTTGAAGTCATTCTCAATAAAAGCTCAGATATTTATATCATTAATGCCTTCTTGAATGGTGACTTATAGTTGTTCTTTCTTCATAGGCCTTACAGGTCTAAAGAACATCGGAAATACTTGTTATATGAATGCAGCTCTCCAGGCTCTTTCTAACTGGTAAGTAGTGAGACCGATACAGATTTCTTAGCTTGTTGCTACAGTAGGTGACTAACTCCCAGAGCAGAGAGGCAAGAACCTGGGTGAGGACACCTGCAGTACCAGTGGGATTGCTGTGTATGCAACTAAGTTTGTTATGTTGTTTTTTTTTTTTTTTTTTTTTTTTTGAGAGTGTCTTTTAGCCCAGGTTGGCCTGGAACACTATAGCTGAGGATAACCTTGAATTACAGACATCTATAAACTTACCCAGATTATGCCTGTAGTTTTCTAAGGAGATGATCCTCGTTTAGACTTCCAGGACTATGTCCTGAGCAAAGTATTCATGTTGCTTTTTGCAGAGCTTGGCTTTAAACTTAGGGTCTTAAGCCTGCTGCTCTACTGGATGATGTCTATGGCAAGTGTATTTTTTGTACAGAAAACAAGGAGCCTACACTTATCAAATACTGAGATCATTTTTAGGTTAGAAATCTTATTAAAGTGTTTTAGATATTTCTGTGTGGGATCCTGTGAATAGAGCGGTTATTTTTCTCTTCTTGTCTGTGGCATAGACTGAGTGATTATTATTGATGGCTTGAGTCAGGGTGGAATTTGGAACCAGTGACTAGCATTGTCGAAGCACAGCCTGAGTTTGTAAGCAGCAGCCTTAGGAAAGAGCTTAGCAACAAGAACCTGGAAAAACTCTGTGTGGCACACATAGTAATTGAGAAGTGATTACATAGTTCCATGTGCAGTCTACATTAAAATTGAAGTCTTTGGTGTGGTAGGAGACCACCAAAGTCCTTTTATACTGTAGGGTAGTAATCTGTTTTATAGTACTGGTCACCATGCAGATAGTGGATTGCAGGCGATTCTAGAAAAATGTTTAATTTGGGAAAACAAGATTTACAGTAGTCTAGGTAAGAATAATGGTGTCTTGCACAATCTTGGAGTGCATGCATTGGAGAAAGATAGTTTTTTAGGAGAAGAGATGGTTGCTAGGATATGATTAGAGTAAACAGGGAAAGGAGGAGATATGAATTAATAATGGAATCATATGATAAAGGAACTGTTTTATGCTTAATTTTGTATTTTATGTGTGCAAGTGTTTTACCTACACGGTATGTCAGTACACCATGTTTATGCCTGGTTCCCACAGAGTCCAGAGAAGGGCATTGGACCCCCAGGAACTAGAGGTGGTTCTGAGGTTCCGTGTTGGGGCTAGGAATTAGAACTGGGTCCTCTGGAGAAGCAGCAATGCTTCTTAACTGCTGACTCTGGTTTTTTTCTTCCTGTTCTCTTTCATATGCACAATGCTGATGGTAACAAGAATGTAGGAGATTGTAACAATAAAATAATAATAATAATAATAATTCAGGTTCATGTGAAAGTAAGATTTTGAGCATGTTAACTTTAAAATGTCATGACACATGAGAAAGACAAACATGGTATGTGCTCACTCGTCAGTGGACATTGGCCATAGAGTAAAGAATAGCCATGCTACAATCCACAGACTCAGAGAGGCTGAGTGACATGGGGGGAAGGGTCTCCCTGGGAAGGGGAAATAGAGTTCATGGGTGGATGGGGCAGGTGGGGGTGGGAACAGAAGGGATCATGTAGGGGAGAAGGAGGATGGAGTAGGAGCACTGAGAGAAATGCTTGGCACTGGGCATTCTGGGGACAAGGTAGAAACCCACTGCAGGGGAAACTCCCAGGGATCTATGATGGCGACCCCAGTACCCCAGTGGAGACTCCTAGCCAGCAACCAGGCAAGGCTTGTAGTAGAGGAATTGGGCCTCTGCCCAATTGGTTCCACACGTGAGTGGTTTGGCTTATGAATGCAAAGGGCTGACCGCCAGACAGGTAGAGGCTGGCGTGTGCTGTCGGTTCACTGGGCAACTAGAAATGAGTGAGAATTCAGTTTTGATTCCACTCTAATATTTTCCTCTCTCTTAAACTAGCCCACCTTTGACGCAGTTCTTTCTTGATTGTGGAGGACTGGCTAGAACAGATAAGAAGCCAGCAATTTGTAAAAGTTATCTCAAGCTAATGACAGAATTGTGGCACAAGAGCAGGTATGTACTTACTATAATTATCTTTAAAAATCAATATATAAATATGGAAAGAGTGCATATCTGTTTGGGGGGCTGAGGAAGTGTGGGAATGTGGTTTGACTTAGGTCAGGGGTTAGATTTGAAACTGAAATGCAGATGAGGCGCTGTGGCCATCAGTGTTAGCTGCTGACCCATGAGCTGCAGTTCCTCTCGCTGAGATGCGTGGTCGCGGTGCTGCAAAGCCTCCCCAGAGTGTGGGCACGACAGGCAGAGTAGGCCTCGCCAGCTACGCATAGTGGTAATATTGGTGATTATTTGATGTACTATGTTAATTTTCTTTTAGCACTGTTTAGAAGTTGTTTTTGAAAAAATACTGTGCACTGTGAGAGTAATAGAATTATAAAAAAATGAAAAGAAACCTACAAAAATCTATTTAAAATTGTTTCTTTTTAAGGCCGGGATCTGTTGTGCCTGCTAATCTGTTCCAGGGAATTAAAACTGTGAACCCAACTTTCCGAGGCTATTCTCAGCAGGTTAGTTATTCCTTTAAAGTGCCTTACTCTTTTTAAGGTTTATTTTATTTGTATGAATGTTTTGCCTGTGTGTATGTACACATGTTCACTGTGTGTGCCTGGTGCTGAAAGAGGCCAGAAGACGGCACCAGATCTCCTGAGATTGAAGTTACAGGGGCCCGTGAGCCTCATCATGTGGGTGCTGGGAACTGAACCCGGGTCATCTGCAAGAACAAGTGCTCTTTTTTTTTTTCACTATGCAACTTGTTTTTTTTTTTAATTTATATATTTATTTATTAAAGATTTCTGTCTCTTCCCCAAGGCCGCCTCCCATATCCCTCCCCCTCCCCCAGTCAAGTCCCCCTCCCTCATCAGCCCAAAGAGCAATCAGGGTTCCCTGCCCTGTGGGAAGTCCAAGGACCACCCACCTCCTTCCAGGTCTAGTAAGGTGAGCATCCAAACTGCCTAGGCTCCCACAAAGCCAGTTCATGCAGTAGGATCAAAAACCCATTGCCATTTTTCTTGAGAAGAACAAGTGCTCTTAACTGCTGAGCCGTCTCTCCAGCCTCCACTTTAATAATCTTTAAAAGTAGCAAATGTTATCTTCCTTTGTTATTTCCCCATTTACCTTTCTGAGCATTGCTCCCTTGTGTCTGTAGAGTTGGGGCTTTGGTGACAGGGTCTTCTATAGCCCTGGCTGCTCTTGGCCTTTCTGTTTAGCTGAAGATGACCTTGGGTTCTTCCTCTTCTCTACTCGTGAGCTGGGGCTACAGAGGTGCCACACCACACCTGGCTGTGTGCTTTTGCATTTCTGTGGATCCAGTGAATGGCTGCAGGGCCTGTTGGATGCCAGGCATGTGTTTCACCATTGTTGCACCTTCTAACTCTGTGTCCGTTCCTGCGGTCACAGGGCAGCTTCAGTTGTCGTAGTTTATTTCGTACCTTGAGAATTTGTAGCTGCTCCTCACACATTCCTTTTTTCTCAAACTGTTACTTTTTTTCTACTAACTTTTCCCATATAAATTTCCGAATCTCTGGAGATTATAATCTAGTGCTGCGGGTAGTGGGCCAGGAACTTGTTTTATTTAACATTATTTGTGTGTGTGTGTGTGTGTGTGTGTGTATGTGTGTGTGGTGCACGTGTAGCGAATGGTCATGTTTGATTGAGCCATCCTTGCAGCTCAGGAATCTATATTATCAACACGTTCTTAGGATTCATCAAGAATTTTTTTTTTTGTTTTTTCTTTTCCAGTTTTTTGAGACAGGTTTTCTCTGTGTAGCCCTGGCTACCCTGGAACTCACTCTATAGACGAGGCTAGTCTTGAACTCACAGAGATCCACCTGCCTCTGCTTCCCAAGTACTGGGATTATCCACTACTGCCCGATAAAGAATTTTTCTTTAAGACACAATCCATGGATAGGAAAAGCTCTAACTTAAACCAGCTTACATAATATTTATTATTTTTATTAATTTTTTTATTGATTTTTTTTTTATTGAGCTGTACATTTTTCTCTGCTCCCCTCCCTGCTTCTCTCCTCCCCTTCGGCCCTCTCCCAAGGTCCCCATGCTCCCGGTTTACTCAGGAGAGCTTGGTCTCTTTCTACTTCCCCATAATATTTATTTTAGGATGTATTTCTGAATTCCAGTTATCAGCTGAGGAAAATCCTTATTTTCTGTTTCATCTAGTTTCTTCCCAAAGCATTGCTTTGTTTGCCTTGCTTTTGGAATGCAGCGTGTGGCAGCTCTGCTGAGCGAGGGCTACGGATGTACAATTCTACCCGTGTCGTTCCTGTCGTAGGCTCCACAAGCGTTTGCTCTATACTGTAATGTGGTTGTTGTTGATCTGCAGGATGCCCAGGAATTCCTTCGCTGTTTGATGGATCTGCTTCATGAGGAGTTGAAGGAGCAGGTCATGGAAATAGAGGAAGACCCTCAAACAGTGGCTTCTGAGGAAGCAGTGGAGGAGGAGAAGAGCCAGTCGGATGTGGACTTTCAGTCCTGCGAATCTTGCAGCAGCAGCGAGAAAGCGGAGAATGAGAATGGCTCCAAAGGCTTCACTGAGGACAGCAATGAGACCACGATGCTCATCCAGGATGCCGACGACCTGGAGATGGCCAAGGACTGGCAGAAAGAGAAGATGTGCAACAGGATCAATAAAGCAGAGTCTGAAGTGGAACTGGATAAAGATAGAGACACTGTATGTGACGCAGTTGACCTGAACAGCCAGGAGACTGTCAAAGTGCAGATACATGGCAGAGCTTCAGGTAACAAGTTAATAATCAGATTGTGAGATAATAGTATTTCCTGAGCAGGGGGAGAGTGCTTACCTAACTGTCACTTTTGAAACAACTCGTTTATTTTTAGGCAGGATCTCAGTGTGTACCCCTGGCTGGCCTTGGGACTTACTGTGTAGTCCAGGTTATCCTTAAATGCTGAGACTAAAGGGGAGTGCTCTCATGCCTTACTTTGGGGATCTTTAGCTAATAGACTTGAAGTTTAATGCTGTCCATTTTAAGTGTTGAAATCATAAAATTATAAACTAAAAGTAAGATAATTTTGTGGATCATTTACTTAGGAATTCATTTTTTTTTAAAGCAAGGGCTCATCAGAATTCCTTTATATGGTTACACAGTAATCTAGAAAATTAGTCCCCTTGGAATTATCTTTTATTTCTGTTGCCAACCTGGCAAAAAGAAAAACTCAATTTTTCTTTTCCTTTCTTGCCAGGTAAGGGCATCAGATCCCGCTACAGATGGTTGTGAGCCACCATGTGGTTGCTGGGAATTGAACTCAGGACTCTGAAAGGGCAGCCACTGCTCTTAACTGCTAAGCCATCTCTCCAGTGCCCAACCCAAATTTTCTAATCATGCATGTTATTGCATTCCAATGGTTATCACTGTAGACATAGCCAATATGTACATGAACTTTGTTAGGATATATTATATGATGATATTGGACAGTGTTCCTTTGAGAAAGGGCAAATACCCAACTGAAAGAAAGTAGTTTAGTTGCTTTATATACCATATTTATCTCTTTATACCTTGATGTGGCATTGGCTATTCTAAATTCTGTAAACTTAGATGATTAGGAAATCAGATGATGTGACTCAGTGGTGAAGAAGTAACACAAAGTTCATCTCTGTAGCAGCTGGAGAGGACTAGTAAGCAGTTCCAGGTATCGGAGTCCTGCCTGTGCCTTCTACCTGGGAAACCCAGGAGTGCTTAGACTCTTTACAGACTCGCTGTGGGTAGAAGTTCTCCAGTCAGTAAATGCCTGAATAACCAGACTTCCCGTCAAAAGCCAAAGGGAAGCATAATTCAGGGACAGACTGCTCCTTTATTGATGGCGTGTAGGTTTGTTCTTAACACACTAACTAGATAATGCACTAAAGTGGGTCTGACCATTTTATGTTTTAGATCCTGGGGGGAAAACTGTGACCAAGATTGTGTAGTGCACAGGACCTGAACAGAAATGCTCACTACCCCCTGAAGCCTTTCTCTTTAGGAAGTCCAGAACAAGGCTTTCACCACTAACATTTTGCTGTCTTCTTTAGTCATAGTTGACGTGTTTTATTATTATTATTATTAAATTTGTATTTTTTTGTGAATGAGTGTTTTGGCTACATGTATGCATGTGTACTACATGTATGTCTGGTGTGCAGTGAAGCCAGAAGAGGTTGTCAGATTCCCTGGGACTGGAGTGATGGATGGTTTTAAGTTACCGCCATTTGGATTCTGGGAACTGAACCTGGATTCTCTGCAAGAGCAGCAAGTGCTCTTACTGCTGAGCCTCTCTCCAGCCCGTGGTTGATATCTTCATTGACAGCTTTCCCTCTGCCTCTCTGTTTGCACAGTCATTCAACACAGTTCCTTGTGTTGGGAGATAGATATGCTAGGCACTAAGACTCTAGCAACACACTGTCAGAGTAGCAGCCGCAAGATCTCCTTGCTTGGTGCCTCATATAGTTAATTTCCAAAGAGATAGTGTCCTGAGAGTTAGGCCTCATTTTCATTACTGTAAAAATAAATATGATTAACTTATACCTGAATTTCTTTTTAAAAAGACTGTTTATGTGTATATGTGTTTGCACACAAGAGTTGTTGAAACCCTAAGTGTACCACATGTGTGCAGGATCCCACAGAGGCCAGAACTGGGCATATGATCTCTTGGAACTGAAGTTACAGGCAGTTGTGAGCTGCCATGTAGGTGCTGGGAACCGAACCTCTGTCCTCTGTAAGAGCAGTAAGTACTTGTATTCACTGAGCCACTTCTCCAGCTCCTAATGCCTAAGTTTCTTGTTTGGTTTTCATTACTGAGTTTATTTGGGACAATAGTCTTTTCTCTCACTTAAACAATCCTTGGGCTGAGGGAGCATGGGTCAGTGGTGGAACATTTGCTTAGCATTTTTGAGGTCTTGGGTTACTTTTCCAGCACAGTGAAAAAAAGTAAATAAATAAAAACAATGTGGGTGGAGCTACCGAGATGGGTGGCTCACAGTTGTCTGTATCTCCAGCTCCTGGCGTCCAGTGGCATCTACACTCAAATGTATGTATTCACACAGAGACACAGGCACACAAAATTTGAAGAAATGTCTTACAAAGACTTAGGAAGCAGACATGGCAGTACATGCCTTTAGTCCCAGCTTTTGTGAGGTAAAGGTGAAGGGTCAGGTGGAATATGACCTCATCCCTGGCTTTGTTGAGTAGCCAGCCCGAGCTCCATGAGACCTGTGTTAAGAAAACAAATGATTCCTTTTGTAACTCGTGGGTAGATTTTTAGAAATTTTACTAAATTTGGGAAGTGTGATTGTCTTTGGTTTTGTATCACAGTACTTGCTGCTGATTGACTATAGCAGTAATGTGTTAGACATTAATTGAATACCTAGGTGGGAAAATCACTGTTATTTTGCTTAGCAAACACTTTGTTAGTATTTCACTTGGTATTTGTTAACCTAGACTTGTCTTCAGTGTATCAAATTAAGGAGTCTTTCCATTAGTTAGCATTATTGCCCACATGGAATAAAACTGCTTAATAGTTTTATTTATAATTTTAATTGAAGGTAATAATAAAAATTTAAATATTACAGAATATATCACTGACGTCCATTTGAATGACCTGTCCACATCACAGAGTCTTCCATCCAACGAAAGTGTTAATACACGTTTATCAGCAAGCCCGCCTAAGTCAGGCAACCTGTGGCCGGGACTGACACCTCCACACAAAAAAGGTAACAGAATTCCCTCACTCCAGTTCCTCAGTTTAAACTGCTGATTCATTCCGATGTTGGTAGAGGAATATGAAATATGTGATCTCTTAAAGTTGATAAAATTACACAACCACCATTGGAATTTTTTATCTGTGGTTCTCTGCATTAAACCTTTCTCTTAAAGTTTAATAGTGCATTTTAATATTGTATGTGCATAAGTCTTTTCCTGCATGTGTATGTGCACCACGTGTGTCCCTGGGCACGGAGGTGAGAGGAGGGCATCTGCTCACCTGAAGCTGAAACGTATGGTTGCCAGCCATTATCTGAGTGCTGGGAACCAAGCCTGGGTCCCCTGAAAGAGCATCAAGTCACCTTTTCTGTGCCTTTTAACCCATTCTGTCCTACAGTTTCTAATCATGTTACGCCCTCCCCCAAGGCCGATGGACCCCTGACGCCTGCCACTCCTGTTGTCCCCTTTCCCAGAATGCCCTGTAAATGATACTACACAGTAGGTAGGCTTAGGAAATAGCCTTAAAAAAATGTAGCATAATGTATTTAAGAATTGACTGCATTATTTCATATCTGAATATTTTTTTCCCTACCAAGTCGCGTTTCAATTGTAACCCCAAATCTCTGTTTATTCCTCATCAAGGGATTTTTGAATTGTTTACAGCTTTTGGCAATTATGAATAATACCACTGTAGATACTTGTGTATAGTTTTTATATGATCCTTAAGTTTTTGTTTGTTAGAGATAAGGTCTGAGGATTGTATTTCCTGGGTTTTATGTTCATTTTATACTCAGTGCTATACTTAGCTGCCCGTCTTCCTGAGTGTCTGTACCATTCTGCACTGCCACCTGCTTTATATCAGAATGTTAGCATTATAAAGTGTTAAACTGTAGGGCTGGAGAGATGGCTCAGTGGTTAAGAGCACCGCCTGCTCTTCCAAAGGTCCTGAGTTCAATTCCCAGCAACCACATGATGGCTCACAACCATCTGTAATGAGATCTGGTGCCCTCTTCTGGCCTGCAGGCAGAGTACTGAGAATACTGTATACATAATAAATAAATAAATCTTTAAAAAAAAAAAAAAGTGTTAAACTGTAAAACTTAGAGAGGGCCCCATGTGGTAGTGCATGCCTTTAGTCCCAGCACTCAGAGGAAGGTTGATCTCCGTGGATTCGAATCCGAGGACAGCATGATCTAAATAGGAGAATCTAGAGCACTCAGGGCTACGTAACGAAAACCCCGAACAAACAAACAAGCAAACAGAAAATCATAGTTGAAGGTCTTAGAGACATTCTTACAGACATGAAAACACGGGCCAGCGAGGTAGGCCAGTGGATCACAGTCTCACTGTATAAGCATGGCAACCACAGTTTGATTCACAGAACCCACAATAAAGGGAAGAACTGACTTCCCTGAGTTGTCTTCTGATCTCCATACTTCACCTGCATCTACTCTGCCCCCACATACAAAACAAAACCCACCATCTATGAAAGAACTAAAAAGTCTTGGCAAAGGACCTTGTTAAGATTTTTTAAAAAGGGGAGTGTAAGATTAGAAAGAGATATTTGTAGGCTGAAAAAGAACCTGTATCCAGAAGAATTTGTATAACTGACCTCACTAACAGAATTCTTTTTTCATATGAGCCCCAATGCAAAACAAACAAGTACAGTTGGGACTGTTGTGAAGGGATGCTGTTCAGGCTAGGCCCTCCTGTTTCATCCTTACATTTTTACCCTGGCTCTCCCATCTTCGTCTCCTTCCTCTGACTTGAGCATAGATATCCCAATGATGGGGGCTAACTCCTTATTTTGCATATGGAACAAATGAGTAAACTATTATGCTGTTTAATATTAACTAATTTCAGATTGTTTTCATATTCCCCTATGTACATTTTATGTGGCCAAGAATCATAAATACTTTAAAAGCCAGCTTAAGCCTTATTTGATTTTTGATTGGCTTCTTTAAGTAGTGATTTTTTAAAAAAAATTATTTTTACTATTATTCATGTATATGTGTTTTTTTGTGTATACATGCTATATGTGTTTGGATACTTATGGAAGCTGGGAGCGGATGTAGGAGCCCCTGGTGCTAAAATTGCAAGTAGATGCCTTATGTAGGTGCTGGTCCTCTGGAAGAACACAGTGAGCCATCTCTCCAGCCCTAAAGTAATGATCTTGGATGGCATTTTCAATTTTTCTTTAGTATAGTAATTAAAATTTTTCTTTATGTGTGTTTGTGTGCGTGTGTGTGTATGCACGTACCACAGCATTCTTTATAGGTCAGAGGACATCTTGTTCATTTTCTCCTTAGATCATGTGGGTCTTGAGTGTCAAACTCAGGTCTGAGGCCGTACAGGAAGCATTTCTACCTGCTGAGCATCTTGCAGGCTGAGTAACTTCTACTGTTAAAAGATTCTAAAAATGCTGGAGGGCCCAGTGGCTAAGATTGTATACAAGGACCCAACAGTTTAATTCGGGTAGCTGTCAACTGCTTCTGACTCCAGCTCAGGGAATCCAGTGTCCTCTTCTGGCTTCCATGGGCACCTGCATGTACATACACACTGACATAGTATACACATTCATAAATAAATAACCCTTAGAAAGGAAGAGATTCTCAAGGAAGCCAGGCGTGGCAGTGGGCGTGGCAGCGGGTGTGGCAGCAGGCGTGGCAGCACTCTCTAACCAGGTGACCTGCAGTGGAAGCCAGGGATCCAGGATTCAGGGTCAGTCATAGTGTCATAGGGAATTTGAGGCCAGTCTATACTACATAAGATCCTGTCTCAAAAAACAAATTCCAAGACAATGCAAAAATATTTTAGAGAAAAATATTCAAGGAACTAATAGTTCTTTTTATGTTCTTTTAATTCTAGCTCAGTCTGCATCTCCAAAGAGAAAGAAGCAGCATAAGAAATACAGAAGTGTCATTTCTGATATATTTGATGGAGCCATCATTAGTTCAGTGCAGTGTCTGACGTGCGACAGGGTGAGTAGGAGGGAGCCGTAGCACACAGCATGTCCCGTCAAGTTAACTTGCCATTGCACACCATGCATACATGTCTGGTGTGTGTCAGTCATGGATGGGAGGGATGAGGCAAGTCCTCTGGAAAGGACCTTGGCTCTCGGTCTCTTTTGGTTGCATAGAAAGGTGAGAAGTTGCTTGGCAACAAGGTAGTTAACAGTGCGTATTCTCTGAAGGCTGATGAAATTAGGTGTGTCTGGAAACGGTTGTGTTCACAAGGAAAGGCAATAAGTGTGTCTTACATTTGGTTTTGTAGGCAGCTTGTAAAGACATAGGTGTTTCAATAATAAAGATAATGCCAGATTCACAAACACAAGAAAAAAAACTGACAGACGTCTGTGCCTGAAACATAAATTAAAATTATCGTGAGGGTTTCACTAACACCTGCTCTTTGGAAATTCTTTGTTCTCACTTCAGTGCGGGGTGTGTATGGTTGATGAATGAAATACTGTGTCAGAAGCAAGAGAAATAAGGTTTCCGTTATTGTGTCGGAATGTTAAGTCAAATGGAAGGTGTTGAGTAGGGCCATCTTACATAGACAGTGTATTACCCAAGTGTTTTTACTTGCGGTGTATGGGTAGTGCTGCAGCTAAGGACAGACTGCATGGGACTGTCGTGTAGTGAGAGCCTGTCATCTAGTGTGTGCATTTACACTCCACGTATCTCCCGTGGTTCATCCCTGCTGTTAATGCTGGTCCATGGCAGGGCTGGTTTTCTCTTCGCCCTCTTTTAAACAACACTTAAGATTTCAGCCTGCAGTTTTTGTACTTGGGAGGCTGAGGTGAGAGAATGACTTGACAGCGTTTGAGAACCTCATGGGTTATAAAGCATATAATAAAACCCAGTCCTGCGTGTCCCCCTCCCCCACGGTCAAAGAATCTGCGTGCCAGTCTTCAGTAGCCAGGTGGCTGGATTTGCTGTGCTCTTTCACGCTGCGACATCTCTGATCCATAGATAGAAATACCAGTGGCTTATGACGATTACATTTGAAACAGCACCTGGTACAAAGCAAGCCAGGCTCTTTTCTGTCTATAGTATTCTAAAAGCAATATGCTTGTTGTTTATATTTGCTTATTATAGTAACTTGTTTTCATCTTTGGAAGAAATCTAATCTTATAAATAATTGTGCTGAGTTCTTTCCATCCATTAAAACCAAACACTTGCAGGTGTCTGTAACCCTCGAGACCTTTCAGGATCTGTCCTTGCCGATTCCTGGCAAGGAAGACCTGGCCAAGCTGCACTCCTCCAGCCACCCCACCATAGTCAAAGCAGGCTCGTGTGGTGAAGCATACGCGCCACAGGGCTGGATAGCTTTCTTCATGGAGTATGTGAAGAGGTGTGTATTTGCTTTCTTTGCCTTGACTGATTGTTGGCTGCTGCTTCTGCTGTACTAGCAGAACACTTCCTTTTTCTTCTTCAATGATGTTTCAGGTTTGTTGTCTCATGTGTCCCTAGCTGGTTTTGGGGTCCAGTAGTAACCTTGCAAGATTGTCTTGCTGCCTTCTTCGCCAGAGATGAACTTAAAGGTAAGAACTGTAATCACGTTTGTGGCTGGTTTTGTAGGGAAGCTAAGGCTGAGGTTTTGGGCAGCTTCAACAGAACTTGCTTGTATGTGCATGGGGGACCTTCCACAGCAGTGGAGATGTGATGAGAATTTATATACATTTCTCTAATACAAATGGCGGACGTTGAAGTTCTGTGGTTCAGAGAAGGGAGAACTTATGAAGACAAGGGATGTCAGATGTGTCTTGAGTTGTCTTTACATCTTCAGCTTCTCCGAAGGTCCTCCATTTTTCTTGTGTGTTGAGCATCATGCTTGGACATATCACATATACAGCAGATGTCAGTCTGGGCATAGCACAGACTACCAATAAATTCTGTTGAGAATAAAAGCAGAGACTGTTTCCTGAGTTAGAGTGTCAGACTGAGAGGAGAGGGAGGTGGTGATGGTCGGGAAATGAGCAGAGCGAGTTCACTGTCGCTGTGCTGGGACTGAGAGGAGTTTGCTGCAGTCAGATAGTGACTAGGTCTGCTCTGTTTGCAGGTGACAATATGTACAGTTGTGAAAAATGCAAAAAGTAAGTAACATTGCTTTTGGCTTTGTATTTTGTATTTTTCTTGGTTATCTGAACTGGGCACATTGGAGTTATCCTTGATGCTATGTCTAGAAAATTCTAGGCCAGAAAGCCTTCCTCCAAAAATAAGAGACTGGTTATTTTAATAAAATACGTTTAAGGTAAATCTTTAAGTAGTCTGATGTAAGATGCTATTAATGTATGGATTTTGATGAATGAAGTTAAGTTTGTGAGTTTGCATTGACTGTATTATAAAACAAAGTGACTCTTTTGAATTGCCATGGTAACTGGTGTCATGCAAGAAGGTTTGCTATTATGGGGCAGAACAACAGGATGGCTAAGTCTCATTTTGTTCATATCAGCTACCAGCTTCCTTTTCTGTCTCGTAATAATTTTGAGTTTTAAAAACCCCTTTTTGGACTGGGTGTGGTGGTACTCACCTTTTGATTCCAACACAAGGACCTGCTTGGTCTAGGTAGTGTGTTCTAGGCCAGCCAGGAGTTAACAACTACAGCAAACAAAGTAAACACCTCTTGATGATGACAGAAAATGTGAGTAGAAGTTTGATAAAGAAAGACAATATTTTTGGTGTAGAGAGAATTGGAAAAATTTTCTGAATTTCTATAATAGAAAAAATGAACTCCTAAGAAAAGCTGGAATCTTTATTTTTAATTTTTATTTTATGTGTATGACTACTATGCGTGCATGTGCGTATGTGCAGCAAGTATGTGCTTAGTGCCCATGGAGGTCACAGAGGGGCACTAGATCCCTGAAATTAGAATGTGGGTGCTGGGAACTGAACCCCCGTCTCCTGCAAGAGCAGCACATGCTCTTAACTGCTGAGCACCTCTCCAGCCTCCAGCTAGAGTCTTCACAGACGGAGAAGCTGCTGCAGCCACAGCGGATGTTAGCCTGCAGCTGTTGGAGTGCAGCAATGTTAGCCAGTCATGCAACCACGAACGAATCCATCCCTTTCTCACCACGCAGAAAGGGCCGTGCCTAGTTTTACAGCTGAAAAGAAGCTGAGTCTAGGAAGGTATCTCCCCGTGAAGCCAGACGCGCCAGCTAGAGGAAACAGCAGTGAGGGGGAAGAACCAGTGTTCACCCCAGATCCCCAGTGCAGATCGGACAAGTGGTCATTGATATTGGTTAATTATTATAGTCTTTGGCTCAAAATTTTCTCCAATATTTAAGAGTAAAGGTTTCTAGTCTAAGTGTGATATTTATGTATTATGTCATGGGCCTGATGTGGTAATGCACGCCTTTAATCCCAGCTCTTAGGAAGCAGAGGCAGATGGATCTCTGTCAGTTTGAGGCCAGCCTGGTCTACAGAGTGAGTTACAGGAATGCCAGGGCTATATAGAGAGAACCAGTCTCAAAAAACCTGAAATGAAAACGGAGAATAAAGGTTTTCAAGCCAGGTGTGTGGTAAATGCTGGTATTTTAGCACTGAGATAGGAGGATTATAAATGTGAGACTTTGTCTCTAAAACAAGATAAAAAGAATAACTATATGACCCTGAACTACTGATCTTGAAGAGCTGGAGTTTGCACTGTGCAGTATCTGCATGTTATAAAAGTGTAGACAGTGTCCCACTTCCGTGCTGTGCTTTTAAAAGCAGGAGCTCATGTATCCCAGGCTGCCTTCAAGCAGTGTCTGATTTTCCTGCTCTACCTCCCAAGTACTGAAACTATAGGCATGCGCTCCCACGCATGACCTGTGTAGTGCTGTGGACGGAACCTGAGGTCTGTGCGTGCTAGGCAAGTCAAAGCATTGCACAGTGATTTTTAGCTCTTTATTACTATCTTGGTATAAGTTATTTTTTATGATTAGGGCATTTAGTGTATAAATGTGTACATAACTCGGGATATGCTACTCTGATAACTTTTTTCTTGACATTTTCTGCAAGATTTTTGTGGTCCACTTGAATGTAATAAATGTTTTGTAGATTTATTAGTTTTTTTTTTTTTTTTTTTTTGCCTTTAGGTTGAGGAATGGAGTAAAGTTTTGTAAAGTACAGAAGTTTCCTGAGGTATGACTTCTTTTTTACTCATTCATAAAATGTGGTCCTGCATTAACGTCACACACTGTAGTAACTCGGCATGGCTGAAGCATCATGTGTACCCTTAGGATTCTTGTTAGGAGGCTGGGTTAAATATATGAGCACCTTTTAAGAGTGTGCTGCTGAACATGTCACCAGACATTGCGGGGTACACTAACACCCCTTCACAGTGTACTGCTGAACATGTCACCAGACATTGCGGGGTACACTAACACCCCTTCACAGTGTGCTGCTGAACATGTCACCAGACATTGCGAGGTACACTAACACCCCTTCACAGTGTGCTGCTGAACATGTCACCAGACATTGCGGGGTCTTACAGGTCTGAAGTGTACAGTCAGGAACCAGTAGCATTGAACTTGGGAAGAGGAGCCCTGCCCACTCTGTCACACTGAAATTATGTCTGGAATCATGTTAGAATTCAGGATGATATTTAACATTCCTACTTTGATTATGTAAATACTTCAGAGACTATTATTGAGAATATGAGACAGGTACGTTGGTTCTGCAAATCTCTTGAGTTTTAGGCCAGCTTGGGTCTACATAGCAATTAACTTCCAGGCCAGTCAGGACTACACAGAGAGACCTTTAAAAATGGAAGAAAAAAAATCCAAAACCAAAATACATTATTTAAAAAATACATTTAAATGACTCTAATTGTATGTGATTGACCGCCTCATTTCCTTTTTTATAACGCAGAACTTCATTGTCCTTCTTAGCACTTGTAAACGTTCCTAACCATTTGGATGCCGGGTTGTTTTTTCTTTAGATCTTGTGTATTCATCTTAAGAGGTTTCGGCATGAGCTGATGTTCTCTACTAAAATCAGCACCCACGTCTCCTTCCCTCTGGAAGGCCTGGACCTTCAGCCATTTCTCGCAAAGGATAGCCCGGCGCAGATTGTGACCTACGACCTCCTGTCCGTCATCTGTCATCATGGGACTGCAAGCAGTAAGTGCAAAGGCTTGACATTTGTTTTTGATTAAAAACACGTATCTAAGGTGATGGCTTAAATAAGCCCTACTTGACCAAGGGAAGAAAAATTTAAAAACGGATTTTAGTCCTTATTATTAGAAAAACAACAGACTTAACCCAAGTGAATAATAACCATTTAGGAAAATGGCTGTAGTGGCACATGCCTATCATTGCCATACTCCAGGGCTAAGGCAGGATTAGGAATTCAATACCAAAAAAAAAAAAAAAAAAGCTACCTAAAGCAGGTACCAGGAATACAGGTTAAGTATCTAGCTTGATTTTATTGGTAAACATTGAATGCCTGCTAAGTTCAAGACCAGCCTGGGTAGCAGAGACTTTCAAAGAACTCCTCACATTTAAGGTGATTGTGATGTTAATTGCCCTAATTATATCTTCTTCCCCATAAAAATGTACAATTATTATGTGTCAGAAGAGGCATTTGAGACATTAAATTTAAAACTAAATATTTTCCCTAGACTATTTGGAATAGCAATTACAAGGTAACAGCTTTAGCAGGGTGGGCTTCGTACAAGGTTTTCAGGGCTGCGTGGTCTAGGGCCAGTGTGGTGGAACACACTGTGTTCTCAGCACTTGGGAAGCTGAGGGGGGAGGATTGTCAGCTCATGACCAGCCTGGGCTTCAATAGTGAGCGTTATCTCACAGCAAAAATAGAAGGCTGAAAGTCTGGTGCTCCCTGTCTTCTGGAGTGCTGAGCGCAGTCTGACCCAGTAAGGCTGCAGGTGCTGTGTAGGTGTGACACGTAGACCCTAACAGGCGCTTTTCCTTGCAACCCAGGCGGGCACTACATCGCTTACTGCCGCAACAATTTAAATAACCTGTGGTATGAGTTCGATGACCAGAGCGTCACTGAGGTCTCCGAGTCCACCGTGCAGAATGCCGAGGCTTACGTCCTTTTCTACAGGTGACGAGACTGTCATGTCATGGTGAAGAAAGGACATCTCTGTAGGACCCGCACTTCTGACTTGCAGGGCTTATGAGGGACAATGACAAATGTGCTCTTACGAGTAGGAGAAGAAAGCTGCTCATAGATGACCCCCTGTTTAGAAAACTAAGAATTCATAGACAGGCAGAGGGATATATTTTGTTTTAGAAAGATTTTTGTTTGTTTTTAAGCGTTTATTTTTTTAGAGGTTCACTTAAATTTATTTATTTTATGTATATAGGTATTTTGTATGTTTGTAAGTCTGTGCACTACATGTGTGTCTGCTGCCAGAGGAGGTCATAAGAGGGCATTAGATCCCCTGGAACTAGAGTTACAGGTGGCTGTGAGCCACCGTGTGGGTTCTGCATATCTAACCCAGGTCCTCTGCAAGAACAGCAAGCTGTTGAGCTATCTCTCCAGCCCCTCATTTCTTTCTTTAGCATTTATTTATTTATGTGTATGTGCATGTATGTTGCTGCGTGTGTGCACTGAAGCTTGTTTATGGAGGTCAGAGAACTATTGGGTTCTGGGCATTGAACTCCTCTGATTTGCTGGCTGGCACCCTTACCCCCTGAGCATCTCACTGGCCCAGGATTAGTTTGTTCATTTAAAGTATATAAAGTCGGAATTAAATACCAAATTTCTTCTCTAAATATCCTGTAATAAAAAAGGCATTACTATAAAAATCTTTGATATGTTTCAGCATCTTATAAAAGGAAATGCTAGATACTGGAACAGGAACTAAGAATGCAGCTCAGCCCCCCGACTTGATCTTACTAACACTGAATGTCTACCTTGTACCAGGGGTTACATAGATACCCATAGTTAAGATTCAGTGCTGACTCCCAGGGTAATGTATAATGTACTGAGCTGTGGGACAAAGACTATTTCTCTTGAAATGCTTTAGGGACTGATCAGATCTGTAGTGCAGTATGTGTCTTAAGTCTGATAGTGAAGAGCCGCACTGCCCGTGTAATGTGGTAAAACGTGTATTAACTTCAGTGAATCTCTGTCCTCCACAGGAAGAGCAGTGAAGAGGCCCAAAAGGAGAGGCGGAGGATATCGAATCTGCTGAACATAATGGAGCCTAGTCTCCTTCAGTTTTATATATCTCGACAGTGGTTAAATAAATTTAAGACCTTTGCTGAACCTGGCCCTATCTCAAATAATGACTTTCTCTGCATTCATGGAGGTAAGGAGTGTTGTTATGTAAACAGTGGTAGAGGGTCACTGTTAAATCCTTTGCAAATTAATAAAGAGCCATGAATTTCCTCCCCTCACATCCCCATCTGGACCTGGACCTGAGTATATTTGATTCCTTATGGTTCGGAAATAGGCCCTGTGTGAAACCTAACACTAGAGCTAAGAATGCCAGAGACTGTCCCATGTTGTGAAAGCTTGAATTTCGAGCTAGAGTCAGATACTTGGGTGGCTAATTATGGCCGAGTGAGCCCTCTTCATGCATGTTCCTGGGAGGGCCGTTCCTGGGCAGTGTGGCTCTTACCTGTCTCCCTCGTGAATAGGTGGCTTTCTGGAGTGTGAAGCATGATTGGGATTTGTTATCTGTAACATACGCCTTGTGATGGATGTGCTGTTACTGTCTGTTCCTGCAGGAATAAAGACCTTTCTGTGGACGCTTGCACTGACCTTTATGGTCCGAGACTTGCTGTTGTTAATTATTTTTGTAATGAAAATACAGGGATGGGATATCCTGTATTGTATATACAGACATAAAGTTGCATTATTTCTGAGTCTAATGATGCCAGTTAGTGATTAAACACGTGCTTGGTTTGCTCAGGGTCCTAGCCTCAAACCCTAGTGCTGCCAAACAAATAAATAATTCTGAATGTTTATTTCAAGGCATATGCTATGCTCATCTTTAGGAAGCATAGTTATCAAAAATGTTTTTTACTTACATTTTTATAAGGAGAGATTTAAGAACAGTGATTGAAAGCCAGGTATGGTTGTATACTCCTGTAATCCCACTATTTGAGAGTCTGAGGCAGAAGAATTTCTGTGAGTTGGAGGCCAGGCTGGGCTACAGAGTAAATCCCTGGCTCCAAAAAAAAAAAATAAAATAAAAAGGATTGGCCAGTCACCATTAAACATGACCTTACTGATAGGCCATGCTTTGTTGACTCCCGTGGTAGGCTTTACCCCTTCTTAATGGAGTCGGAGGTGGAGTGGATGAGGGGGTAGGCAGAAGGGAGGTTGGGGGAGGAAAGGGGAGGAGAAACTGTGGTTGGTATGTTAAATAAATAAGTAAATGGATAAATAAATAAATGAAAATGACCTTATGTGCTGGGTGGTGATGACACACACCTTTAATCCCAGCATTCTGCAGGCAGAAGCAGGTCTCTGTGAGTTCGAGGCCAGCCTGGTCTACAGAGCGAGTTCCAGGACAGCCAGGGCTGTTACACAGAGAAACTTGGTCTCAAAAAACCAAAACCAATCAAACAAAGGCTTTTTGTGTGGGAGTGTTTGCTTTACTTGAGTAAACTTTTGATTTAGTCTCTAGCACTGCAAAAGTTTGTTATTGAAAGTCATATAGAGATATTAAAGAGTAAAAATTAAGTATACTTGTTAACTATGTTTTTTAGGTATTCCTCCACGAAAAGCTAGTTACATTGAAGACTTAGTTTTGATGCTGCCTCAGAACATTTGGGATAACCTCTATAGCAGGTTTGTTGTTGAATTCAACAGTATGGTGTCGTAAAGCAAGTGAGAGCAGTTACAGAAGGGTTGGGTTCTGTCACAGCTGCCCAGTGTGTTGTGTTATTTGATGCCTAGGAAGAACATTCCTTTTCTTAATTTAGTCACTCTAAAGTATTAGTAGGAAGACTTTTAGTTTGTGAGGCCCTAGTCTAAATAATGGTGATTTTATGATTATCTATAGATATGTTGTAGTATATTTTGTACATTAAAGGATGATACATCTCCCCAATA
This sequence comes from Alexandromys fortis, assembly GCF_014885135.2. NCBI lineage: Eukaryota > Metazoa > Chordata > Mammalia > Rodentia > Cricetidae > Alexandromys > Alexandromys fortis. Next base: position 5,610,539 of record NW_026067948.1, on the reverse strand, counting down.
CCAAAATTTCTCATAGTTGTACACTACGCTACTAATATTGGATATCTTCCCAAATTATAAAGTTTTTAAATGTTATTTCCATTCTAAGCATTTTAAATTAAATATTAAAAATGCACTCATTAAGTGCTTTTAACTCGAGCATGGGAAGACTTCATTTGACTAAAATTTGCTTGCATAACTATGAATATTTTGTGCTAATCTTTGAACCCTTTCACTCTGTGCTCATTTCTAATACTGTAGCAGAGGCAGCTGTAAGGGCAAGATGAAAGGTAGATAAAGCAGGGCAGGTGTCACATGGGCAGTGCTGTTTGCCCTGGGACACATACAGTGGAGTTTGTAATGTGATTTTTTTTCATATTACTTTGAGAATTTTCCTATAGGATTTATTCTTTAAATTTTTTATTTTTTTAAAGTAATTCTGTGAATGTGTGCTATGCTATGTAATGTATGCATGCATGCATGCTATGGAGCACGGGTGGAGACCTGCGGGCAGCTGGAGGGAGACAGTGCTTTGAGTCCTTCATGGGGTCTTGAGGAACAAACTCAGAACTTATTTTAAGACCCACTGCGCCATCTTGCCAGCCCCAGGACTTATTTATAACTGGCAATTTAAACACTGATTAAAAAGCTAGCAGCAGGGCTGGAGAGATGGCTCAGTGGTTAAGAGCACTGACTGTTCTTCCAAAGGTCCTGAGTTCAATTCCCAGCAACCACATGGTGGCTCACAACCATCTGTAATGAGGTCTGGTGTCCTCTTCGGGCCTGCAGGCATACACACAGACAGAATATTGTATACATAATAAATAAATATTAAAAAAAAAAGCTAGCAGCAGTGTCCTTGAGCACGCGCCTTCTGCAGTTGTGACCTGCGCTCTCCGTATCTAGGTATGGAGGAGGACCCGCAGTCAACCACCTGTACATCTGTCACACCTGCCAGATCGAGGCTGAGAAGATTGAGAAACGAAGAAAAACTGAACTGGAAATTTTTATTCGGGTAAAGATGTAACACTTTCAAATTGTAAGCTATGTAAGCTAGAGATGGCCAGCCTGCAGTCGGCGGTGAGAGAGCCGCAGTGGGCGTCAGGTCCTGCCTGCGTGGCTGTGACAGCCCTGCTCGGTTCTCTACAGTTCTGTTTCTCGTCTTCCTGTGGGCACATTTCTGTTTCCTGTGCATTTGCCATGGCAAGAAGTTTTACTTCCCAAATTGTGTGTTCTCTCATTAGAGTTGTCTATAGTCTGTGCAGGCTGCATCTGGTTGTGGCTGTTGATTGCTAAAGGAACCTGCATGTTCATTCTCGAAGGGTCTGGACCCTCAATAGTCTTAATTGTTAGATTTCTGTAAGGTTAAGTTTTAACCTCTGGTAAAAGATTGTAGGAATACTGAATAGTATTTGTACGCAGTTGAATATTGGATCCTAAAAGGCTCTTCCATGTTGTGCCTTTTGTGAATTGACCTTCATGACAATGACACCTTGAAAAGAGCCTTTGCATAGGATTTTGAGTTGAAATCATTCTGAGAAGTTTGTATAAAACCTAAATCCAGTCAGTGTCCCTTTCAGGGTACACAGAGAAGGTTCAGAGTACTATGGCAGGATGGAGGGCAGATTGAAGGAGGAGGAAGTGGAGGCTCTAGATCTCCAGGAACAGTGCTCTGAGCACTTTGATGTTGGATGCTTGTTTCTAGAACTGTGAAAAACAAATTTCCCTTTTCAGTTACCAATTTTGTGATCATTTATCTTTGGAATATTCTACAGAAAATGTAGTTTCTGTTAAATTTTTAAGACAAGGTCTTTTTATTGTTGTTTTTCAAGACATGGTTTCTGTGTAGCCCTGGCTGTCCTTGAACTCACTCTGTAGATCAGGCTGGCCTGGAACTCATAGATCCACCACCGCCTGGTTTAGGACAAGTCTTCATGTAGTGCTGTCTGGCCTGGAACTTGCTGTGTAGACCAGGTCTGCTTGGTCCTTCTCCCAAGTGCTGAGGTTAAAGGAAGTGCCAGCACCCCACCCTCACGTCACTTGTTTCCTAGCTCTCAGCTCTCAGCTCTTGTGTAGTCGTCATTTGTGTAATATAATTTGGGAAGCAGTCACTGTAACTGAGCTTAATCATTTTAGCCAGTATTTTGAACTCTTAATTCCTCTTTCCCAGTTGGGTCAGTGACCTGAAAAACACAGTATAGTCAAGGGACTGTATCAGGAGCCAGTCAGTCTCATGAAAACTACTTTTCCTGTGGAACTAAATCCTCTGAAGCAGGAGAGGCTCGAGTTCTGGATATAGGGGGAATGTTTTTGTGAGTGTCAGTGTAGGAAGTTGCGGGTGGGTTTTCTTCATCCATAACCCACTTTTTAGCATTGTAAATTTTACTAATGGGGAAGATACGTTACTTCCAGGGTGGGGGCATGTACCATAGTACATAGAACACTCTCAAGCCTGCAAACTGTTGCTATCAGGTACAGAAATTGAGTCTTTTACAGACTAGCAGCTTTTGGGTGGCAGCCTGTGGTAAGATCAGTGAACCTATGGATGTGAGACCTTTTCTTCTTTGTATAAAATTAATTCCATGATCAGAAGCAATGTAAGTGAAATCTGGTGGCAGTGATTTTCTTTGAGAATATCATAATTGCATTGTACATGTGAAAATACAATGTATTTTCAACTTATTTACTCCTGTTCCTCCCAGATCCACTCCTACACCTCACCTGTTTTTTTCTTCTCTCTCTCTCTCTCTCTCTCTCTCTCTCTCTCTCTCTCTCTCTCTCTCAACACACAGACTCACTGTGTACTTACTCTTGGCTGTCTTGAAACTCACTATGTGAACCAGGCTGGTTTTAAAGTTTTAGAAAGCTGCCTTCCTTTACTGCCTGAGAGTCCTGGGATTAAAGACATACACCACTACCAACCCATCCCTTTTTAAAAAATAACCCACTGAGGCAATTTCTGCTTCTCATATACTCATGGTACTCATGGGTGTAGGGCTGTCATTGTACTATGGTCTACCTAATGGACAACAATACTCTTAAACAAAAGACTACTTTCTTGGGCTGGAGAGATGGCTCAGACGCAGAGCACTGTTGGATTACTGAATTCTTCAAAGGTCCTGAGTTCAATTCCCAGCAACCACATGGCAGCTCACAACCATCTATAATGAGATCTGATGCCCTCTTCTGGCATGTAGGCAAACATGCAAATAGAATACTGTATACATAATAAATAAATCTAAAAAAAGAAAAAGAAAGAAAACTCTCTCCCTATTCCAGAAGCCATTAGTTGTCAATAGTTCCTCAACTAGACATGGGGACTTGTGAGCTTTTTTCTTCCATGATGGGAACTTAAGAGATCACAAGTTAAATGATATAGCAGTCTGGTATGTGTTATTTGTTTGCTTATTTGTTTTATGGTATTAGAGATTAAAATGCTAGGTAAGTGATTTACCACGGAGCTATATGCCTAGCCTGGTAGGTTGGGGTTTTTTGTTTGCTTTTTTTAAAAATAGATTTAATACTTAGTCTATGACTCTAAGCAGCCTTGTTCGCAAGTATTTACTACAGAGAAAATGACAACTTATGTTCACATAGAACCTGTAAACAAAACTCCTTAGCAGTCTTGCTCACAAGTTACCCTAAAATGGGAACAGTGGAATGTTCAAAAGCTATCAGATTAGTAACAAAATGTCTTAGAGTTGTACAGAGGGATACTGTTCAGCAATGGAGAGCCCTTGGTGTAAGTCAAGTGTCCTGGCATATACCTGTATCTGAACACTTGAGGCCAACTTGGTTATCTAGGAAGACTCAAAAAAAAAAAAAAAAAGAGAGAGCCTGCCGTGGAGCATTCCTACGGAAAAAGCATAATGATAGGAATTGACATCCTCTTCAACAGTATAGTACTAGTTTGAGGCTGGCCTGACTACACAAGACAGACTTTCATATCTCCACCCCCATAAGCAATAATATGAAAGAATCTTAAGGATTATGTTCCATTGCATGTGATAAATATGACCTTTCTTGGCTGGTTGCACCCAGTGCCATTAGCTTTCCTAGCAAACATCGCATAAAGGTAAGTGCAACTTAGTCTTTTCAGGGCCTCCTTACGTGGACTCTGACCCTGCTACACATTGCCTTCCCTCCATGGCTTTTTGTAACCTCGATATAAGCTTCTAAGGCTCTTGTTACATTTTACACCATGCAAAAGCAGCGTTATGTAGATGATACTCAGTTCCGCTGCCAGCCTAAGGGATAGCCCTTTGGGGGACATTTCATATCCAGGTCATAAACAGCTTGGTCAGAAATAGGTGACCTTGGCGCTCTGGAAACAAGTGGAGTTTCTGGAAACTTGAGAAAGCAGATAGGATCAGTTTGAAGAACCAAACTAAAAACCAGAGGAAATGAAGTGAGCATAGGACCTTAGGGTTTAGAAGTAACAGACACCAGTGATGACTTTGACATTCCACGTATGTGAAAGACAGCTTAAGGGAGTTGGTTTTTTGCTTCCACTATATGAATCATAGGGATTCAACTGGTTACCAGGCTTGGTGGTGTCTAAACTAAGCCATCTTGCTGGCCTGCCTTGATTTCTTTATTATTGAGACAGGGTCTCTGTATTCTAGGCTAGCTTTGAATGTTTGTTCTTCCTGCATTTACCCCCAATGTGCTGGGATTATATGTCCATGCCCAGGTTTTTTTTTTAAAAAATTGTTTTTGTTGAAAATAGGAGCGGCAGGGCTGCGTCCCCGGCACCCGGCCGCCCGCATGGCTAGAAATACCCAGAAATAATTACACGGAAACCGTATTCTTTCAAACACTGCCTGGCCCGGCTAGGTCCAGTTTCTTATTGGCTAGCTCTTACATATTGTTCTAACCCATTTCTAATATTCTGTGTAGCCCATGAGTTGGCTTACCAGAGAGGATCTTAACCTGCGTCTGTCTGGAGCGGGAGAATCATGGCGACTCTTCCTCTAACCTTCTTTCTCCCAGAATTCTCTTCTGTATACTCCGCCTACCTAATTTTCTATCCAATAAAATGGGCCAAGGCAGTTTCTTTATTAGTAAGAAATCATTCCCACATCATTTCCCCTTTTTCCGTTTAAACAAAAAAGAAAGGCTTTAACTTTAGCATAGTAAAATTACATATAACAAAACAGTTATCAAGTAAGAATTACAGTTACAATATTTATATCTATTTTATCTCTTATCATAACTAAGGAAAACTATAACTATTTATTCTTCAACTCCATCAAAGACTCCAGAAGGATATAATATTATCTAAGTAAACAAGAAATAAGAAAACTCTAGAAATGACAGAGACATCTCGCTGCCTGGACAGTCACCCAAAGTTCCTCTGTACCGTTGGGGCATCCATCTTCGGCCTACAGGCCCATGGTATCCAGATACATTTCCATGAAGCAGGAAATTTTAAAGACAGTTCAGTCACTTTCTGCTGTGTTCTGTAGAATGTCTTGTAGACTCTTTCATGAATCAGGAACCCCGAAAGACCATCTCACCTTTAGGCAAGTTCAGCAGTCCTCTCTCTGAGGGTTCTCTGTGTCCAGTTTATGCAACAGTCCAGGCAAGAGCAGTTTCTTGCCCAAATGACTATCCAACTCCATAAGGATCCTCTTCGATGCCCATCTTCCTCTTGAAGTAGCTGGTGCTGCCAGGAGCAGACGTGTCTCCTTGTCATGAAAAGTCCTAAGTTATTAAAATATTTTAAATGCCATATTCTGCAGTCTTTGAAAGATATGAAGAATGCCTATCTAATTGAAATATATCTCTATATATCTAGAAAATCTAACTAACATGACTACAAGCTTAACTATTAGCAATGATTATCCATTAACAACCTATATTTCCTAATTATACATTACATTTTAAGTGAACTACATAATCACAATACCTTAATCAAGTTCAAAAATACATATACATATAACAAAATTGACCTTAAAATCCATACCAATGCAAATTATTCATATCTATATCATATCCCCCTTTAAATGTAAAAGAACATTTATAAACAATATTTGGGAACATGGGCGTAGTTTTTTCTCTCCAAACTGCTTCCTGCTGAATGGGGGCACTGTTAATCAGATCATTTAGGGTGTAACCTGTGTGTCAGGTTCATCTCGGTTGGCAGTTGAGTGAAGTAATTTTTTGAGGGTGTTCACAGCAACCTTTCAGGAGGGCGTGGTCTATCATACCATACCGGGATAGATGCAATCCATAGGGTCACATCCTCTGTGGAAACAAAAGAAGACCCTCTCCAAAGCATCATATCCTTAGATCCAAATTTTGAAGTCAAGATACCTTTAGAACATATGTGCAGGTTCAGCTTAGCAGCCCATATAATAAAATGTCTCTTTGTACTTAGCTCCTTCACAGTCAAAAATTTTAAAGAAAACACAATGTACATAATCCAGACTCTCTGTGAATTTTTCATTTTTACGTGGCTTATTTTTCTTTATTTCTCTTAATCTATAACTATCTGTACTTCTGTACTCTGTCTCTTTAAAGACTTTACCCTTTTTCTTTTTAAGACATTAACTTTATTCTTTATATTCTCTTTTTTTCCCCAAGCCTACGTACATTCATCCAACGGTGTCTGAATCTGTTTTACTGTGAATCTGTAATTTTTTTTTTTTTTTCCAGGAGCATTTCTTAAAATGTTAAGCATTTCTTAAAAACTTAAGTTGCACCATGTATAGGTAATACGGTACTGCCTGTGTCCTGCCCAGTCTAAACCTTAACTGCACGGTTTTAAGGTAATTACGGTAGTTCCTGCCTGAGATCAGCACAGTTCAGCAAGGAGCAGCCGCTCCTGCCTCAGAGTCATTTGGTGCTTTTGAGCTGAGCACAGTTACAGGCAAACAGCAGTTTACATTGGAGCCGCAATCAGCAATTTAATTTTGAGACTGAGTGTGCAGCACAGAAACTCTTTTTATCCAAGTTACAGCCAAATCTGACACGCAGAGCACTGCGCAGTCTGAAAACGCGTCTCTGTATGGCAGCAGGAATCCGCCATGCTCTTCCGCCTGCCTAAGCCTGATTCCGCCATCTGCCCAGGTGTAGGCAGGGAACGCTGAGCCATCGGCAGGTCTCAGAGCAATCTCCTCCGATCCCAAGTGGGAACAGAAACATCCAGTCCCATAAAAGCCTTGAAATGCTTTAAAGCCAGAGTTCACGCTGGCAGCATAGCACCAGGAAGCCGCGCTTTAAAATGACGCAGCTTTTTTTCTCTGCTGCTGTTGCTGAATCAGGAATCTCTCTACAGCATGTCACCAACAAAACAGCAAAAATCTGTGTTAAACTCTGTTTCCCTTATTTTTAAGGCTTCTCAGGTTTTTAAGTGGATTTAGCCCCACGTTGGGCGCCATCTGTTGAAATAGGAGCGGCAGGGCTGCGTCCCCGGCACCCGGCCGCCCGCATGGCTAGCTTATACCCAGAAATAATTACATGGAAACTGTATTCTTTCAAACACTGCCTGGCCCGGCTAGGTCCAGTTTCTTATTGGCTAGCTCTTACATATTGTTCTAACCCATTTCTAATATTCTGTGTAGCCCATGAGTTGGCTTACCAGAGAGGATCTTAACCTGCGTCTGTCTGGAGCAGGAGAATCATGGCGACTCTTCCTCTAACCTTCTTTCTCCCAGAATTCTCTTCTGTATATTCCGCCTACCTAATTTTCTATCCAATAAAATGGGCCAAGGCAGTTTCTTTATTAGTAAGAAATCATTCCCACATCATGTTTTTATTGAGCTATATATTTTTCTCCACTCCCTTCCCTTCTACCCGTCCCATGATCCCCATGCTCCCAGTTTACTCAGGAGATCTTGTCTTTTTCTACTTTACATGTAGATTAGATCCATGTATGTCTCTCTTAGGGCCCTCTTTGTTGTGTAGGTTCTCTGGGATTGTGAATTGTAGGCTGGTTTTTCTTTGCTTTTTATGTCTAAAAGCCACTTATGAGTGAGTACATTCTATATTTGTCTTTCTGGATCTGGGTTACGTCACTCAATACACTGTCTTCTAGATCCATCCACTTACCCCCCCCCCTCCCCCGTGTACTCCATTGCATAAATGTGCCACACCATCTTTATCCATTCTTCAGTCGAGAGGCATTTAGGCTGTTTCCAGGTTTTGGCTATGACAAACAAAGCTGCTATGAACATGGTTGAGCACATGTCCTTGTGGTATGACTGAGCATCTTTGGGTATATATCCAAAAGTAGTATTGCTGGGGTCATGAGGTAGGTTGTTTCCTGATTTTCTAAGAAATCACCATACTGAAATCCAAAGTGGCTCTACCAGTTTGCACTCCCACCAGCAATCACGGAGTGTTTTCCTTTACCACACAGCATAAATTGTCATCAGTGGTTTTGATCTTGGCCATTCTTACAGGTGTATGATGGAATCTCAGAGTTGTTTTGATTTGCATTTCTCTGATGACTAAGGATGTTGAGCATTTCCTTAAGTGTCGTTCAGCCATTTTAGATTCCTCTGTTGAGAGTTCTCTGTTTAGGTCTGTACTCCATTTTTTTTAAAATTGGATTATTTGTTCTTTTGATGACCAATTTCTTGAGTTCTTTGTGTATTTTAAAGATCAGCCCTCTGTCTGATGTGGGGTGGGTGAAGATCTTTCCCCATTATGTAGGCTGCCGTTTTGTCTTGTTGACTGCGTCCGTTGCTTTACAAAAGCTTTTCAGTTTCATGGGGTCCCATTTATTAATTGTTTTTCTCAGTGTCTGTGCTATTGTGGGGTCATATTTAAGAAGTGATCTCCTGTGCTAATGTATCCAAATGTACTTCCCACTGTCTCTTCTATGAGGTTCAGTGTGGTTGGTTTTATGTTGAGGTCTTTGATCCATTTGGACTTGAATTTTATGCACGGCAATAAATATGGATCTATTTTATTCTTTTACATGTTGATATCCAGTTATTCAACCATTTGTTGAATATGCTTTCTTTTTTTCCATTTTATATTTTTTCTTCTTTGTCAAAGTCAGGTGTTCTAAAGTATGTGACTTGATATTCAGGTCTTCGATTCAGTTCCATTGGTGTTTATGCCAATACCAGTCTGTTTTCAGTACTGTAGCTCTGTAGTAGAGTTTGGAGTCAGGGATTGTGATGCCTCCAGAAGTTCCTTTATTGTACAGGGGTTTTTTTTAGATTTATTTATTTATTATGCATACAATGTTGTTAACATATATACACCAGAAGAGGCACCAGATCTCATTACAGATGGTTGTGAGCCACCATGTGGTTGCTGGGAATTGAACTCAGGACCTCTGGAAGAGCAGCTAGTGCTCTTAACCTCTGAGCCATCTCTCCAGCCCCTTTACAGGGTTGTTTTGACCATGTCCAGGTCTTAATTTTTTTTTTTTTTAGAAATACCATACACAGACCCAGAATTTTTCGTATCGTATTTTATGGATCCCATGTAAGTAGGTTTTGAGTGCCTTAGGATACTTGAATTGGGTAAATATTAAAGGGTCAGGAGCAGCTGGGCGTGGTGACACATGGCCTGTAATTGTAACTTTTGGGGGTCACGTGGGCATCTGGAATTTGAGGCTACCTAGGCTATATGAGCTATTTTCTTAAAAAAAATCTATAGGGAAGGACAAAGTGTTGAGTAAGGTTTAAAGAGCTTGAGAGTAGTGAGAGGGGCTGAAGCGGTCAAGAGAGCTCGACTGCGGTGGAGTTGAAGGAAAGGCTCATAGGGGTGAGAGACAGTGACATCAGTAGCTGTAAACAGAAAAGTGTGTGTGTGATCACTGCAGATGCCTGAGAATTAGCAGGGTATCAGGCACACATAAAACAATTTAAAAGTCTTAAAGAACTGGCAGTCTGAATTTGGTTGTCTGTCCTTATCTAGTGTGTATCGTTGTCATTTTGTGCCCCAACAGGAAATGCTGATGTTACTAGACAAATTCTAAATACCCTTTATTGTTCTTTTGAGGCCCTGTTAATTGCACCTCTTTTTCATACCAGTGTTTCTAGCCATTTGATCTTTACTTTTTTTAAAGTCGGCTATGGTGAAAGATTTTTTTAATAAACATACGAAGTATTTAGTGACTTCTTTGCCTCAGTCATCTTCTCTTACCCCGTTTCTCATGCTCCTCTTGTGTATGTTTGTTATATGCTGAGACATAATCTAGAGTCACTTATTGATAGACTGCCCTGTATCTTAGAACTAAGATAACCTCGGGTGTATGAGAAATTGCCTTGTTGGATGCTGAAGGAAAATATCTCAAGTTCCAGATACTAGGTGTCTGACTTTTTCTCTCTGTAGCTCAACAGAGCATTTCAAGAGGAGGACTCTCCGGCAACTTTTTATTGTATCAGTATGCAGTGGTTTAGAGAATGGGAGAGTTTCGTGAAGGGCAAGGATGGAGGTAAGTGCTGAACTCAAAGTTTCTTAGCTATGTTTTGTTTGTTAATTCTGTGATTATTGGAGATTATACCAGTGAACAAAAAAGACCTATGATTTCAGGGAACTTATATTCTAGTTTATAGTCTTATTGCTGTGAACTTGTAATTGGGGACCGAATCTGCTTCAGTCAGTTCATCAGCACCTCCAGCTCCAGCTCCAGGGGAGTCCGACACCTGTTTCTCATCTCCATTGGCACTGGCACACACATCCCATACACAGATACATAAATAAATTTAATCTTAATGCTGATAAACTTTAGAGGCCAGCCTGGTCTACATAGTAAATGCTGTGTAATAGACTTCATCTCACAAAGACCACCCTCTCCCAACCCGGATAAAGAAAAACCTTAAAATATCACACAACAGAATGGTGAGTCAATTATAGTTTATCTAGTACAGTGGAACACAGTGTGGACCTTTTAAAATAATTATGTATAAAAATTTGAAGATAAGGCCTGGTGCATGCCTTTAATCCTAGCACTGGGGAGGCAGAGGCAGGGACATCTGAGGAGTTAAGGCCAGCCTCTTCCACATAGCCAGGACTATACAGTGAGAATCTATTCCAATACTACTACTACTACTACTAATAATAATAATTTAAAAATAAGCTGTTCTTCATGTGTTGAGTTGCTTACAAAAATGTATGTATGTATTTGAATTTCTTGGTTTACTTTTTAAAGTTCGCAAACAAAGTGATGGACTTAATTATGGCAATTTTAAACATAATGGCATTATACTTTGTTCTACTGGTCCTCCTGGACTGCCCCTTCAACTGTATTTTAAACAATGTATTATGCAAAAGCAAACCACACATATATTAAAACCGTATGCCTATTTTCCTTCCTCGTGTCTATTGGGAGCTTTTTGAGAATGGAGAAGTACTGCACTTTCATGTTCAAAGAAAAGAGGCTTCTTAATATTTCATTTTATAATGATTTTGGTTTAAATAAATTTAGAACTGAGAATTTTATATTTTTTTAGATTACAAAGGTTTTTTTGTAGCATAAAAAATATCTGACGTGCAGTTCCCAGTACACTTAAGAAACTGTTAGACTTTGTTGCTGGGTGACCTCTCACCTTTCTTGGTTGTTTTTGGGTCAACTGAAATCCCCAAAGCTGGGAAGATACTTAAAATAGATGGCATTTCATAAAAAGTAAATAACTAACTAGATTTTATTGGTAGTTCTCAGTTATTTCAGCTATAAAATTATGTACTTCTTTGCAGCATTTCTTTGAACGTGTTTATTTTATAATTCTTTTATCATTTTGATTTAGATCCTCCAGGTCCTATCGACAACACTAAAATTGCAGTCACTAAATGTGGTAATGTGATGCTCAAGCAAGGTAAGTTTGTTTAATAAACACAGTTTCTTTTCAGTGTACCCCAGACTGGCCTTGAATGTGCCATGTAGCCCAGAATGGGTTTAACTTGTGATCCTCCTGTTTCTCCCTGCCACGTGTGGGGATCAGGGGCCTGCACCAACATGCTTTAATTAATACTGAAACCTTTACTTGTGACGATTTCTCACTGGTAGAAATACTAACCAGTCATCCTGTTATTTTTTTTTAATTAACCTAATTCAGAGATGTTCAGGCTTACAGTAGAACAAAGGGCGGGAAAGCAGTGTGTGTTAGTTGTGGGAGGGTTTTAGAGTTGTTGGTAAGAACTAGGAATAGGGCTGGAGAGATGGCTCAGAGGTTGAGCACTGGCTGCTCTTCCAGAGGTCCTGAGTTCAATTCCCAGTAACCACAAGGTGGCTCACAACCATCTATGAGACCTGGTGCCCTCTTCTGGTGGGCAGGCATACATGCAGACAGAACATAAAAAAAATTTTTGAAGCCAGGCGATGGTGGCGCACGTCTTTAATCCCAGCACTTGGGAGGCAGAGGCAGGCGGATCTCTGTGAGTTCGAGACCAGCCTGGTCTACGGAGCTAGTTCCAGGACAGGCTCCAAAGCCACAGAGAAGCCCTGTCTCGAAAAACCAAAAAANCTTCCTTTACATAACCGCAAGCCTAGAAAGTGTTGGCACATGGCTGCTGTTTTGTGTTCACAGTGTGCCTTCCTGTGGGTATTCCCAAAAATCAGAGCGAATGCTCACAGGTCTTTAGGCTCTAATGGTAAGGATTCCTAATATTACAAAAAGCTCTTCAAGGGAAAGAAAAGGAACAGAGTGGACACCAACCACTTCTCCCCAGTTCTAAAACCTCCTGCCATCTGTTTGTGCCAAGACAGACGTTAGAGGCTCAGGAAGGGTCTACAGTTTGCCTAGGAAGTCCTTCTTCTGTTGCTGGAGAGGGAGCTTAACCTCTCCACGGTGTGGCTGGATTGCAGGGGCGATGGTGGTGCACGCCTTTAATCCCAGCACTTGGGAGGCAGAGGCAGGCGGATCTCTGTGAGTTCGAGACCAGCCTGGTCTACGGAGCTAGTTCCAGGACAGGCTCCAAAGCCACAGAGAAGCCCTGTCTCGAAAAACCAAAAAAAAAAAAAAAAAAAAATTGAAAATTAAAGACATTGCTTTAAAAAAAAGAACTAGGAATACACAACTTTAGACATTTAAAAGTATTACGTGTTGTAGCTTATATCTCTGCAATATATTCATGTTTGTAAACATCGTTCTTTGCATGCACACAATTTTAGGAGCAGACTCTGGTCAAATTTCAGAAGAAACATGGAATTTCCTGCAGTCCATATATGGTGGAGGGCCTGAAGTTATCCTTCGACCTCCGGTGGTTCATGTTGACCCCGACGTACTGCAAGCAGAGGAGAAGATTGAAGTAGAAACTCGATCGTTGTAGTTTTGAGGGTACAGAGCTCTAACGAGAAGTCGTCCGCACTCGCACATGCATTCAAATCATTCCTTAAAGCATGTTTCTTTGATTTTTCACCTTTTGTCACATTTATTCCTTTGTACTGGGCATTATGGGAGGGTATGTTTAAATGTGTAATATAAGTTGGTAATATTTAATGCTAAATAACTTACCATGTCTTTCAGTGTACTGTTTATGTTCTTTGACCTTGGTTCTGGGCAGACCCAGGTGCCCTCTTCAGTGATGTAAATACTTCTGCTTGAAAACCTTTTCATTACCCTAAGCCAATCTTTTCAGTTCTCAAAAAAACCTAATTTAATTGTATAGTTTTGACATGGCTTTGCATAGTAAGGAGCTTATTTTAAATTGAGAGTAGTGGTCAGAAAATCGTTAATTTCCTAAAGCTCAGGAAACATTAGGATGTTCTTTTGCACTGTAGCATACAAAATTGCATATTAAAATTTACAAAATGTCTTTTGAATGTAACAGGATGTATTTAGTTTGAATGGAATTTGTCACCAGATAATCAGTAACTTATTGCTGCTTATAATGTAAATGTTAAACTTTAGTTCTGTAGACCTGAATGGTATTAATGTCAGTAACTTAAAAAAATCCTAGTTTTAGGCCACTTTTTATTTTGAGAGCATGAAGTATGGAATGTGTCAAATGAGACTGTTGATAAAGCTGAAACCACTTGCAAAATGATTTTTTACTGAAATGCACAAAGTCTTTCTAAATAATAGAGTATGCATTGCTGTTTGCTTGATTATGTGATGTGAGAGCTTAACTGTATTCCAAGTACAAACATGCTAGGGTGACACCGAGGCTATGCAACAGCATTCACGACAGCGTTGTTTTTGTGTGCGGTAGCCACACCGTCTAAAAACAATGTTGTTAAAATCCATTCAATAAAAATCATTTTAAGATGTGTAAACTGAATGTTGAATTTATTTGATAGACTTTTTAAAAAGGGCATGAAATTTGTTATTAATGCTTTTCTTCATATCTTATTTGAAAACATGCAACAAAGAAGTTCTTTGCTGTAATAAAGTTTATTAAACCATTTCAAGATGGACAGCATGGTGGTTGGCATCTGTGTTCACGTATGAGGCTCAGGCTGGACGAATTTGAGTTTGAGGCCAGTGTGGGCTGTGAAACAAGACTGTCTCAAATGGCAGCAAACTACAAACTAAACCTGTCAACTGTGGGTTAGGAGTACTAACTTTCTAATTCTAGCACTCTTTTTCTTCTTCAGTGTAGGATCTTATGCATGTTAAATACTATCATGTTCTGCCAGTTGGTTGTAGCACACATCTTTAATCTCAGCACTTGGGAGGTAGAGGCAGGTGGATATCTGTGAGTTTGAGACCAGTCTGGTCTGGACAGTGAGTTCCAAAGCTACAAAGAGAAACCCTGTCTTGAGAAAACAAAACAGCAAAATAGCATCATAGGTGATCTTATGGCTACAGCCCCTTAACAGAAGGTAACCAAACTGCCCTGTGCCATTGCATCTTGTCCAGACCAAAAGGCCTAAAAGTAGTGGCCTCCAACAGTGCACCTTACTAACTGCTGGTAATGGATAGTCAGCGCTGTTCCTTGATGGGATGTCAATTCCCTAGGGGACACTGCTTCAGGAGACTGAGTACAGTGAGCTCAACTGATGAGCCACATGGCTAACAGATAAGAATAATGGGGTAATATAAGTTATAAAAGTTAATAAAAGCCTGAGCTAATGGGCCAATCAGTTTACAATTGATGTAGACCTCGGTGTGATTTCTTTGGGACTTAATGACTGCAGGAACTGGGCAGGACAGGAAGTATATCTCATTTTAAAGTACCATCCAGCTGAGGTGTGAGATGGCTGGACCCTACATCATACGATGTGGTATAGGTGCCAGCATCACCCATGGGCTAATGGTGATCGGTTTATTCTGAATGGGCCGAGAGAAGGGAGACCCAGTGGGAGGGAACAGGCTGCTGGCGGCATGCCTCCTTGTAAGGCTACACTTGTCTGAGACTCCTAGCTGTCCCCGAGGGTCAGCAGCTTTTCTCTGCTATCATGTCTCTGCCCTGTCCCAGGTCTAAAGCAATGGGAGCAGTTAACCAAGGACTAAATCTTTGGTTCCTTGTTTTCTTCAGTATTTTGTTATAAGGATCAAACCACAATGTTTTTATCATTGTTACACACCAACCCTAGCATTCCTTTTGAGAGACTTATTCAAGTTTCTTCAATCTGAATGAGGGCTATAGCTGAATCTTGAGCCAGTACTCAGTGCTTTCAAGATAAGTTGACCGTGCACCATGCACTCTGTCTCTCTTCAAGGATCTCAGAATCACTGAAGAAAGACCCCCAGACTCGAATGGTATGTAAGAAGTGTTTATTCTCCAGAAACTACCAGCATGCAGGGCCGACCACCTGTACAGATGGTGACCCTGAGAGCAGCACACAGCCTCCTTCTAAGCACCATTAGGGGAATTCCAGGAAGTTAGGTCATCTTGAACATGATTGGTCAAGCAGTAACAGTTACGCTAGTAGACTTTTGACTGGTTGGGGTTACTTTTCCCATCTTACCTGGGCAAATCTGGATATGTTTCAAAGGCTGCCCTTATTTGGTCATTGCTTTGAGATACTCTGTGGCAGAAACAGGCCTTGCACATGCTCTCTCCCTTGTCCCTGCTGTCAGGAGTATTGTTAACAGCACTATGTTTAAGAAACTGAAACTGAGGCCTGGTTTGTAAAACAGAGGAACTTTAGATTTCTCTTCTCTCTCTCCCTCTCTCAGACAGGGCCTTACGTAGCTCAGGCTGGCCTCAAATTTGCTTAGTAGCCTATAATTCCGGCACTGCGAGGCAGATAATCAAGTGCTACACAGGGAGCTTTAACTCAGTCTGGACTATAAGGTCTTGTCTCAATGAAAACAAACTCCAGAGCGGAATAAGTGTTTTGTCACCAATGTGAGCAAGGTCACAGGCTGGGTCTCAGGTAGCACATGTTTATAGACTGGTGCAGGGACTTAAAAGGGAACACTCTTGGACCATTCACTTGGAGGAGAAAAAAGCTGAACGAAATCTGAACAGAGGAACTGGGCAGAGGTGGCACATGCCTTTTACCCCAGCACTCGGGAGGCAGAGGCAGGCTTGGTCTGAATAGTGCCTCATCTAGTCCATTGGATCATACAGATGGATACAGGGTGGAATCAATGACAAGACCTTTGTCATTACCATCATCTCTTGGAAACAGATGACATGGTGTGACAAGGACATGGCTGGGGCTGACAACCGGTGCCTGGCTCTAGACACTGTCTGAGCAGCAAGAGAGGTGAGTTCTGACCATCCCCAGCAGGAGCTATCCTTTGTAGACAGCACCCTGCTATCATGGACAGAATTTGGTGGGAAAACCATGATATTTTTATACCTTTGTCTATTCCAGCAGAGTTCAATGAGAAGCATGGGAAGGATGTGCTCTGGGGACCCCGCTACTACGAAGACTAAGGCAACGGAGGCTGCAGGTGTGATCATCAGCACAACATACCTGGCACCCTTTGTCTTGTAGATGTTACTTTGGGTTCAACTGAAAACAAATACAAGATCACTTCAATGACTAAGTAACTTAACAGCAATTAAAAAAAAAACACGAGCTGGGCGGTAGTGGCGCACAACTTTAATCCCAGCACTCTGGAGGCAGAGGCAGGCGGATCTCTGTGAGTTCAAGGCCAGACTGGTCTACAAGATAGTTCCTGGGCAGGCTCCAAAGGTACAAAGAAACCCTGTCTCGGAAAACCAAAAAAAAAAAAAAAAAAAAAAAAAAAAAAAAAAAAGAAAGCACAAATATCTGCTTGGAAAAACAGAACGACTGCCTCAGGTAGGAAAACAAAGGCACTGAAGCAGGACTTTTACTTTTGGGAAAAGCTCCAATAGCAGACCCCACCAGTGGATTTGGGATTTTTGGAACATAATCTCATAGCCAGAGGTTTAGGTCAGCGTTTCCACAGCTCAGAGTGACAGTCTATGTGCTATCCACCCAGAGAAAACGCTTCCCTCCATTACTGACGGCGGGCATTACTTTCCTCAACTCCCAACACAGCGTCTTTGAAGGCAGGTGTTAGGGATTGAACTCAGAGCTCAGGCCCGGTACGCACGCGCTGAGCTACATAAACACACCTGAGCGCCAGTAACCATCATTTTTTACTACGTGCTGAGCCATTTGTCAGAAAAACGCCCGGAGAAAAGACGTCCCGCCTTTAAAGTTCCTACATCCTTGGTGGCGAGAACACTTACAAGTAACGGCTAAAAGTGCCGTCTAAAGGTGCGCTCTTGGGAACCGGGTGGTCTGGACCGCCCTCCGACAGGCTTCTGAGACCTGAAACCCGGGAGAGGTGGGGTGCTGGGGCTCTGGGGTCGCGGTCGGCCCTAGGCATGAGCACAGGCGGGAGGCGGAGAGCATCGCTGAGCCGGGGCTGATCTCGGGAGCCGGCCCAGGTCCCGCGGGCGGGAGGGCATCGCTGAGCCGGGGCCGGTCTTGGGGGCCTGCCCAGGTCCCGCGGGCGGGAGGGCAGCCTCTGCGGGCAGCCCGGGAGGTCCCCACCACGCCGGGGAAGCGGCCCTGCGCGCCCTCCGTCCCGCCCGGCAGCGCGGCCGCGGTCACCACCAGGTGGCGCCATGAGCGCCCGGCCCCACGCATCTCAACCCGGAGGAAGGAGGGGACCGGAAGGAGCCGCCGCTGCTGCGGGAAGTGGAGGAGCGGGAGGCGGGGACCCACCTGGAAGCGCCGCGGCGCCGCTGTGGAGCTTCCTGCGGCGGAGGGCGCTCGAGCCTGTGCACGGCGGGGGCCGAGGGCGGCCACGCGGGCGGCGCCTACCCGAGCGGCCGGGCCCGGCGCGAGAGGTGAGCGGGCTCCCGGAGCGCGTGGCGGGGCCGGCCGGAGAGAGGGGGGGGGACCCGGGGACAGCGCGGCGGAAACGCGCGGGGCCGGAGCCCCTCGGACGGGCGCCGGGAGGGGGGTGGCTGAGGCGGCGGCGCCCCCACGTGGGCCGGGCGCGCGCGCGTGCGTGCGCGGCGGAGGGGGCGGGGAGGGCCGCGGAGGCTCCGGGCGCGCGCCGCTCTGCCCACGTGACGCTCACGTGACCCGCGGTGAGGCCGGCTGAGGTCGAGCTCGGGTTGGTGTGTGGCTCTTCGGCTGGCGGAGGGCTCCGTGCGGCTTCCGGCCCTGCTCCTCCCGCACCGGGGACTCGGGGGAGACGCACGGGGCGGGGAAGGCTTGCCCCTCCTCCCGTCGGTCCGCCGCCCTCCCGTCCGAGACCGAAGCACACTTCTCAAAGCCCCGAAGTAGTGATTTTTTTCGCTCCCCTTGCCGCCGCCATGTTGGTTCCAGAGCACGCCCGCGAGATGCTAGTGGGTCTGTATCGCGAGAACTCCCGGTTCTCGCGGGACCTGGTTGGCAGAGCGGTTGTGCTGGATGGCGGATCCCCGGGTTCCGGGGACCTGGGACCTGCAACTCTTTTTTCCAGCAGGCAAGTTGTCAGGGAGGGGCCGGGGCGCGTGCCCTGGTCGCCGGGAGCCTTGCCTGCGCGCGCCTCCCCGGCGACAGCGACGGCTGTGCGGTGCGGACTGGCCGTCGGGGCGCTGCGCTCCTCCCGCCCCCAGGCGCCCGCCACCTGCCGAAAGCTACCCTGCCGGCCGCTGCCCCTCGGCTGCTCCTCCCTCTGCCATGGTTCCAGACAGTTTCTGCCCAGTTACCCTTTCCCTAAAGCATTCCTGCCTTGTTTACTTTTCTGTCTCCTGTGGCTGCGGTATCTTTCTCCAGTCGCCTAAGAGAAAGCCGAGCATCTCTGCTTGTGTCCGGGCATCACTTACTCACTTGGCCATTGATTAGTTCTCAGTACCCTGGCCGTTGACAGGAGCTTTTGGCAATGTTTGGAGTCCCCTTCATCCCTCACAGTATCTGAGAGCAGAATAAAATCGTTGTTCTGTAGGTGCTTGATGTAGGGCTTTGCCTCTTAGTGTTACTGAGGTTACCCTTCGATATTCGGGGGTGGTGGTTCTAGGTTGCATAAAATGATACTGGATTGATTTAATTAAAATCCCGCTACTCTTGCTATTTAAGTTTGAGGTCATGTTTTCTTAAAGTGACCACTCTCACTACTTCTAGTATCCACGCTTAAGTGTTTACTGTATTCGTTTCATTTATTTGTATTCAGAAGTATGAAAGATGCACAGTCGGGAAACCAGATAATTTATTCATATAGTTTCTTCTTTTTTTTTTTTTTTCCAGTTTTGAAGCGGGTTCGTTTTGTAGCCCAGGACAGTCTAGAGCCGTAGAGCTGACTAGGTAGGCCCAAAACTTACTGCAGTCCTTCAGTCTCAGCTTCCCTACTGGTGAGATGACCACTGAGCACTGAGCACATACACTGTCTTGGTCAGTGTATGCGAACCTCTGCGCCGTTGCTTATGGAGGCAGAAGAGGGTATCTGATTCCCTAGGAGCTGGTGTTACAGGAGTTTGTCAGCCGCGCAGAAATGAAGTAGATGAGGGATCAGAACGCTGGACCCAGTGGGGTGGGGGGGAGTAAGCACTTTTAACCACTAAGCCATCCATGTTAGTTTTTTGTTTGTTTTTGTTTTGTCGTTTTTTTCAAAACAGGGTCTTGGTAGCATTGACTGTTCCAGAACTCCCTCTGTAGACCAGGCTGGCCTTGAACTCAGAGATCCGCCTGCCTCTGCCTCCAGAGTGCTGGGATTAAAGTCCCCGCCTGGCTCATGATCTGTCTCTTTTTAAACTACAAAAGTATTGCTATATGCTTTTACCTGTTATAGTTTATCAGGGTCCCGCAGTCTTTTACCCTATACCTGATCGTTGTGTGGGCCATGCTTTAGTTTGTCTTTTAGGAAGGGGAGCTAGAGAAAAAGATTTAGTGCAAAGTCTGTCTCCTGTGAACACTTCCTTAAGTGGATATTTTGGTGGTGTGTACTGAAAATTTCTCCAATAATAGAACTTTTTTTTTTGGTAGTGTACATGTTCTAGGGTGCTGGTGGCTTTGCACAGAAAAGTCTTTGTAAGACAGATTTAAGGGAATTACCACTTGAGTTTTATAATTTTTAACATACTATATGTAATTATATATTATGTATTCTAAACTAAAAACATGTCAGTGCATTGGGATTTTCCACAAGTTTACTTACTCAAAGTAAGTTCTTTTTAAAAATGATTTTTTAAGTTTAGGAAAAATGTGTATTTTATGTGTATGTGCCTCAGTGTGTGTGATGAAGGTGTCTGTCACAATATAGTCCTTGGAGTTACAGGTGTTTGTGAGTCACTACGAGGGTGGTTAGAACCAAAGGGTCCTCTGGGGGAGCAGTAGTGCTTTAAATGCTAAGCTGTCTCTTCTAGCCCCACAGAGTAACAGCTCTGACCATGCCATTTAGTGAGCTCACTACAATGCTAGACCTCAGTAGTTAATACTAACATCTACTTTAATTAGAAGATGTTAAGTATCTATAGTTTTTGTCATTCTTCTGAAAAAACTTAGCAGCGATAGAGTTCTATTTTAAATCTTTTAAAAACTAAGTAATATAGCTCAGACTTTATTGGAATCTAGGAACCTCTTGCTTCAGTCTCTGGAATTCTGGGACAGCAGGCATTCATTACTAAATATAAATTCTCCTATGTTCATCCAGCCTGTTACAATAATAATTAAAAAAAATACACGACTCAAACAGTGTACTTGTTTGTTTTTTTAAAAATCAGTCTAGTGCAGGTTGGCATGTGGAGGAATGGACCTGTTGAGTTATATGGAATAGGCAAATAGTTTGACAGTGACAAGGAGCTGTAAAAGCTGTAGAGAAAAGGAGGGTGCAGATAGCCAGAACCCAAGAATAGGCAGCTTGGAATGGGGGGACACTTGAATTGACAGGTTCTTTTCAGGGTGGGGGTAGGGGTGCTGTTAGTTTTTGGACAGGTTCTCACTGTGTAAACTTGACTAGCTTAGCACTATGGCTTTGAACCCATGGCAATATTACCACCTCTGCCTTCAAAGGGTTGTAACTGCAGGGTGTACCACTATCCCCAACTCTTAAATGTTTCTTAGACAAGTCTGCAGTTCACTTAGGTAGCACTTGTAATAAAGGCCAGTAGATGAAGCATTTTATTTATTTATTTATTTTTGAGACAGGGTTTCTCTGTGGTTTTGGAACCTGTCCTGGAACTAACTCTTGTAGACCAGGGTGGGCTCGAACTCACAGAGATCCGCCTGCCTCTGCCTCCCGAGTGCTGGGATTAAAGGCGTGCGCCACCACCGCCCAGCTGAAGTAGATATTTAATTGAGAATGTGTGGAGTCTTTAGTAGACAATTGAGCTGGACATGGTCGCTTGTGCTTGTAATCCCAGCACTGGAGGGTGAGGAAGAAGTGGATCACTGTGCTGGACCCAGGTTGGGCACAGAGATTTTGAGGCCATTCTGGGTGGCAGAGTGAAAACCCCATCCCTGAAATATCCAGAGGAAAAAAAGAGAAGCCATAGCTACACAGATAAACCATTCCTAAAAAAATCCTTAAGTGAAAAAATTAATAAATAATTAATTTATAATTAATAAAGTGAATAAATTATTAAGAATAAGAAATCTCTTATTTCTTATATTGCAACTGTTGTTTTACACTGTTTTTGGTGGTGAATTTTGTAAATTATCAATCTTTTGCAAATAACTTATTTTGCGGTTGAAGAAAATGTAAGTATTTTGCATGGAATCATTGTTCTTGCAGATTATAGTAAAGTACACGGCCAGAAATGTCAATGGAAGTATGTTGCGGGTGCTTTAAAAAGAAAACTATTTCAAGAAAAATTGAGTTTGGCATTAAACAATAAGTAGCAGTTGAGTATTATAATAGTATTTTGGCAGCTTTTAGTATAATTGTGATACTTTTTTGTATAATTTTCTATAATTAGTACTTTGGTAACCACTGTCATACTAGAAAAAAGTGTATGCGTGAGTATTAGCATTGCAAAGTCCCAGAAGGTGTGTATGGCTGCTGAAGCTCACTGTCTGGACTTGGTGGTCTTTGACTTTGTTCGTCTTCTCTTCCTGTTGGTAGGCAGAGGCAGGGGGACCTCAAGTAGTCTTTCTCTGTATGGTGTTGTATGATAGTTTCTGTCTTGATAGATGAGTGAGCTGTTTTAACTTTCCCTGAGGACAGCATGGTTGCATGAAGGTCAAGCTAGTTTGTTGTCACGGCCACCCTTGTCCCACAAGGATGATGTGCTATACACCGGAGCTCTTCTCACTGCAGTTTATTCCAGGACTTTATTCACTTTCCTTCCTTTCTCTTCGGGCAAACCTCTCCCAGCCCTTAACTAGGCATGGGCTGCCAACCCCGAACTGCCAGGTGGGCACTGCCCATAGGTTCACGCATATGCAGGCAGCTGATAATCATTGCGTGATCATAGCATAGGTCAGGCCTTAGCCATCTCAGGAGTTGATTATACATCTCCATCAGGTGTGACACCACGCAGCTCGCTACAGTTTATTTCTCCTCCCCCTTTGTAGTGCTGAGAATTGAACCTGGCACTTCAATCACGCTAGGTAAGCATTACGCAGCTCAGCTGCTACCCCAGCTTTCCACCCCTTCCCTCCGCTTGCTGTTTGAGGAAGCACCCCCAGAGCAGTGATGGATCTACTGGTGTGTCCCACCTGTGTCTTTTGTATTATTTTGGTTTTTTAGAGACAGTTTCTCTGTATAGCCCTGTGTCTTTCATTTTTAAACTTAGTCTTCTTTCTTACATGTTAAGAGTCCTCCATCTAATGTTTATTTCGCAGCAGTGAGCTCGGTCATTTGTAACATAGCAGAGATTCTGGGCCTTAAGCCGTTGGTAATCCAAGTACGTTAGAGGACAGCTTGTGGGGAGACAGTTCCCGCCTACCATATGGGTTCCGAATTGAATTCAGGTTGTCAAACTTGACAGTGCTTTTATCTGATGAGCCATCTTGATGGCACAGCTAGTTGTCTCAGTTGATTTGTGAGTTCAAGGAAGGCCACATGGTGGTGGCACACACCTTTAGTCCCATCACTTGGTAGGCAGAGGCAGGGGGCTCTCGGGGAGTTCGAGGCCAGCCTGGTCTACAGAGCTCGTTCTAGGACAGCCAGAACTACACACAGAAACCCTGTCTCAAAAAACCAAACCAAACTGAACAAACAAAACTTCAAGGCAGATAGATCCTGTCTGTTATATTCCGCCCCCCCCCCTTCCTTTAGTGCTGAGGGTCAAACTCTCTCAGCCTCATTCTGCTTTATTACACACTTATTACTTAGAAATAAAAGTTTATGTCCTGGACTGTGGTGGCGTACACCTTTAATTCTAGCACTTGGGAGGCAGAGGCAGGCAGATCTCCATGAGTTTAAGGCCAGTTTGCTCTACAGGGCGAGTTCCAGAACAGCCTGGGCTACACGGAGAAACAAAAAAACAAGCAAACAAACAAAATCAAGTTTATGTTCTTTATAAGTGAAGTGAAATAACACTTTGGGTTCATATGGATGGATTACTTTTCAAGATTATTTTCTTGGAAACGTATGTTTTGTGGAATTACCTTACTAACATCTCTTTAAGAAGTTTGTGATTACTTCCATCTTAGGTCTCAGGAACCTGGAACAAAGGCTAGCTAGGGTGTCTATTAACATGTCAAAGCAGACCTACCCCACCAGGTTCTTCAGTATCCCTCCATCCCTACCTGTACAGAAAATGACTGGCATCCTTACCCGTACCCTAAACTTCTCCAGCCCAAAGACTGGGCTGCCTTTCCCTATTTAATCTAGCCATTTTGGTTACCCGGTCCTTTTGTCTACCCTTTTCCCTCTCGGTGTCCTGGTCCTCTTCCTTCCCTCCCTCAACTCACATGGCCTGGCTCAGGGACGTGGTCACTCGCCTGTGGCTCCGCTCTCACTTTCATCTGTAATGAACTTTCTGCTCCCCCATACCTAGGAGTAGTCATGTCCTTCCTTTATTTTCTTTATTCTACCCCGCACCGCCACCCTCCCCCCCAAACACACATGCCCCTCATGCTTTTCCTCTCTCCCTCTCTCCAGGGTCTTGTACCCCAGGCTGGCCTCAAGCTTGCTACATAGCTTAAGGTTGGTCTTACATTTTTTGAACCTCCTGCCTCCACCTCCCAAATGCTAGGATTATGAGCCTGTGCTTTCACAGTTAGCTGTAATATTTTCTATACTATCCAACCTTTACTCCAGACCTGTCCTCTCCCCACCTCCAAAGCCTCACACATGCTAGGCACACAAGTGCTCTACTACTTACTACACCTAAAGTGAACTATCCCACTAAGTTTTGTGTTGGTTTACATTAATGTTTCTTTGCTTTGGGAGATCTTTTGTTTGTTTTTTTTTCCTGCCCTGTAAACATGTAAATACCAGTAAAGTGTGACACTGAAAGTTTTTACAAGTTCACAGCTGAGTGGATTTGCACAGATTGAGCAGACTGGATGTTATCACTGAGAAGCCCAAAAAGTCTTGTACCCTTCCTCTGGCTGTTAGCCATTCTTTCCTTCCCCTGGAGAACCTGTAGTTTTGATGTCCAGAACCACACAGTTGTGTCCATCTCAGCGTAGAATGTGTGCTTCATTGTGCTTGGCTCTTTTGTGCTACCGTTGTGAGACAGCTATGGCTACTCCATCATCACTTCCATCTGGAGCCTGAGATGGGATCTCGACACTAACTTAGACGTTTTTCAGGAAGACGCGGGGCGGCAAAGTGACTGGTAGAACACGTTTGTTCTAATGCAGTGTAAGTTTCTGTCATTACTGCCTTGTATCAGTACTCAACTACTCCCCCCACTTAATTCTGTTCTCAAGACTGGAGTCCAGTGCCCCTGACAAGCTGGTGCCTTTTCATTACTTGGAAGCTCGCTTTACATTCTTGGAATTCCTCAGGTAGTGGTGATTCCTGGGCCAGCATTAGGGGGTGGCTTGTAGAATCTTCAGTTATTAAAAGACTATTGAGGGAGTCCAGGTAAGAAAAAGTCCTAATTTAAGTTAAAGTTTTTCTGCATTCAAAATATTTATGCACATGGTCGTATGCAGATTATAAAGTCACGTTGTAAATTGCTGTGTGAGTCATGGGAGACCCTTGCCAAGTCAGTGTCGCTTTCAGCCTGCCTTCGCATGCAAGTGCAGCTTTGCTGCAGAAAGCCCTTTGTCTTCCCGTATCACTCTGCTCTCTTAACTTAAAGTCATTAGGAAAGATTCACTACTGAGTTTTTGCATATAATTTAAGCACTGTTAACTGCTGAACTCTCTCCAGCTCTGTCTGGATTTGATGGAACGTTTAGGAGAACATTATATTATGGATAATAGAGGACAGAGTGACATGGGATGGTTAGAGTTGTTTATCAGTCTCAGTGGATGTGTTTATGTGTTGTGAGTGATGAAACACTGGTCCTTGAGCAGATGTTCTGGTCAGTTATACTCAGTTCATAAATGCTTTGGGGATGGGGGCCATGATGCCCAGGCTAGCTCCAAACTCATTGTGTAGCCAAGGGTGACTTTGAACTCCTAATCTCCTGCCTCCGCCTCCCAATTGTTAGGATTCCATATGTGTATTATCTTTCTTTCTTTTTTTTATTGAGAATAAGAAAAAAAAAGTTTCCGCCTCCTCCCAGCCTCCCATTTCCCTCCCCCTCCCCCCACTCTTCTCCCCCTCCCCTCACTCCTCTCCCCCCTCCCTCTCTAATCCAAAGAGCAGTCATGGTTCCCTGCCCTGTGGAAAGTCCAAGGTCCTCCCCCCGTATTATCTTTCTTGGCCCACAAACGTTAGTGTTGGTGAACTAGTCCCAGTGTTTTCATTCTTGACCTGCATACTTTTCTGTTAGCCTACTTTGACCAACAAATTTTTGATTAATTTGTAACTATAAAGCACAGGTTCTCAAGGTTTGTCATGCTTCATAAATCACTTAAAAGGCTGGTTTGCTTTACTTTGTTTTTGAGATGGGTTTTCATTATATAGTTCCAGATGGTTCTGAATAGAAAATCTGCTCCAGCCTACTAACTGCAGGATCATGTATACCACTGCATTCTACCCTGCTTGGTTTGAGAGACTAGCCTCAAGCTTGTTGTCAGCCTCCCATGTGCCACGCTGAGATGACAGAACTGTGTCACCAGCCCCACCATACATGACTTATTCCATCTTTTAGCTCTTGGGTTCTTCGGGCTCTGCTGTCAGTGTTTGGGGGTCAAGAGGCATGCACTGTTCTCAGCAGCAGGCCTGGACTCACGCTGAGCTAGGATTTGTGACTTCGAGGAATTTCGGGACTAGCCTGAAATGAAGCAGAATTCATTAAAGATGTTCCAACACAGGCTTTGGCATGAGAGATAGGCCAAAAGGGTACTCAGAAGACAGTAAGGCTTGCTGGAGTGGAGCACACGGGTGTGGGCATCTTCAAGGTGAGTTCCTGGGTTTTGTAGGATTTTGGTTGTATTGAAAATTGCTGTCTTATCACTGATACGTCCTTAAAGGTACCTAATAGAATTATAAAGTAGAAGTCTAGCCCGTGGACTTATGGGAAAGTAGAATATCTTTGCTGTTAATAGTTTTTTTAAAAAAATTATTTTACGTATGTGGGTACCTTGAAAGCCAAAGAGGGTGCCCGATCCCCCGAAACTGGAGTTACAGAATGCTGTGAGGTATCGTGTTGCTGCTAGGAGTTGAACTCAGGTCTCTTAACCTGACCTCTCTTCAGACCCTGTTATAGACTGATCTGTAGATTCTCTGGCCCTGTCCAGGAATGGAATGAGGCCCTCCCTGCCCAAGGTCCTGGATATTCAGCCCTCCACCTTAGTCATTGCTCAGTATCTGTATATGAGAGGTGTCTTGGCAGCCTTCATAGCAAGTATTAACTGCCGGGTTTGCTTCTCAGCTACTGAGAGCCACCAGCTAGACTCTGGGATGGTGGACTCCTTTCTTTCCAGAGTAGGAAACTGAGCTCCTTAACACTGAAGAATTTAAAGAGTATGTTTGGCATAACTTTGAGATTTTTAGTTAATTAAATAACAATATACTACTAATGAAAAATCATAGCATTTGATAAGTTTTTTTTTTTTTTTTTTTGCTGGTAATTTAAAAGTTGAAAAAAATTGGGACTGGAGAAATGGCCCTGAGGTTGAGAGTTGTTGCTCTTGTTGAGGACCCATGTTCAGTTCCTGTCACCCATGTGGTGGTTCACCGTCACCTGGAACCATACATTTCCAGGGGACCTGACACCTTCTGACCTCTACAGGTACCAGGCACAATACTCACGCTTATAAAATGTACAAAGCTTTTGTAAAAATTATTTTCTCTTTACTTTTAAGTGTGTGTATTTTGCCTGCATGTGCCTGCGTCATGTGCATGCAATGGCTGCAGACATCAGAAGAGGGCATCAGATGCCCTGAGGCTGGAGTCCCAGATGGATGTGAGCTGTGTGGGTGTTTGGGGAAGTACAGCAAGTGCTCTTACACTGCTGAGACATCGCTTCAGCCCCAAATAAAGCTTTCAAAAACGTTTAAAAGAACTGCTGGTATAGCATGGGTTCTGGTCACTGGTGGAGAGCAGTGAGAGATTTGGAATTGGTCATTATTGAGCACCTGTTTGTGGGCAGGTGCACCCTTTTTGTAGTCATGCTCTTGGGTGGTATTATATAGAGAGCATTATTAGCTCTGTAAATTTAAGCAAATTCCTTTATCTCTAATCTGTATTTTCCTTAGAAATAAACCTAGTGCATTCTAGTTGGAATCTATAAAGCAAAGGCTTGTGAGTACTGCTGGTTCTTACTGATGTAGAAGTGGGCAGCCAGGCTCTGTCACATGGTGACATGTGTCACTCCTATGCCTATGTTTTTCCATGACTCGCAGCTATTAACTGAAGTGTTTCAGTTAATAAGTAGTGGCTGTGTTAGCGTGGAGTTTTAGTTGGAGTTTTCAGAAAGTTCAGAACAAAGATAGGCAATGATTATGACCAGTGTTAGTTGTTAGTACTGACAGATAACTCTTAATAGTGCAGTGTCACAGAAATGACAGCAGATGCTATTGAGTTTGGAAAGCTGTGAGAGTAGTCGGAAGAAGTTATACCTTTGTTGGGTGTGGCGCTACACGTCTTTGGTCCCAGCACTTAGGAGGCAGAGACAGGCAGATCTCTTCAGTTGGAGGCCAGCCACATCTACATAAGGAGTTCCAGGCAAGCCAGGGTTACAAAATGATGTACAGAAACAGATAATAGCACAAAACAGCACTTCCCTACCCGAGCAAGTGAAGATTCAGGCTGGACCAGTAGGAGTCCATGTTGGCAGTATACATTTGCAGTGTTGACTCTGCTCTGAAAGCTGTTTTAGGAAAGGTGAACTTGGGGGAGAACTGGAGCCGTGACTCGAGCTTCTTCCAAGGATCCCAGTTTGGTTTTGAGTACATGGCCACAGATAACAGCATTTGACATCAGATGATACATAGAATTAAGAACGTGAAATAGTAATAAGCAGATTTGTTTTGTTGTTTCTATTACCTTGTTTAATTAAGGGAGGAATTTTTTTTTTTTTTTTTTGGTTTTTTCGAGACAGGGTTTCTCTGTGGTTTTGGAGCCTGTCCTGGAACTAGCTCTGTAGACCAGGCTGGTCTCGAACTCACAGAGATCTGCCTGCCTCTGCCTCTTGAGTGCTGGGATTAAAGGCGTGCGCCACCACTGCCCGGCTTTTGATGTGTCAAAAGGAGAGGAGGAACTATTGAGGGAGTGAGAAGGGAAGGAAGACCTGCTAGGAGCCAATAAAGAATTTGTGGAGCAATTGTTTGCATAGAGCAGATTAGAGTCAGGATGCTGCTAGCTGTTTTCCATAGGCAATATGGTTGTTAACAGTCACATTAAAATGAACAAAATGAAGGGACTGGAGCAGGGTCTTAGTGCTTAAGAGCACCCAAGTTCCCAACACCGAAGTCAGGTGATTGACAGCTGTCCTCAGCTCTGGCTTCCAGGGCGTTGATGCCTCTTACCTCTTCAGGCACCTGGACTCATGTACATACACCCCCAGGTTTGTCTCTCTGTGTAGCCCCGGCTATCTTGGAACTCACCATGTAGACCAGGCTAGCCTCAAACTCAAAAGAGATCTGCCTTGTCCACCTTAGTATGCTGGGATTATGCATCTCCATGCCTAGCCTACCCTAAAGTTTTGTGATCCTGACATTTTTGGACAGTTTTAAGTCATTAATTTTGTTGATTTCCTTTATTTTGTGTTTGCGAGCTTTGCTTGTGGCAAGACTGAGGTTATCTATACTGATATTTTCTGTTCTAGTCTCTGCAGTGTATACTCAGGTGGTCTACCTTTTCATAGTCTCTGTTATATTTGGCTTCCTATTTTAAAATATTTTTAAATTATTTAAATTAGGTCAAAACATGAAAGAGAATGCCTTGCGATTTAAGAATGTCTGTAAATTGAAGAGACGCAGACAGTCTTGAGTGCCTAGTCCGTGTGTGCACAATGTGCATAGGAGGCAGAGGTTGACATCAGCTATCTTCATGATCACTTTCCACGTACTTATTACATTTTTTGAGATAGGTTCTTCCCTGGACCTGGAGCTCACCTCTTAAACTATATTGGCTGGCCAGAAAGCCTCCTGCCTCCACCTCATTAGTGCTGGGCTTACCAGCATGTGCCAGCATGCCGACCTTCTGTGTGGGTGCTAGAATTGGACTTAGATCTTCATGTTTGCTTAGCAAGCACGTTACTGAGTGTCTTCTCAGCCTCCTGAGTGCCCTTCTAGATGCAAGACCTTTTGTGACTTACACTTGTGATAATTTCTGAGTTAATTTTGCTTTTTAAATCAAATGCCATTGGGAAATGCCTCCTTTTTTTCCCTGACAGGTCAATTGTCAGAAAATAAAGGTTTATCTTATACCTTAAACAACCTTTAAGGCCCCTTATAGACAGCTTTGAGTATTTTTGGGGTTTTGTTGGAGGAGGCCGCTAGTTAGTTTCTGATCCCTTAGCTCTGAAATAATCACACAGAAACTGTATTAATTAAATCATGTCTTGGCCCATTAGCTCTATTTTCTTATTTCTTAACCCATTTCTATTAATCTGTGTATCGCCACAGTAGCTGTGGCTTACCAGCTAAAGTTCCAGCGTCTGTCTCCAGCAGCAGGGCTGCTACATGGTTTCTGTCTGACTCCTCCTCCTTTCTTCCCCTCCTTCAGCTTAGTTTCCCCCATCCACCTCTATTCCCTACGCAGGCCCAAGACAGCTTCTTTATTAACCAGTGGTATTCACAGCATTCAGAGGATGTGGAATCCCACATCAGGGTTTCTGTGCCATTATTAAAGGTATCATTTTCTGGGTGTGTTTTAAAGTGACTGGAGTGTATGTATCTCAGTGAATTGGGCCCTATGTTCCATTTCCTGCACCGAACACTTAGAGAGAGATGAAGTGCAGTCTAGTGTGTGAATACAAGATTACGATGAAAATCATGTTAGGTGAACTTTATTCAGGTATGAGTTGTATGGCTACTGCCTGTGTTGAGTGTTAATGAGTGAGTCAGCAATGGTAAATTAGGTATCTTTAAATAGAAATCCACATAAAGTAAGATGTGTGTTGATAGGTTAATGGATGTATTGACTAAAGGTTGGCAGGAATTTAATACTGTGTCATTAACTACCATCTTACTTAAGTTAGGAGACTAAAACAAAACCATAGGATGGGGGACTTACTCCCCCCCCCCCCACACACACACCGCCCTCCTGTTTCTTGAGGCTGAGAACTCCAGCATCAAGGCCTAGAGAGACTCAGGTGCAGGCCTACTTCGTGGTTTATGCCTACTGACCTCTCCAGGTGTCCTAACTACCTGAGGGCATGAAGCAGACTAACCCTAGTCAAAGGAAAGGTGACTCCAGAGAAAAGGAATTCAATTTTGATCAATTATCTGTATTACCTGATGGGTTGGCTTGAGTCTTAAATCTTCTAGAAGATAAGGTAGTAGGCTTACAGAGTTTCCAGGCCCTTATGGCTGACTGTCCTGCCCCTGCACTTGTAGATAGTAGATGGCTGTTTTCTGTATTAATAGAGATAGGGGATGAGTCTTCAGAGGACACTGACTTTAGTTTGTCTTTGTTTAAATTGTTTAGTCCTCGCTTTATTCTTGCACTGGGCTTTGCTCAGAATCTTCACAGCAGTGGTATAAAGTGTTCCTGATAACTCCTCCAGCCGGTCTGTGCTTTAACAGCCACTGGGAGGAAGTTAGCATAGACTGTGTCCAGACAATGTGCGTTCTTCTGGGAAAGGGCCTTATTTTGCACCTACAAACTCATAACAGCTTTGTTGTCTGCTTACGACCTTGATTTTACAAGATCAAGCCAGTTAGTTCACGAGCTTCCAGCCCTAACTAAGGAGCTAGCCATAGTTGATGGCTTCTGGGGGAGAGCTAGTTTCTATGTGGGTGTGGCTTCTGCTAGATTGAGCACGTTCCAGAGGTGGTTCCTGTACTCAGAAGCTACGCACAACAGAAATGTAAGTTGGTGGGTCACTAAATTAAAAAGACAAACCTGGAGGTAGGTAGGGAGGTGGGGGCAGACCTGGGAGGGGTTAAGGGAAGGAGTTCATACATTGTGTGAAATTTAAAAAAAAATATTTGTAAGATGATAACGCAATTATACCTTAATTTAAAAACATTAAATAATATAACATGTCAAAGGTAACAACTATACCATTCCCAAGACTCTGCTGCGCCTTCAGTAGTTAAATAATGTTTTCTAGTCTAAAACGGGAGTAATGAAAGTCTGAAAAGTGATGTTTTGTGTTTTGTTTCGTTTTTGACATGGGCTTTCACTATGTAACTCTAGCTGGTCTTGAACTCACAGAGATCTGCTGGCCTTCACCTCCCAAGTGCCGGGATTAAATTCATGTGCCACCACGCCCAGCCAACCATAGATTTTTGACGGCTTTAAAAAGAATGAACTAGTATCTAGCTGTCATACATAGTTCATACTAACACTTAGTAATTTGTGCTATAGTGCTTTTGCTCCTTGGTATAATTTATCTTTTTTAGTACTCAGGGCAATTGTATGTAATAGTGTTTTCCTTGCCTTAAACTAGTGATTTTCAACCACAGGTTCCTTTAAAACACAGGTCACAATGCCTTTTGGGGGTCAAATTGATCTTTTTTCTGGGATTGCTTATCAGATATACTGCATATCAGATATTTACATTACAATTCTTAACAGTAGCAAAATTATGGTTATGAAGGAGCAGCAAAATCATTTTATGGCTGGGGATTACCACAACGTGAGGAACTGTATTAAAGGGTCACAGCATTAGGAAGATTGAGAACCACTGCCTTAAATGAATGAGGAAAATAGGGGCTGGAGAGGTGGCTGGCAAACGAATATGACGCTCTTCTGACCCAGTATAGCCCAGAGTAAGGAGCTTACCCGGCGTGCACAAAGCCCTAATTCAGTCCTCAGCAACTGTAAAAACGAAGTTTGTCTACAGTCAAAATTTCTGTATTGACACAAAACAAAACAAAAAGCCAAGCTACATACTACTGTTCCAAGTTTACCCTTTCAGCATCTCCCAAGTAGCATTTGATTACAGATACCATTCACTGTCTTGTCTATCTCTTCCTGTGAGTGACAGGCCTTCCTGGGCTCATATTTCTGCTTTAATACCAACTAGCACCAAGATCACAGACAACTGCTTCAGCTTTCTCACCACTAAAACAAGAATGCTCATAGAGAAGATATGGAGGGCAGTCAGCGTACAGTGCATGATAAATGTTAAGTGCTGGTTCCAAGTGCTCCTTTTTTCTTTTTTAAAATTAACTTGTGCATGTGACCATATATCATGTATGTCATGGTATATGGTCTTTCTTTTCACCGTTTGTGTCCCAAGGGGCAAACTCAGGTTATCTGGTGATGGCAAGCACCTTTACTCACCGAGCCACCTCATGAGTATTTGAGACAGACAAACTATAGATTAGACTGGACTACCCTCAGAGTCCTAGTAGTTATCCTGCCTCAGCCCCCTGCAATGCTAGGGTGACAGGCTTGAACCCAACTGCATCTAACATGTTAAGCTGTTAAAGTTCATTTGTTGACTGATACATGGGCATTTGAGTAATGCGAGACCCAGTGTCCTCTGTCATAGAGCTTTCTAGAAGGAATCTGAGGAGGAGGTGCCATAGCATGAGCTTAGAGAAAGCAGCACTGTGGTAAGGGAAGAAACTTGCTACAGAAAGTAATATGGGTATGGTTAAAGGCTAGGCCATCACGTGGGGGAGCGGAACCCACAGGAAGGTGGTGGAGTGTTTTCTGGTGTTTGAGAGACTAAATGAACTCAGACTGAAGTCTCCAGCCCCACAACGTTAGACCCATCTCTGTGTCTTGGGTTACTTGCTCTCTGATTTTGAACCTTGATTGAGTTAACCTCTCATTGTGACTCAGCAGTAAACCGAGAAGTCTAATAGGAATTGTGATGGGTCCTAAATGAGAGGATGCACATGTATGATTTTTGTTTTGTTTTTATTTTTCAAGATAGGGATTCTCTATGTAGCTTTGGAGCCAATCCTGGCACTAGCTCTGTAGACCAGACTGACATCGAACTCACAGAGATCTGCCTGCCTCTGCCTCCCAAGTGCTGGGATTAAAGGTGTGTGCCACCACCGCCCGGTAATAACAAATTATTTTTTAAAATATTTTGGAGTGGGGTGGATGTCAGAGTTTGTGGAGATCAGAGGATAACCGCTTTCCCTCCTGCCAGTATGTGGGATGCAGGCGAGCACCTTTCCTGTTGAGACATCTCACTGACCCTGGCCCTTCCTATGTTATGTTTAATATGTATCAGGAAACAATAATATTTGTTGTTATGAAATGGAAAAAAGTAGGATGAGATTTACTTAGGTACATAGGTTGGTTATATGTGGAATGTTAAGGCAGTTGCGTAGAGAAAACTACAGACATAAAGCACCTAGGGTAAATTGGAGTGTGGAATAGTAAAACCTGGAAAATAGGATGGCTTGACATGGGAGACACTGGCCAGTAAATGGCAGTGGTAGACTGAACAGGTCTCATAGGGCCTTTAGAAAGGGCTTTGTCAAGTCAGGCATGGTGGCACACGACTTTACAAAGGTGGAATTGTGATTTCCAGGCTAGCCAGGACTACGTAGTGAGATACTGTCTCAAAAACAAAGCAGAAAGGGCCTTGCCTCAGTTTCCCTAGAGTTTAAAGTGCTGATGGCATGAGTACACAGGAGAGATTTGAAGTCTAGGCTCAGGTAAGAACAGTCACAATCTGCGTGGGAACAGAGTTAAAGGAATGTGAGATTCTTTTCATCCCACTAGCATAGTCTGCTGAGTAACTAAAAATGCCTCCCCAGGAAAGGAGGAGACCGTCTCTGGAGAACTGACCTTTGAGAGAAAGCAGATTTAATTCTTTTCTTCAGAAGCTGGGCATGGTGACACCGTTCAGGAGACAAGGAAAGAAGAACTAAGTTTGAGGCCAGCCTGGGTTACCTAGGGAGACCCTGTCTCAAGCCAGAACAGTGGTTCTCTTCACTTTGTGGCAGGCATCGTAACAGTGCATGGACTTGACAAGACCAGCGTGAGCTTGGGTAGTTAGGTCTGTGTATGGTGTTCAGTAGGCTGGGTGACAGGTAGTTAGGTCTGTGTATGGTGTTCAGTAGGCTGGGTGACAGGAAAAAGAATGGAAAGGTTACTTTGGGCTGCTAGATGGGTCAGCCAGAGAAGGCCCCTGCTTCCCAGCTTGACGTTTTAGTTGGACCCTGGGTCCCATATGGTGGAAGAAGATACGGCATGTTGGCACCCACACATTTGTGGCAGTCAGTCTTCACCACACATGCTCCTTGCGTTGGGAATGGAGGGCGCTCTGCAATGCCACCCTTAGTTAGGAAGGTAGGACCAGGAAGGTTCTAGAACTGAAGGGAGGTGGTGCTTGGCGTATGGATGGAATTTGGAGTTTGATACTGGCAGGCAGTTTGCTATATGGATCTGAAGCTCCAGAAGGAAATGTGCAGCTGTGATTTAGACTTAGGCGAGCCTTCAGCGAATGGAATCATGGTGCGGTTATGAGAGTAGGCCCTGGAAGAGTACTGCCCAGTAGGAGTGTTCGCTTCCAGTCTTGAAGCTGCTCTCCAGCGCATTGTGAGTTCTCTTAGGCTTGCCTTTGATGTCTAAAGTGAAGTGGGTAATTTCCTAGCTCTCCCACTGGAAACTTGGCCAGTGTTTCTGCTGTGGCAGTAATGACCTTATGAGCCATCTATAATTTTTAATTTTTCTACTTTTGATGGGTACAGTTTGTTTTCCAGATCACAATCTGAATGAATACTTTAAAATACTGAATTGTGTTACTGTTTCCCCCCCCCCCNCCCCGAGACAGGGTTTCTCTGTAGCTCTGGCTGTCCTGGAGCTCACTCTGTAGACCAGGCGGGCCTCAAACTCACAGAGATCCTCCTGCCTCTGCCTCCCTGAGTGCTGAGATTAAAGGCATGCATCACCACTTCCTAACTCGTTTTGCTGTTTTCTTGATCCGAAGTTTCCCAATGGCTTCTGTCCTACTCAGGAAATCCCAAGTCCTTACTGTGCCCAGCAAACTGCGCACTTTCAATTTAAGTGTGACTCGCTAGAGGGAACGCCTTGGCACAGTGTTACTCTTCATTCGCTGTCTCAGCTATTGTTTTATTACTATTGCTGTTGTTTGTAGAGACCTTCTCAAGCCAAAACAACATATTTTTATGCAGTTTATGATAGAAGAGCATACAGAGTGTCTACCAGAAGTGTCTGGTAATATGTATCTTGTTTGCTTATATTTCAGTATACGCTTTGTGAAAGCCTGGGATTTTTGCCTTTGTAATTGCAAAGCCCAAACCACCACCAAGAATATAGCTGGTCCTAGTTAGTTTGTTTTATTGAATGGATGTGAGTGACAAAATTAAATCATGGCGTTTTTCTACTTAAAACTTGTTATTCCTTCAATCATGTATTGTATTGTGCTATATTGTATTATTCCTTTCCTGTTAGGCATGAGTCTTGAGTTTATACACGAGCCAGTATAATCTTTGAAAAGTATTTATTAGATTGTGATGTTTCTAATTCTGTAATAAAATAAAAGGTCCCCAAATTAACATTTGAGAAATAAAGAAATATCAAATACAGAATAGATTTCTGCCATAGCCTACAAGGCTAGTTTAGAACCTGGCTGGCTGAAAATTTATTCCATTTTTCTTTACTCTTGCCACTGGGTTCCAGTCTTCTTGGCATCACTCTTAAGTGCCTTAGCTTAAGTTCAGGGCTTCTGTTTATATCGTTCCACTGCTCCAAACAACTTCTGACCTTGAACTCTTATTCTCCTGCCTCAGAGTCCGACTGCTGGGACTATGGACATGTGTCACCATACTTGGCTTTGTGTGCTTTTCTTTATATACATCTGTGCTTCATATAAAAATTGAAATTATAAAAATTACAAAAATATATTACACTTAGATTAAATTCCACTTTTGTGGAACTATAAACCTCCCTCTCTCTGTGTCATTATGGCTACTGGTGTGTGTTACCGTAACCTGGTCTGTAAGGCTGACCAGTGGGACTGTTTTACTCTCAAATCCTCAGGCAAGCTTTATTTCCTACAGAAGCTGGCATAAAGTGTGGCCATCATTCTGAGATGATGTGTGGCCTGCATTGAGATGTCCTCAAGTAGAATGAAGCTTTGTACACTACTAGTGTCTAGACCTGACTCACAAAAGCTCTCCACAGTAGTTCCCCGAGGTGGAGGCAGGTGGTATGTCTGCAGTTTACAGATGAAGAAATGAATGTAGGCAAAGTGACTAGCAGTGACCGAAAATGAAACATCTCTCTGCTTCTGGGTCTGATATTCCTCTCTGCTGAGCCGTATTTCTGGACCTACAAAGGAATCCTACTTAACCTGTGGCTTTGAACTCCAGGGAACCAGGAGAGTAGGCTTTTTTAGGTCAGGCTTTATTTATACCAAGTAGTAATTTTTTTTAATGGGAAGTGACTATGAAAGAATACCTAAGAAAAATGTTTAAAAATATCTTTGACCATTATTCTATGCTTTTTACAGTTGACTGTATAAAAATCATACTATATATTTACTATTTTTACTTAGATTAAGTAGAGAGTAAGGTATTAAAAACGAATCCATGATATAACCTTTTGTTTGAGTTTCTTCCCCCCAAGCCTTTAACAGCACAATATTGCAGTATCTTGCAACTCAAGTTATTAGTTTAGCCTGGATTTTGTGGTTTATCTTTAAGAGTGTTTGTGCTTATCCCTGTGCTTTATGACCAGAGCCAGTATTTTTAGGGAAGTTGCTGTAGCCTTTTTGAAGGACTTGTGTGTCATGAGCACAGTAGTTCTAGTGTTCATGGCAAGTAGTGGAGAAGAGAATTCTTTGCAGTGAAGATTGGTTTTTAGATTTGCTTGAATAGCCCATGAATTTATTAGTACAGGAAAACAACCAGAGCTTTGTGGCAAGGATCGAATAAAATAAGGCTTTAAGAACAGGGCTTACATAGCTTGTTTCTATTTTGTGTATTTAAAAGACAAATAGCTATTTTTTAAGTGCCTAGAACTTATTACTAAAAGAATTCAAATGGAAAATGTCATTGTAACTCAAAGTATTTTATCCACTTCAGTAGTGCAACATTTTTTGTGGAATGCCTGAAATGTATGTGAATAACGGAAGGGTGTCACGAAGGTGGAATGAGTGTTCCTTTAGTCTTAAAGACAAGGACCCTCGTAGCTCAGGCTGTCTTCTCCATGTCTGTAGCTATAGCTTCTTAGTCTCCTGTCTCTAGGATTACAAGTGTGTGCCACCATGCCTGGTTTGACAATTCTGTTATCCACAAAACAGGTGCATGGTTACCTACTTTTTTTCTATATAGCTTTTTGACTTTTCTATCATGTGGGAATTTGGAGTGACATTGTAGGCATCTTTCTTTGGTATGTATGGAATAAGCATAAGTCACACACAGACACGCTACAATGATTGAAATGACTTAAGAGTTTGCTTCTGGAGTGCAGTGTTTATCAGGACTCCTGCTGCTCTGTCTCCTAAGCAGTAGACTGTAGGTGTTCACTACTGAGTGTGGTAGCTTAGTTCGTATTCAAGAAAGGTTCGTACAACTGCATTTTAGGGGTGTTTGTTTGTTTGTGGGTGCTGAGTTTGACTTCAGGGTCCCACACCTGCTAAGTCCATATTTTGCCATTGAACTATATCCTTAGCCCCTTAAATTATTTTGAGAGAGGACTTCATTGTGTCCAGGGTACCGGGATCTGTGTATCCTTTGCCTGATTAGACCTCCAGTGCTGGGTGTAGTCAGCTACCACACACTCAGCTTCACCTTGTTTTGTCATTCTTTTCCTGTGTATTCTGATAGATTACTTTTGTAGAGGATGTAGTCTGTGGTAAGACTGCTATAAAAGAACCATGTGTACACATGTGCATGTGTGCTTAGTGTGTGTATGTATGTGATGCCTCACATCAGACCTGGGGTCTCCTGCATGGTAGGCAAGTGCTCTGCTCCCGTCCTGAACAGCACCCAAACTGGGTAGGCCTGCACAGCCCCTGGCAAGAATTCTCAGGTTATATTTAAGAGGAACTCAAGACCCCCTCCCTCACCCCACTTCATTTCTTTGTGGCCAGCATTAGATGTCTTCTTCACTTGCCATTGGCCTTATTGAGTCACTCACCGGACCTGGAGCCTTACCAGGCCATCAGCACCATCCATCTCCCTGTGTCTTGACTCTCCATCCCCAGGTCCTCTGTCTGTGTGGCAGCATGGTATAACAGTGCCATTCTCCTAGCCTAACACATCATTCTTTTTTTTTTTTTCATATTTATTGTGTGTTTTTTCATACTTTCACCTGCTCAGCCATCTTGTTGGCCCCTGTCAGGTTCTAAGTATCATGGATTTCTTTCTTTTTTCTTATTTTTAAGATTTTTTTTAGTAATTTTTTTTTACTAAATGGTTTCCATTCCCTTCTTTCCTCCTATTTCCACCCCCCAAATGGTCCCATGTCTCATCCATTGCTGTAAATTTCTTCCTCTCTTTTTTTTTTTTGAGGCTGGGTTTTTTGTTAAAGTGTGTTACTTTTGTTTATGTTATATTTGTTTTTAACTCTGTAAAGCTGTGATTCTTTGCCTGTCTAAAACACCTGATGGTCTAGTAAAGCTCTGAATGGCCAATAGTGAGGCAGGAGCAAGGGTATGAGGAACTGGCAGGCAGAAGATACAGAAGGAGAAACCTGGGAGATTTTCAGTGTATTATTAGCCCAAGGAGGAGGAGGACATCAGGGCCCAGCCATCCAGCTACACAGCAGTCCATGGAGTAAGAGTAAGATTAACAGAAGTAAGAGAGCAGAAAAGCTCAGGCAAAAGGGTAGGCAGGATAATAGAAGTTAAGTAAAAGCTGTCAAGCAACAAGCCAAGCTGAGGCCGGGCCATTATAAGAAAAAGAATAAGCCTCTGTGTGTGATTCTTTTGGAGCTGAGTCGTGGGCTCCTCAAAAGAGTAAAAACATAATACTACAAGGTTTCTTTCTCTGTATAAATATCATAAAACACCAGAAGGTGCTTTTTTATTATGTCTGATTGATTATGTACTTCAAAAATGAGATATGTCTTTAAGGCCCTCTGCTTTGCAGGAGTTTAAATTGAGAATACTTGATCTTGGGTAACTGTGTAAGAGTTAGCAGATCCTCTGACTCTGGTGATATGTGCCATGGTAAATAGAGGGACTCAGTTAAGGAACTCAGAAGGATGGTGTGTACTATGTGTATCTTGAGATGTGTTTGTTATCCACAAGTCTGTAAATAGTGACATCATAGTGACCGTCTTGTGATTTCCCTTCACAGATAACAAGTTGTGCTAGTACAGCCGTATAAATAACTCCTGAAGTCTCAGTGTAACGTGGACTTAGCAGTGATGACACATAAATGCAGTACTAGGCGAAACCCTTCAAAAGGTAAGAAAAGAATGTGTTGTTCCCGAAGGCCAGTGAGATGGAAGTCATTGCGGGTGTGGTTCTAGTGTATCAGGCTTGAAATGTGCACAAGAGCCTGTCTAAAATGAGAAGTCAGCTATAAGTTATGGGTTCCTTTGTGAAAATAACAATGGTAGATATTCCTAATTGGCAAGTACAGTGAGGGATGCTCTATAGTGAGCCCTCCTGAGAAATGAGAAATGAAATTGCAGAGTGTACAGGGAGCCTCAGGTCCTGGTGGTGGCTGCCACATTATGGACTGTCTACTCTGTGTTCTGATGGACTTCTGGGGAGGGCAGGGAAGTCATGAGTTGGAGTCTTCAGTATAAGGCTGGATTTTCAAGTCAAGCTTACATTTTGTAGGATTATGCTTTCCCTGTACACCCACTATTTTAGAGCTTTAAACAAAAAGAGGGGAAAATAGCAGGTTTTCTACTTTATCTACTGTAGAACTTATAAGGAGAGGTTGCATTCATAGTTGGTAGGTTGTACCTCTGTTCCTCTCTGAGAAGTAATCTCTTCCTACATAATATTTTATTAATGTAAATAGGAAGATTAATAAGAAATTTCAAGGGTAAAAATATATACTAGAGTACAATTCTTTTTTATTTTAATTTTTTAATTTCATGTTTTTGAGTGTTTTGTCTGCATACCAGAAGAGGGCATGGTTTTCATGGGACTATAGTTATGGATGGTTGTGAGCCACCATGTGGGTTCTGGTGGCTCAAGACTTCCAGAAAAGCAGCCAGTGCTCCCAGCTGCTGAGCCATCTCTCAGACCCTAGAGTCAGTTCTACAGATATTAGAATGAGAATGCAAGCTTGAAGAGAAAAAGTTAAAAAAAAAAATCTACTTTAAATATTACAGAAGTGCTGGACATGGAAGTGCAGACCTTTAATCTTGGCATTTGGGAGGCAAAATTAGGTCTAATCTACATCCTGAGATCCAGACAACCAGAGTGATGTAGAAAGACCCTGTCTGAAAACCAGCAGAAGGAACAGCAGGCATAATTATTTGTGCACACTCGTAACCCCATCCCTTGGGAGTTCAAGTTCAGCAACCATAGGGATGTTTGAGGTCAGTGTGTGCCACTGGAAACCCTGTCTCATAAAACAAAACAACAGGCTAGGTGTGCTGGCTCACATGTTTAATCCCAGCACTCAGGCATCAGAGGTGGCAGATTTCTGTGAGTTACATTAGCCTGGGCCGTACAGTGAGACCCTGTTTCAACAAAACAAAACAGACACATAAACCAGCAAAATACTATATTATAGTAATGAAAAGCTTATTATGTGTGTTAAAATAAATATAGCAGGCATTGGATCATTTTAATACTTATTTAGTTTCTGTTGGCTATATGTAAATAGACCAAGTACATCACCTTTAGCAGTAATCTATTCATTTTTCCTAGATAGAAACCCTGGTTTATAAGATTTGGTAATTGCACCAGTCCTTAATTACAATACTTCACTTAAAACAGTACCCATCTAAAAATACCTAGTTTAATGCTTAAAATAAAGTGGCAAGGTTAGTCATAAACATTTGCTTGCCTTTTTTCTAGTACTGTTATTTGCAGATGGTCATTCCTAATAACCCAATTAGCTAGAGCATGTGGTCTCTGAAAAAGATGCCATAACATATTAGTAAAACTGCAGTTATATAATATGCCAAGAATTGGAATTTTACTAGGTTAATTAAAATATCAGACAGTATTTAACTCAGGAAACTTTTTCCTATTTTTCTTTTTTTTTTGATTTATTGATTTGGATTTTATACCATGCGTATCGATCCAATTCATCTAACTCTTGGCTTTTTTCTTATTGGAGAATCTCTGTGGTCAGACATGGTGGTGCACACTTTTAATAATATCCTGTACTTGGAAGACTGAGGCAGGAGGGTATCCGAGCGTAGGGCCAGCTAGAGTTCCAGGACAACCGGGGCTGTGTAGGAAGACCTTGTCTCAAAAACAAAAACCAACACCACCACCAATAAAAAATTTAAAAAGAAAAAGAAAAGAAAATACATATGGGTAAAGGTAGCAGAAGCTTCAGTTAGTAGCTTACTCTGAGCCTGTTAGTGGGGCTCACATGTGCTCGGATACAGAGGAGTCTCAGCGTAAACTTAGCACCATGGTTTTGTTTTTATTCAGTCCTAAGTCTAGGAAATCCTCTAGAAATTCTTTATATGGTCTTCTTTAAGGGTGGGGGGGAAGCCTTTGATTAGAGCAAATTGCTAGAAAGGGCTGAATCATATTTTACTTAAATTAATAATTGAGTTATTTGTAAGGATTTGTGTTTCAAGTTTCTTCAAGCTTGTCCCACTTGCTAACTGCCCTTGAGGCTACTTAACCAGGAAGCACCAAAACATCACTTTGAAGAGACTGCTGCCTCTGTGTACTTCTGTAATCAGAGTATATCATTAGCATAAGTTGCTTTCCTTATTTAATACTTTGTTATCATTTTATTTTAAAGAGAGACGTTTAAGAGGTTCTAGTGTTCTTCGAGGCTGAAGCTGAGAACCGGAAGCTTAAGCTCTATTGTAGATCATAGCTTCATCTGCTCATATAAGGAAAAGAAGGAATATTTCCACAATGATAGATCTTTGGTTATACAGGTAAGTTACTCAGTTGTGCAGTAGAGAAAACAACTGTAGTTTGATTTTATTTATCTTGGTGGGAGGAGACATGTTATTTTCCATCTTCCTTTCTCTGCCTTGCTGTTTGATGGCATACATATTTTCCATTTCTCTTTTCTCAACAAATGGGTAAATGAAATGACGGTATCTTGAGACTAGACTAAACCTGTCTGAAATATACATATTTAAGGAGCAGTGTGAAAGTCTTTGACTTCTCAGTTCTTTTCAGTGTGTATTCATTTGAATCTATTCTGTCTTCCTGTATGGCTCTCTGTCTTGTCAATCATCTACTATATCTCTCTTGACAACGAAGAAGAGATCCCTCTGTATATAACTGCATGATAGAATTTCCAGACTTCAAAGAGGTGACTATTAACTGTTCATTGCATTGAGTGGATAGGGTCACAGGTTTTCTTCTGCTCCAATGGAGTGATAATCATACAATTGAAATAATTTGTCTGTTAAAAGAGTTGTATGACTAGGTGTCAAAGTATGCACCTGTAATCCTACCACCAGGACACAGGAGGATTGTTAGTTTTAAGGCCGGTTCGGGATGCATAGCAAGACCCTACATCTCAGAGACTTGCATGATAAAGAAAGTCTGAGCACAGCTTATGCTACAGGCAGGCAGAGTCATACTGGCGACACCTCTCGGTTACCCTTACTCACTTTTTTCTTTGATTTTGGCCTTTGTACCTGGAAATATATGGGTATTGTGACCAGTTTTCTAGATGTTCACTTAATAAAACTAATATGATGATAATATTGGTGTTAGCTAGGCATGGTGGCATACTATGCCTTTAATCCCAGCACTCAGGAGGCAGAAGCAGGTGGATCTCTGTGAGCTGAAAGGCCAGCCTCCTTTACATAGTGAGTTCCAGAACAGCCAGAGCTACATAGCAAGGCTCTGTATAATAATAATTTATTATTATCCAGAGTAAATAAAAATAAAATAGTATTGATGTTAATTGCCAACTCCTCATCCTAAAGTAAACTGGGACACTTGGTGAGTAGAGCAGGGGCCAGAGGCTACAGTATGGAGGTTCTAGGCACTGTACTAGGGATAGTTTTTGAGTAAAGCGTAGCTGCAGCATGCTTTGTTTCTAGTGG
This sequence comes from Alexandromys fortis, assembly GCF_014885135.2. NCBI lineage: Eukaryota > Metazoa > Chordata > Mammalia > Rodentia > Cricetidae > Alexandromys > Alexandromys fortis. Next base: position 5,566,554 of record NW_026067948.1, on the reverse strand, counting down.
GTGGTGGGCCTTTGTCGTTTAGTCTGTCCTATTTCTTTTGGTTCTGATTCAGTAATGTGGGTGTAGTCACTAGGACTGGAGGTTCATGATCAGAAAGAGCTAATAATGTTTCAGAATTTTAATAGTTTTTATGAAAGTAGATTCAAGTTCAGGGGATGGTGCTTCAGTGGAAGTCTGATAAGAGTTAGGATGTGTGGATTTAGGGGAAGTTTGAAGCTCTGGACAGGCTGAAAAAGTTTGGTTGCTTGGCCTATTTCATTCTCTTCAGTAGTATGAAAGCTTAGGAGGATGGGGCATGCAGGATAAACTGCTAATTCTAGTGATGGGGTCATGTTCTCTTCTTGTTCTGTGGAAAATGGTGCTGCTCACCAGCTGGTGGGTAACAGAGGACAGAGTTTATAGTCTTATTACTGGGTTGGGTACATTTTCTCACATGAAAATGTGAACTCAGGTTTCCCTTAATTCTAAAACTATAATAATACAGTTTCTCTTAACAAATGGGTGTGGCTAAGGCTTTCACCAGGTGTCTCTTAGTTTATATTACTAAGGGTGTTCCTGAGCTAGTTGGCAAATAGGTTCACTTCTATTCCCATAACAACTTCATATTTGGCAAGGATATAACTATATGACCAAACCTCTTCATTGGATTCTTTAGTGACTTTGTATTTAGCTAAAATAAGGAAAATAGCAGTTTCAGTCTGTACTACTTTGCTAAATAAATAAACTTGGCACAACAATATTGAGATTTGGTTGGAATAATGTAGACAAACTTTATTAAAAGTCCCATATTGATTAATGGCTTTTACGTTTAGTTTATCAGATACTTGCAAAATGTATGTATATTTCATATATGCTTATGTAAAAATAGGAAAGAGAAAGAAATATAACAGATTTGTTTTAAACTTGGGCTTTCATAATTTGACTAGATTTTTACTTTAAGTGTATAAGGTAGTTTTGCAATCTGTTTGATGCCTCTTTAGCCAAAGCGATCATGGCCTTACTTATAATATTTTGTTTTAATCGTTATGATGTAGTAAAATATTAAAGAGAATTATGTATCTAATTTGGTTTGCAACCTTATGATTGAATGACGTTGTTAGGCTACTGCCTGAGTTTCTGTGTTTCTCCTACTCCAGCATGTGTGAATTGTTGGGTAGGGTCTAAGATTCTGCAGTTCTTTCTTTTTTCTCACCTTTTCCCCTTTCTATTCTAAGTACCAAACGCAAGCCAGTTTCTAGCAAGCTTCAGGACATGCTTCTAATGTGAACTCTCGGGCTATATGGTTACAGCAGTTTGAAATACCAGAAAATACTCACTGTCAGATGAGCTCTTCTTGTTGGCTCCCGAAAACATAAATATATTTCCCTCCCTCCCTCCCTCCCTCCCTCTCTCCCTCCCTCTCTCCCTCCTTTCATTTTTACTGTTTATTAGTCCTCTCCCGAAACAGGTTCTTGATAATTGTAGCCTAGTAGTTAGCCTTTAATGTAATCAGTGGATAGAACTAAAGCCTTTTTAGGGAACAAAAGACACAGAAAGAGACTTAATCTTTGGTTCTAATCAGTGTTTTAGTTTTATAACTGGAATCATAAAACTACAGGCTTTCATAGGTACTCTTTGATAGTGATTTCATTTATATTTGTGTGTATATACACGTTTATATTCTTACATATATACATACACATGTTTATATTCATACATATATACATACATATGTTTATATTCATACATGTATACATACACTTTTAAAATAATTATCAGTATTAATGACAGATGTCTGATTCAATACTCTGTTTTGTGGAAGTTAAATTACAGAGAAAGGTTTTACATCTTGTTCAGATTGGTATGGAAAGAGAAGAATGGTTAAGGAGAGCCAGTTAACCGAAATCTCTTCAGGGGGCATCAGCTATTGAAAAATAAAGCTTAATCACAAGTTATGAAGATAATTAAATTTGTATATTTTATAGTTTGCTTATAAAATTAATTTATTTCTAATTTTACATTCATATTTACATAGATATTAGTATATCACCTTCAACTTTGAGAACTCCAGACTTTGATACTTCAAAGAAATAAATTGCTTTAAAAATTTTTCAGTTTGTGTTCTTTTAACACATTAAAGTTTAACTTATTTATTTTGATTGGAAGTAGAAACTGATCAGTATTTTTTACCTGTAAGTAAAGCAGAACTGTTTTCTTAATGGCAAGCTGTTAGAAAAATAACTTCGGTTTCTAGATAGTGCAGTTCATGTGAGTGCTGTCTGCTCTGATGGAGCATACCTGCTTACTGTTAAGCTGATGTCCAGGAAATTCTCTAAAACAATTAATGCTGTTTTAAGGATTTTAAAGCATGCCCTGCTTCAGAATGAACCTGAGTTCAACCGACTTTGCATATTTCACGGAGTACTTTTCTTCCGTAGCTCATTGTCAGCAGCTAGAAATAGGGCAGCAGTTTTCTGTTTCTTGTGCAGCAAGTTGCTCTGCTCTTCTGTAGTTCTAGTGTTTCCAGTATTAGGTAATGCAGTTGAGGCCTAGAAGGGAATGTGCTTGATTTGCATGGGGAGTAGATAAAATGGCGTTAGATGGGTTCTGTATGAGGGAGGCCACTGGAAGGTGACCACGGCAGGAGGAAAGCATGGTGAAGCTGTGTTATGCTGTTGTTGACCCTTTCTTTATTTAACCATTCTGTGCTCCTCTTGAAGTTGTTAAGCAGCAAGTGAAGTGACAAAATATCTAAGAAAACCAACAGAAGGGGAGGAAGGGGATAGAGACGTGGAATATCATAGTGCCTTTGTTCTTCTCGATCATATGGAAGACCTGGAAAATATCATTAGCTCTTTCAGAGTTTACCCAGGCGGATCAATGAGGAGATTTTCCAGTAGGCTTCCTACTTCTCTTAGAAGGTTCAAGCATCCGTACCAGAAAATTCACTCACCTCCACACAGTGAGTTAAAGATACGCTGCCCTACATACAGAACCTTAAAGAAGAAAGTGGGTGTGTGTGCATGTGTGTAAATACACACATGACATGTGAGATGATACTCCTTACTTCTGAAGTGACTCTCTTTGAGGACAGCTCTTGCTTTCTGTCTCCTCAAAATGCTTTCATGTAGTGATATGCCTTTCTCTAGAAACTAGAGCTTTGATTGGTTGTGGTGTTTGGCAGTGCAAGCTAGTGTTGCGGCCACAGTTTAATTACAGAAAGTTCATAGCAATATGCCATAGCTTGTTATCAGGGGACTTAACCGAAACTATTTTAGTAAAAACCACAGACTGATTAGAAATGTGTTCTATAAGATAGCTAGCTGATCTATAACTTTAAGAGTGCTACTTTAATAACCAACATGGTTATGTTAGGTTCATCATTTCTGAGAGGCAAAGAGACAGTGAACTTGGTCTCTACAGTTGTATATGAACTGGCTATATGTAGGTTGTCAGTAGATTGTTGAGGCTGTCTGTGCCTTAGTCTCCTCAGTTGTAAAGTAGGTACAATAGCTGTACGTGTGAGTTGAGACTTCAGGGAGTGCAGGGTGTTTAACATAAACATGGAGTCCTAGAACCTAAAAAATGGTATTTAACTGTTAGCTATTATTAATGTCATTATTGGAAATTTTAATAAAATAATCTTTGTCCCATTATTTATTAATAATGGCTATACTTGGATAAAAAGTTATAACTTTATACTTTTGTTTTAGATATATTAACTATTACCTTTTTCTCATTATTTTGTTTACATTTTGAAGGTTTCCCAATGAGTGGATCATGATGACCGTATGGTAGGGACTTGCCATAGTATGGCTGCTTCCCGATCTACTCGTGTTACAAGATCAACAGTGGGGTTAAACGGCTTGGATGAATCTTTTTGTGGTAGAACTTTAAGGAATCGTAGCATTGCTCACCCAGAAGAGATCTCTTCTCATTCTCAAGTACGATCACGATCACCAAAGAAGAGACCAGAGCTTGTACCAGTTCAGAAGGGAAGTGCTAGTGGAAGAACTTGTGATGTGAAACAGCAGAGTGCGCGAGAAGCGTGGGTAAGCCCTAGGAAAAGAAGACTCTCCTCTTCCGAGAAGGATGACCTAGAAAGGCATGCCCTAGAGAGCTGTGAAAGAAGGCAGACAGAGCCAGCAGCGCCAGGCCTGAGGAACATTAAACGCTATTCTAGAGCTGAAGCCTCAAACAGCTCAGAGGAAGATTCGCCTGTAAAACCAGACAAGGAGTCGGTAGACCAGAGGACAGTAGTGGACCATGATGCAGAGTTTCAAGGGACTAAACGAGCTTGTCGATGTCTTATATTGGATGATTGTGAGAAAAGGGAAATTAAAAAGGTGAATGTCAGTGAGGAAGGGCCACTTAATGCTGCGGTAGTAGAAGAAATCACGGGCTATTTGACTGTCAATGGTGTTGACGACAGTGACTCGGCTGTTATAAACTGTGATGACTGTCAGCCTGATGGGGACACTAAACAAAATAGCACTGGTTCCTATGTGTTGCAGGAAAAATCAGTAGCTGGAAATGGGGATTCAGAAACGCAGTCTCCAGTGTTCTTTGGTAGTAGGAAGGAGGACAGCTGTATAGAGCATCTCGTGCCTTGCACAAAGTCAGAAGTGCAGATCAAGTCGGAGGACCCCAAACTAGTAACTTCCTGTCTCCCCGTGGAACGTCGGAATCAGCTGACTGCTGAGCCAGCCGTGGGCCCTGTTTCTGAAATTCAGTCATCCTTAAGAGATTCTGAGGAGGAAGTAGATGTGGTGGGAGATAGCGGTGTCTCAAGAGAGCAGTGTGATGAGAACAGCAGGGACCCTCTGGACACAGATCCTGAAAGCATGCCAGTCTCCGCAGAGCCAGAACCGTCCTCTACGCTAGACTGTGCTTCAGCTCAAATGACACCTTTATCCGAACCGCAAGAGCACCGGTATACCCTGAGAACTTCGCCTCGAAGGGCAGCTCCAACCAGAGGTAGTCCCACTAAGAACACATCTCCTTACAGGGAAAATGGACAATTTGAGGAGAGTAATCTCAGTCCCAGTGAAACGCATACAACTGTTAGTGATAATGTAAGTCAGTCTCCCACAAATCCTGTTGAAATTTCTCAAAGTGAAAAGGTTCTGTGTTGTGACTCTCAAAACCATGGAGGTGAAGGACTAAGTAAGTCACCCTCAGAGGCCACAATGAATGTTGGACCCTTGCCGTCTGCCAAAGAGAGTGCCAGTCAGCCCCCTGCGGAAGAGGAGGATGATGACCCTGATGTTTATTACTTTGAATCAGATCATGTGGCACTGAAACACAACAAAGAGTATGTGTAACCATGGTAACCATGAGTTGTGCTTTGTTTATCACTGCAGGCTTTCAGTATTATTCGTAAATGTCTAGTCTGAATGTTTCTATTGTGGAGGAAGTTAACACTTTAGCATAAGTTTAGACTTAACATAAGTTTCTTAACTCAAAAACTGAGATTCAGCATTGAACGTCATTACTCGTCTCTAGTTGACGTTTTCTGGTGCTGAGTTCCCACGTGTCTAAATAAGAAAGGACAAGTGAAACCATGGGCAGTGTCACAGGAAGTCAGTGGAAACATGAGCGCTAGTGCTTTGGATCTGAGTTAGCACAGTCCACTTGGACTAGAGATTTTTAACATCTGCCTTTATAAATCATAAGTATGTAGCTATCGTCTAGGTACTGACAATCTGGCAAACTAGAAATTATGTTTAAATCTCCATTAAATGTCTGACTTAAGAATGTGCTTGAGGCATCATCGTTGTAGATTAGAGCAATGGACAGTGCTGTTAACACTGATGGTGGCTTGGCTCAGCCCTGGCTCATAGTGCCTGTAAGGTCTCACACCTTTACCAACGTACTTTTGCAAAATATTCTGTATCCAAATTTTTCACAATTTTGCTCATTTATTTTAAGTTATTCTGGAAAATACCAAAAATGAATCAGAGCTGTCTAATCCTAGAAGGACTCTAAAGTGCTCATCAAAACTACTTTAATAGGTAACAGTGACCAATTAATTAAATTAAGTAAATTAATTCCTCTCATCGGTTGGCTTTTAACTGCTGTCACAAAGTCACATTGTAGTGGTTGTACAAAAATAATTGGAGTTGAAGACTATTCTAATGCTTTTATTGTGACAGATGCCTGGTCAGGCATCACTGGGACATGATCTCTTTACCATGCTTAGCAGGACTTCTGTCAGGACATATATCTGGTAACACTGTAACCTTTTAGCATAGGTCTCTTTTCTGGAAAAGAGGTTTTTTTTTTTTCTGTGCTCTTTTTGTTTTTGTAGATTTTTTGAGACAGGGTTTCACTGTGTTGTGGCCCTGGCTGTCCCAGAACTCACTCTGTAGACCAGGCTTTCTTCAAACTTAGATCTGCTCGCCTCTGCCTCCCAAGTGCTGGGACTAAAGGCATGTGACACTGCTGCCCAGCTTCCTATGTTCTTTTAAGATTGTATTTTAAAACCGGATTTAAAAAAGATTTTATAAATTACTGTAGAAGGTTCCGAGTCTAATAATTCACGAGATCAGTTTAAGGCCGGAACGTATAATAAGTGCCTAAGTGAAAGATTTCAGTTAGAAATAGGATAACTGGTACACAGTGGCACACCCGCACAGTCCCAACATGAGAGGCCAGGGCAGGAGGGTGCCTGGGTCATGTAAGGGGACCCTGTCTCCAAAACTAAACAAACCAAAACAAATCAACAAATGTTTTCCATTTATACATAATTTAAAAAGGGGGGGTTATAGGCACAAAGAAACATGTTTTAGAGAAACAACTAAAACCTCAAAAAAATAATAATCTTGTTTCATTTTCTTATCTTTGAAATGGGGGCTGTCTTTCTGTGTCATCGAGGTTTGTGTTGAATTGTGACTCAAGTGAGTCCCCTGTTCTTGAGAACATGGGACTTCAAGCTTTTGTCACCATGGCTAGCTCCAATTTAAATGACTTTGAATTTCTCCACGTTTTTTCTGAACTGAGAGCCTGGCAGGTGAGAGGCGGGTGCTCTGCTCCTGAGCCACACCTTCTCTTCCAGGAAACAATGTTCTCTTGATGTTTGTTGTCTTTGTTACAGGGTATTCTCTTCAGTTTTGACTCATATTTGATTCTGGGAAATAGTAATTCACTCTTGTTACTTTTAAAATTGAGGTTATTAAGGACAATACTCCCATAAAATAATTATCCAAGTAGTGGCTTTACCTCCCAACAGGTGGTATTCCATGTACATCAGTACGGGGCATGGAGTCCTTTGGAGGTGGGGTGCTGTTTACTCCATGAGGACAGTGCTCAGTGCCGATGCTTCATTGAGTGACTGGGTGAAAGAAAATACTTATTTTACTCCTGTTATCTTTTGCTTTGAAAATGACGCTTAGTTTTAGGTTTTACTCTCTTTTGCTTTCTGCTTGCATTGCTAGGGATCAGAACCAAGGGTCTGCATGGTAGGCAGATGTTCTACCACTGCTCTTCTTGGATGGAAAGAGATGATCATGATTAGTATCTTGGTTTGAAGTAATTCTTAGAAAACAGTATTTGATCATATTGCATGTAAATTCTGTATAAAAATCCCTTTTTGTTTCTATTCCCATTTTTTTTAATACAAATGTCAGAGATAATTGGCTTTTAAAAAACAAAACTATAAAACAAGCCAAGTGATTGTTTAAAAACAGCATCACTATGATGCTCTCGTGCTTTCAAGGGTCGGGAATTTCAAATGCTTTGGAAGTGGCATTGGTGGATCCTCTCTGTTGGTGCACAGTACTCTTTGTGCTGGAAAAGTTCTGTAGCTCATTGCCTGTGAAACTGGGGATTTAGCCTTGCCTACAGTCCTTTAGTACTCTGCCAGAAGGGACCACGGCCTACTTTCTGATGCCAATTAAAGCAGGTTATTAATGCCAGGTGCCATGCTGCACAGTCTACAGACCCCGTCTCAGGCAAAAAGTGTATTAATAGAAAATCCCATGGTTGCCGTCGTGTTCTCTTAAAGAGTTAGGCGCTTTGATTCTACCTGTTACAGTTAAAACTAAGCTAACAGTAATGATTTAATTGGCAGGCTTCGCCTTGTCATTTTAATGTATCCATCTCTTTGAAAGACTATCACTCGTAAATGTTTGAGAAGATGCTTTAGTGTCCTAGCTTGAGTCAAGGCTCATGACAAGTCTGTCAACGGCACAGGGAAATGAGTCTGAGTGTTAGGGCACTTGACTGTGGCTAACACTGTACTTTTGTTTATTCTTCCTCTAAATAGAGAACTCTACTTGCTAACTGAAAAAGAGGCTAGAAAATGTGTTCTTCTGGTGAGGTTCTTGCTCGTGGTTATCTTAGTAATATTGCCCAAGGCAATACTTGCCCTGAAAAGTTTCCAGTCCCTTGAAGGTCAATAATGCTCCTTTGGTAGCCTGGCTGATTGAGATCACTTGCCTAACTGGCTGCTCTTCCTGGTAAGCCCTGAGGTTCTGGCTTTCAGGATCAGATAAGGGTTTTAAGGTCCTAGGGTTTAGATTTAGTATTATTTTTTTCAATTCAAAAGGTAATCACTAGAAATGAAACTTGGTGATGTATATCAAAGTAGGTATATTACACAGGCTGTACAGTAGAGTCTGATGCCAGTGGTAGCATACATACTGAGTGTGTATGAGGACCTGGGTTCTGTGTCTGGTACTGCACTGCAAACACAAAAAGCTCCATGAGCTAATGGTACAAATGGGTCACACTTTGTCCTTTAAAAAAGATGAGTTTTGTTTTTTTTCTCTTTTGAGACAGGGTCTCTTGTAGCTCAGGCTGTCCTTAAGTTGTGCTGTTGCTGAAGGTAACCTTGAGCTTCTGACCCTACTCCCTCCCTTTCCTCTGTTGCTGGGATTACAAGAGTGCCTTGACTGGACTCAAACTTCTGTTTTCTAGTTGGTAATCCGAGTCAGGTCTGGCTAACCTCCTGGAATGAAGACTTCCTCCAGGGATTTAGGGAGTTTTTAGATTGAGAATCGTAACAGAGCTGATCTTTGGTGTTTGGTTTTTAAACAATCTGGCTATAGTTATAATGCCCTCATTTTTAATCCGTCAGAACCAGCATTTTAGGTGAATGACCCTCGTTTAACTTATTTAGCTGCTTTCATGTTCTTTGTTTTAATAGTGTGTTTGTGAAGAACAAGTGGCTTCATGGAGAGGATTTGGTTAGTTTACAAAGAGTATTCTGAGAGTTTAGATTGCAGTGGTCTATAAAAGTCAGCAGCTACTGGGGAAGAGGGTGCTCCGTGCTCCTTGCCAGCTCATAGAAAGTGCTGTAGAACACCAGCCAAACCTCACCCAGGCTTTGAGTGTGCGGATTGATGGGAGGGGCAAACTCTGTCTGAAGTATAACATTTGTTGTCAGGAGTAAGTCACTGACTGATCAAAACATGTAGTGAATTGTTGCCAACTTAAAGTATTTTCTTATGTGTATGGTTGTCTTGCCTGTGTGTATGTCTGTGTACCACATGCGTGTGCCTGGTACCTGTGGCGGCCAGAAAAGGAAGTTGGATCCTTTTGTACTGGGGTTCTAGATGGTGCTGAGCCCCCATGTGGTTACTGGGAACCCTGCACCCTGGAGTACCAAGCACCCTGGAAGCAGTAGCTGGTATTCCTAACTGCTGAGCCATTTCCAGGCCCATTACCAAAAAATTTTTAACTTTCAAGTAATATAGGTGATTTTAAATAATTCTCTGCTCTAATCTTAAGTATACTGGCGCATAAATATAGTCTTAACATTGCTGGTTTAGGGTCTCCGCAGGCAGAGACTGTGGACCGACACTTGTGACATCACTGTGATAATAGGTCTACTTTTCCATCTGGTGTGACTCCTGACTTCTTTATAATCCAGTAGTTTCTCTTCTTCCTGTGTCCTTTTGGCATCTCTGTGGCTTAGTATTTCATAGCTATACTTCACAGTTTTTATAGTTTGTAGAAAAGTAACTTGTGTACTAACCATGTTCAGTGGTTTGTTTGAGATGCCACATGCATAAGAAAGTTTAACTTTAACAATATGTGCAGGTATCTTACTCACAGTCACCAGGTCTCTCACTCTGTGAGGAACTAGTACAGTTCATTGACATTTTCTGACAGTAGTTGGCATCACTTAGAGAACAGCAAAATAAGATCTTAATTTCTCAAGACTTCCTCTCTTTGTCCCCAGTCACAAAGAGGTCCTTAAGTTTATCTGTAATTTTTCATGTGATAACTTATGACTTCCCTTTGCCCTCTCAACAGTGTTAGAGAAGTTCACAGACCCAGGGAAACAATTTATTTTATCAACTACAGAAAATACTTGAAAGGATCTGCTTGAGTGGCCATGTAGAGAGGAACATATGGGAAGGTTGGGGAAAGGCTAAGGCACTGACATTTGGGTGTAATACTGTTCCGGTCATAGATTGTTTCTCTGAGCCCTGCCTGAAGAATTCTTTGTTCTGCATCGTTGGAATGTGTGTGCTTCTAGCTTTGTCAACACTTACTTGTTTTGTGTCCAGCTCCATGGTAATCTTTACTTGCTCTGTAGTCTCAGGTTAGGTTTGTGGAGCTTTGTGTTTAGCTAGAGGCTCCGTGTAGATGTGGGGCTTTTTTCTGTTACTCCTTTCTCTTTGGTGTCTTGTCCTACATATTCTAAGTCCTCAGCTTCCCCAAGCTGTTCTGAGTCTGTTCAGAAGGACACCTCTTGTTCCACATGCTAGCAGTTCTATGGGAAGAACGGTCATTGTGGCACTTTGCTCCTCACTCTGTCCTCTCTCACTCGTCATGGTTCTGCATTGTCTGTTGCCTAGGATGTGACAAACAGTTGCTTCTTTTTCTCCATCAGGACAGTCATCCAGTGCCATTCTGCCGTAACTGTGAGTATCTGCCTTTGTGAGCTTGCACGCGTTTATGTTCACAGGTGGCTGTAAGATTGCAGAGATGGGTACTGGTCCTCTGTAAGAGCAATGAGTGCTTGACACTGCTGAATCATCTCTCCAGCCCTCCATCTGGCTTAATTTTGTTTTTAAAGTTTATTTTAGATATATATTTTATTTATGAATGTTTTGCTTGTGTGTTTGTGTTAGAAGGTGTCAGATCCCTTGGAATGGATGTTTGTGAGCCACGTTGTGGACCACTACAAGAGCATCAAGTGCTCTTAGCTACTGAGCCAGCTCTCCAGCCTCATGTTATAGTATGATCTTTTCCTTTATTTCATTCTTTTTCTTCTCCCTTCCTTTTTTTTTTTTTTTTCTTTTAAAAACAGGATCACTCTTGCCCTGTAGACTAGGCTGACCTTCAACTCACAGAAATCCACCTGCCTCTGCAGGGAATAAAGGCATGTGCTAGCATGCCCAGCTTGACTTAATTTTAATGTATGCTGGGAGTGTTTCTTTAATGACGCTCCTCCCACCTGCTGGTTGACCACTCCTTGGAAATGCTCATCTTCACTAGGTCAGATACTCTGGGTTGAACTCAGCCTCTGTGTTGAGCTTTACCTCCAGCCCTGACATTCTGTGACAGTGAGGATTGGCTTTTGTTTATAGCCTAAAAATTCATATAAGTAGACGTAGATTTTTAAATAAAAAAGCTGAGTTGAGTTTGAATAATAGGAATTTTAATTGAAGAATAGAGCTAGCTATTACTTGAAATACATTTTGTTGGTTAGATATTGATGTGATTAGAGCAGGAGTTAAAGTTCTCAGGATAAGCAAGAGAAAGTGCATGGAAGACATGAAACTGGACGAAGTTTGAAAAGGTCATTCTGAGGTAATAAGTGGTTGCATTTGTCTGGCGTTTTGGTGCTTTTTCTTAGTCTTTGGAACTTTTGCTGGATGAAGTCTGCTGTGGACTGTGTTTAGAAAGGCATGGGAATGTGTTCCTTTGTATCAGTACCAGTTTAACCCACTTACTAGTGAATGGCCTTTAATTCCTTATTTTGCTTGTTATGTGTGTGGGTACTTTGCTCTCATGTGTATCTTTGCACTGTGTATGTCCAGTGCCATTGCAGGGGTAGCAAAGGGGCACCACATCCCCCGGAAACTGGAGTAGCAGACAGTGATGAGCCAACATGTGGGTGCTGGGAATCAAACAGGTCCTCTGAAAGAGCAGCCTGTGCTCTTAACCATGACCCATTTCTCCAGCTTTCTTAAATAAAATTAACTGGCATGGTGTAGTGCACATGCCTTTAATCTTAGCATGTGGGACATAGAGACAGACTCTTAAGTTTGAGGCCAGCTTACATAGTCCCAGGATAGGCAGAGAGATATATAGTAAGACCCTGTGTTGGAAAATAAAATTAAAAATTAATTCTAGAATGTTTTGTAGTAATTTGTTTTTTTTTAATACTATGCTTTCTGCTGTTTGTTTTGGAATTTTTTATTTACCTTTTATTTTGCTACTTTCTACATTTTCTACATTATTGTTTCTCTTTATTTTAGTAGTATACTACTGGATTCTTAAAATAATTCTTAGAAGGAAAGTTTATGGTCATAATTTATTGATAATAATGAGAGAGTCAGACTCATTATAGTCAAGAGCAAGTGTCTTTCTGATTAACACATAATTGTGTATTTTATAGACTTACTGCAGTATTACAAACTGTACATACTTTATATGAGTCTGTTTATGCTGGGAACATTGTCTCCTGTTTTGAAGTACAGGATGCTCTTGGGCAACTACAGTTGACTCTGCTGTCCTGTAAAGCATGAGTAGTTATCTCTACTGTGCTCGTTAATCATCTCCTTCCTTGCATCCGTGTTCCAGCCTCTCCTGGAGTAGCTGCGTAAATGCTACAACAGGTAGAGTTATGTGAGGAGCCACAGTAAGCAAGTAGAGTGTGCATTTTATAAGTAGTATTGTTTTTTTTTTGAGGTTACAACTAAATAATGTTTGCAGTTTTGAAATGCTATCTCATTTAAGTGTAGACTCAAATTCTTGAATTTCTTTTTAAGTCCCTTACAAACAAAGGCAGCGTGATTGTACTAGACAGGGAGAACATGCCCCCTTTCCCTCCTGGTGCAAGGCTGAACAGACGTCGTAAATGCAGCTGCATCTCTTCTGTAACTTGTCTACATGAACCCGACTGTCCTTTTCTCTTTGCATTTTGCCTTGCTTCTGATACTGCTCAGCCTAGGTACTGGCTGTCTTCTTTATGTCCTTCCCTGGGTTCTCGTTAGTGATGTGGCTTAGAGGTCTGTCACCTGTGTAGTAGTGGATTCAGCGGGGAGCCCAAGCTCAGATCATTCTCCCTCAGCAAATCTTTCCTTTTCCTTGTCACACAGGAACCTGAGAAGACCATGCATGGGAATTAGTTTATTACTGCTTCCCAAACCATTTTCAGCGTCCTTCAGTTAACTTGTCAGTGTCTAGGAAAAGGAACCTCTTTACTCACCCACCAGCCATTGGTTGAGGTCTGCTCTTCTTTCCTTGAGTGTCGGTGTCACCTCTTCTCTGCATCATTTGAAAGGTTTCTTGCTCATAATTATCTCTCAGCCCAATTTCCCAAATTCTTTGAGTACTCTTGCCTCAGTCAACCAAGTGTGTTTATTCTGTGGTGCATGGGCCTCGTGTGCTGAAGGACAGCTGTGAATGCAGCCCAACACAAGACTTTAGTAACTTGTTTGGAACTATTCTCGGGGTTCTTCCCTTCTGTGATTTTTGTAACTCATTTTTCCAGTTCTCAACCTGTGGAGTGCAATGCATTTGGAATCACATATCAGATAGTTACATTACAATTCATAACATGGTAGCAAACTTACAATTATGAAGTAGCAACGAAAGTAATTTTATGCTTGGGGGGGGGGTCACCACAACATGAGGAACTGTATTAAAGGGCTGCAACATTGAGAAGGTTAAAAAGTATGGTCTTAGATGCTGACATGTTACAACGGAAAGGATGGGCAAGCCTGAAGGCCTGCTCTGGTCTTTCTTCTGCTGGTCTTCTGACTATCATCCTCTTGTCAGCAGAGGGGAACCCTCTTAGTTACACGAAGTCTCTCTCTTCCCAGACGGACTGGACACTGTGTGCTCTCTTCTAGTGAACAATGACTGCTGTAATTGTATGTAACAGAACACAAGCTCTGAGAACCTCTTCTGGCTATATAGGAGAGTTTCCCTGCCCTCATCCTGGTTCAGAAATCTCAGAAAAATTAGCATACTTCTGGTAACAAAGCCTTCATTTATTTTTTCAGTGCGAAAAATTGATCCTAGGTTTTTATGCATGCTAGGTAAAGTTCTACCACTAACCTACATTCTTATTTGAAATGACTTATAGCCACAGAACGCATTTGAAAGCAATCTGGGTTTTAGGTTTTAAAAGGAAGGTGCACAGGCTGCACAGCCATCGCGCAGTTCATTAAACCTATGCATGGGAAGAGTGTTGGCGGGGTGCGTTTAGGGAGGGGTAGTCTACATAATTGCCTGCTGCCAAATTAGTATTTTACAATGAAATATGAAAAATGAGAATAAAAACACGAAGTCAGTGCATTGTGAGATAAAATTTTCTATTATCAAGATGATTTTTAAATGTATTTTTACAGTCTCGAGCTTTGTGTATAGGCTTCAGAAAGTATACGGAAGGGTAAGAGTTTGGTTGAGGTTGTTTGAAGGACTTGAAAGATTAATGGTTTGTCTTTTTATGGGGCTGAGAAGATCAGTGGACAGTCTCTTGCTGGGATCACCTTTGTGTGATATGTTTCTCCTGTGGACAGATTCAATCTTGTGTAGCCAAGACTGGAGGAATGTTACTGCAGTGGAATATTACTTGGCCAGGAAAAGAGAGCAGTGTCTGGAGAGGTGGCTCAGCAGCTGAGGACACTTGCTCTTGCAGCCCAGATTTGATTCCCAGCACTTACAAGGTCCCTCCCAGCAGATTGCACTCTAGTTCAGGAGATGTGACAGACACCTTTTGGTCTCTGCCGGCAGCAGCCTTGTGCATGGCACACAGACAGACACGCAGGCACAGCATTCATGCATACAAACAGCAGCAGCAGCAGCTTTAGAAAGCAGTGGGTACTTAGTCTTCATGGCAATGAGCTAGATGCAGTAGGTCCTAGGACTCTGTAGCCACAACAGGCGCTGGGAGCTGGGAGCGAGGCAGTGAGAGTCAGCTGTTAGTGGGAGAAGGCTTCCTTTCCAGTGGTGGATGTGCGGGGCTAGTGTAAAGTCGGTGGAGTTGCGCACTTCGTCACTTGCTAAAGGTGACTCAGTTATACACCTACATAAAATGCCCAGAGTATTTTAGGAGATAGTTATGAATGTTTGAGATAATCTGGGAGACAAGAAGAAAGAAGGACATTTTCTTATTTTATGTGTTTTATTCTTTTTATAATGTAAGTACAATAGAGTGGTTTCCAGATTTACCTGGTCTACACTAAGGCATACCTCTACTTTTTGTGTGACCATGTAAAAATATAAAAACTAAATTTTTAGGATTTACTTATTTGTTTTTATTTTATGTGCATTGGTGTTTTGCCTACATGAATGTCTCTGTGAGGGGCCCGGTCCCCTGGAGGTGGCATTACCGTTGTGAGCTGCCATGTGTGTGCTAGGAATTAGCCCAGGGCCTCTGGAAGAGCAGCAGTGCTCTCATCCACTGACCTTCTCTCCAGTCCTAGGAAGTATTATTTTTAACAAGGAAAAGCAGTCGTTGATGATGGAATGGAGTGTGTAGATGCCTACCAACAGGAGAGTTCAACTGACTTCCAGCAGACTTGAAAGTAACAACTTGGTTGGCTTTAGAAGGCAAATTGTGTGATATATTGAAATATCTTAAATATGGTTTTTTGTCCTCTTAAGTAGAGCAACAAAGTGGTCTTGGGAATTACAGACTTGTGAGTGTTCTTTATGTTGTAAAGGTATTGTAATTTTAATGATAATGATAAAAAACAAACACTGGGTATTTAAAAGAAAATGGGTGTTTGGGGAGTAAACCCCAACTCCACCACTCTGCAAGGGTAGGGAAGAGGACTGTGTCTGACCAGTTCATGGGAGAAAGCCCTGCCCTTGTGTGAAACCCCCATAATTAAGTTTTTCAAGACAGGGCTTGTCTGTGTAACAGTCCTGGCTGGCCTTGAACTCATCGCCTGCCTCTGCTTCCCTAATGTTGGGATTAAAGGCGTACACCACCACTGCCCAACTTTAACTCCTTCCCACCCCGAATTCTTAAGAGCCATGTTACTTGCTTAACCTTTAAAAGCATAGTTTCCCAAAGTCTACAGGTTAATTGGGAATGTACTGCAGAGTCCCAGAAGCCCTGTCCGTCTGTTGAGTGCCTTAGGTCAGAATGGGGCATTAGTTACAATTATGAACTGAGTTTACATTATTATTGATGTGTATTCTTTACTATAAATTTCTTAATTTTTAGGCCTAATCTTTAATTTTAGAGATATTTGTGAGTACTTAAGAATAGTATTGGTAATTTCTTTAAAACAATGGATAAATTTATTGAGCAGAAATTCTTATTCCTCTGTGCTTTGAATAAAAACCTATTTTGTAACTTATTTTGTGAAAATTTAGCATTTATATTCCTCCTGTAGTTTGTAAAAACTCATTAAAATATTTTTCTCACTAGATTAAATGTGACAACTTTATTTCATGATGTTGGCATCATGGGGATTTTATTTTCATGTTCACATTTCTGCTCTGAGTTGTAATTTTACAATTTGAAGAGGTGTTGATAAAGTAACAGAAATCTGTGCCCTTCTGTGATGCTGGGGACTGAACTAAGAGTCTTGGGAGCCGCCTCCACCTCAGTGCTTGTCCTAGCTCTCCTCTTCTGTGGTTGTTACTTTGTTACGGTTACCTAACGTTTTTCTCCTAAAGTGCACTTCTTTCATAGCCTGCTATGTGTCCTGGCAAATTAATCCCAGAAACAAACGGATAAACTGAGGTATGATTAAGTCTTACTTGATAAAGTGTACGGTGGAGAAGAACAGCCTGCCTTCCTCCACAGGATCCGGCCTTGAATTTGTAGCCTGGGCTAGCTCAGGCTTGTGGGTCTTTTGCCGATTACTGTTTATTACTGCTACCGTTGACAGACAGGTGTTGGTGGAAGAGCTGAGTGGAGAGGTGTACTTGGCATCATTTGCTGTTAGAGTGCCTTGGAGGACTGGCTAGAAGACGTGTCATATAGTTGATATTTACTCAAAGCTCGCTCTCGTATATTTTGACTGATATGAGGGTCTTCTGAAATTTTTGAGGTATTAAAATGGATTATAAAGTCTGCTGAAAAAGATTTTAGTTGTTAGTATTTTTGTTTGCTTGCTTATTTAGTTTTTCTTTTATTGTTTAGTTTTTGCTGTTTTGAAACAGGACTTCACTGTGTGACCCTGGTTGGCCTCCAAATCATGGTCTTCCCTCTGCCTTCCAAGTGCCAGAATGCCCTTAAACCAGCTTGCTGACTTAGAAATTGTTTTATTGCATGTATTCATTTGTGTATGTGTCTACATGTTTGTGCATGCACCTGACCTTGGTGTAGGTGTGGAGGTCAGAGGTTAACATGGGCCCAGGGGATAGAACTCAGTTCCTCAAGCTTGGAGGCAGGCAGCTTTGCCCAGTCACCCACTCAAGGCCTCCTTTAAAGGAAGAGGCATGGCAGTGCAGTATGGGAGGCTGATGAGTGTTCTTTTGCTAAACTCGGGCTACTCACTGTATCCTGTAAGATGAGGTGTTGACAAGCTTGTTCTGAAGTCAAGATTTGGAAGGATAGTGATCTGCAATCACTCAGCTCTGCTTGCAGATTTCTGGAAATGGAAGAATTATTTGTGTTTAATGGTTATGAAGCAGCTAAGCATCTTAATGATGTACTGCAGGCAAAGTGTGTTAACTGTAACTCAGAGTTGATGAAGGATCATCAGACCCTTTATTTATGGTCACATGCTATAAACAGTTGTTAAGTATTCTTGTCTTTTGGCATACATTGTAGCTTTTCTCTTAAGGTATGAAAATTTGATTTTATGTTGTACGTATTGGGTGTTTTGCATATGTATGCATATGCACGCATTCTGTGCATGCTTGGTGTCTGCAGAGCCAGAAGAGGATGTCAAATGCCTTAGAACTGGAATTACAGATGCTTGTAAGCTGTTCTGTGGGGTCTGGGAATCCAAGCCAGGGCCTCTGCAAGAGCAACAAGTGCTCTACACTGCTGACCCATCTCTCCAGCCCTTCAAATTTGTTTTTAACTGACAATAATCTTATATACTTAGGACTTGCGGCATGGTATTTTGAAATATGTCCTTTACACTATACCAGGTTATGTAAAATATCTTATTCTTAAACTGTTCATTTTTTGACTGACAGCGCTCTAATTCTCTAGCCTACCTGCTCCTGATAACCACTCTCCTTCCATGAAATCTGCTTACTAGGTTCTGCCTGTAGCTTGACTGACTGTTCCTTACCAGAATCGCTCAGACTGAAAGGATTTCAGATTTGCTGATGTTTGTTAATAGATAATGGGGCATGTTGAAATGCATGCAGTTCAAGTCTAAAGGTAAAGCTAGTTATATATGTTTTATGTACAAATTACACACTGCCTGAAGGTAATTTTGTATGATATTTTCAGAGTGTCATGTGTTGACTTTGGCCTGTCTCACATGATCAGGTGAGGTGTAGTGGCCATTGTTAGTGGAATCGGGTACTCACTATGGATTTGATTTACTTGTCTCTTAGATAAGATACTGTTGAACCAGTTGGCTTTTTGTATATGTTACTTTAGAAAATGTGAAGTCAGGCTATTTGGCCTTTGTGTTTTGTTTGCTTGCTCTATAGGCCAGGCTGACCTTGAACTCAGAGGTCTGCCTGCCTCTGCCTCCCAAGTGCTATTTCTCAGTGTGGTTTCTTGTGAGTGAACTGTCTAAATCATTGTGTATTTTGGCTACTAATCATGATCGTATATGGTATGGAATTTTCTTCCATTCTATAGTTTTTTTTCTTTCTAAAGGTGATTGTTTCCTTTGCTATATAGGAGATTTCAGGTCTTAATATTTGTTTTCAATTGTTTTTGAGCTGATTTCTATAATTGGTGTGACACCGAGTAATTCTTCTACATGCTTATATTTTGTTAAAGAGAGTACCCCTTTTAATTGTGTCATTAATACCTTTTTCAAAGATCAATCGGTCATCGATATACGGCTTTAGTTTTCACTTTCTGGTCCATTTATCCCTGTGACTTTCTATGGTAGCACAATCATGTTTTGGTTCTGATAGGTAATGTTATCATTTTCAAACGAGGGGTGACCCGAGGCTGGTCCCACGAGGGGCAGTGGCAGGCCACCCGAGGCCTCCATGAAGACTCCTTGCTGGTGGGAGACCGCCTCCAGTTGAGAGACTTGACAGATGCGCCATGTAGAGCGAGCCGTATGGAGTTTATTTAGTGGGTTATGGAAGGGGAAGGGGAGGGGAGAAAGAAGTGGGGGGGGTGTAGAAGTGACCGCTGCAGAAGAAGGGCAGACAGCTCGGGCTAGAGAGGAGGCAGGAGATCAGCTTGCCTAGGTGGAAAAGGGGGTATGTGGGAGTGGGTGGAGTGTGTCTCTTAGAGAGACAGGGTGCCCAGGTGACAAACCAGGTCTGCACAACACAACAACACAGGATTTGCATAAAAATTGTATGAGTCTGGATTTCACAAGTAGTATGGGAAAGTTTAACTATTATTTTCTAGTTTTCAGTGTAAGAGTTTTTCCATCTTCTTTGTAACTTTTTCCCCAGTTTTACATTTTTATGTTTTTTATAAATATAAAAAAATCATTGGAATTGGCTCTATTGGGCATTAAGAGTAGATTCCACTCTGTGGTCTTGCTTCCAGATTCTCTTTGCAGTGATCCTTTCCACCCCTCTGTTTTCAGTCTGTGTCTTCCCACTAACATGTCTCCTGGAGACAGCAAACGGGTGGCTTCCAGCCCTCCACTTTAAATGCAGTTAACCTGTTGTTTCTTGTTAGTTCAGCCCTAGCTGGCTCATGCTTGGGAGTCCTCCTACCCTACTTTTCCGAGCTCTGGGATTACAAGTGCATACCACAGGCGTTAGCAGGCTGCGTCTTCTAAGAGAGTTAAGACAGTTACAGCAGGGTTAATATTGACGAGTGTGTGTTAATTCTTTCACTTTTGTTGTTTTGTTGTTTCCGGGTTGATTAAGCACTTTGTCTTTTCTTTCCTCCTTACTCATCTTAGATGCTTATTGGGTTATTGATAATGATGTTTGATTGTTTTCTAACTCTCATTAGGTGTTTGTGTGTGCGCGCTCTGGCATGTCTATACCGCAGCATTCATATGGAGGTCAGAGACATCTTTGAGAGTTGGTTCCAGCCTTCCACATTGCCTGAGGCAGGATCTCTTGGTCATGACATGGTATGCCAGTGCTGGCCCCTAAGCTTCAGTGGGGTGGAATGGCTCTTGTCTCCACCACCCACTTTGCTGTATATGTGCTGAGTTTACAGATGTGTGCTACCACATCTATGAGTTCATAGATCCAAACACCAGTCTCACATCATCCATGAGCCCCTCCCTCACCGTCATTCGTTTGTTCTTACAGTGAGTTTGAGTCTTCCCCAGTCTTAGGACTTTGTCATCTTTTTCCTCTGTGCGTATCTTCCTTATTCACATTTAGAGGATGGCTTTTGCTGACTGTAGTCCTTTTGATTTGCTTATTTCAGTGCTTGAGATATACTAGCCTGTATTGTCTCGTCTGCTGTTCCTCTGACAGCTTTTTCAATTGTGAGTGACCTGGCACTTTTCTCCTGCAGCACTTTTTCTTGTGACTTGCAATTTTAATCTCATTATGATGCAGAGTTCTTTTCTGATTTCATCTGTTGGGTTGTAGCTGCTGCCTATGGTTGGATGTACATTTCTTTCCCAGTGTTTGTGAGGTTTTGAATGATAATTTTACTGATTTAATTGTGTGTCCTTTAGTCTAGATTCCTCCATATGCAGCAAAGATTAACTGTGATTGGGATTGCATTTTTCCAGTTGCTGTCCTGGTGTGATACTGCCCTGGCTCTCTTAGACCCTGCTGCTCTTTCCTCGGCCTTCAGATGCTTCCTGTTCAGTCTGACTTCCTGAGCTTTCCACACACTCGATCTTCTCCGTGCCTGACTTTCTGATTTTCTAGGCTTCTTATCCAAGTCCTGAGTTGAATTCTTCATTCTTCTGTTTACTGAATCATTTTTCAGGTCATTAGTCTTTTATTACATTAGTTTTTCAGTTTTTTGAGACAGGGTTTCTCTGTGTAGCCTTGCCTGTCTTGGGACTCACTTTGTAGACCAGGCTGGCCTCGAACTCACAGAGATCCGCCTGCCTCTGCCTCCTGAGTGCTGGGACTAAAGGTGTGTGTCGCCCAGCGATTACATTAGATTTTGGAGTTGCTGTTTCAGTATCCTTTAATTCAGTTGTTGAAACGCTATGAATTTGGAAGAAGGATAATTTTACTTTGCTTTTTCATATTTCTTTTAGTTTTAAGTAGGAGGTGTGAGCCTCCTGTTTTCTATGGGCATAGTGAGCAGCCTTTTCCTGAGTACTCAGTCACTACCTGTTCATGCTTATGAAGGATAAAACAAACTGTAACAGCAGCAGCAACACAAACCAGGCATGGAGTACGGTAGAATCAGTTAACAGTACTAAAGACAGCAGCAGCAGTTATAGGAAAGCAAATTAGAGTGTAAACCTTATGTGATGAAGGAAACAACGGGAGAAAGAGAAGGGGGTAAGAAAAAAATGGTGAATTTTAAGGAGGAAAAATACTGAAATCTAGTTAGAAAATGATACATAAATAAATGTAGATAAAGTAGAGGAATTCTTAAAAAAAAATCTTTAAAAGTACTGAAAGGTAATAGAGTACAGAGCCAGGATCTGGTTGTGGTGCCCACACCTGTCATTTCTGCACGGGACCTAGGAACTTTGGGAGTCTGGATTGCAAAACCACAGCAAGGGTTTTCTCCGCCCCCCCCCCCCCCCCCCCCCTCTATCTCTGGGCCCTCCCCCCCCCCCCCCCCCCCAAGCTGCTCTGTCTTGGTTCTCCGATGTTGGAGTCTGCCCTGTTGGGGCTGCTTGGGATTGGAGTCTCTTGGGGTTACTGTCGGTTCCTTGCTGCACCAACCAATCTGTGTGCAGGCTGAAGTCCAGCCAGCCGGTGGGCCAAGATATGCTTGCTGCCACTGTCGTGGTTTCATTAACTTGTTCTCTGTGTGGGGTTGTAGCTGTGCACTGCTGTCTGCTCCTCTTGTGGTTGTCAGTGTGTACAGACGAGGACTGAGCCACATCTGTGAGCCCTTTACTCACATCTGCCCGTTATTCACTGGTGCCTGTATCTTTTGTCCCCCTCCCCCTAACACACATATTCAACTTTTTTTGTTTTCTCTGAAGTCAGTGGCCATGAGTGTCTAGAGAGCCTGTATGCTTGAAGCTCTAAATAGAATCCTACAACCTGGGGAAAGATGAGGGTTTTTTTGTCTTCCTTTTTGTGTTTGTGTTATGTTTTGCTGTGCTAGAGATTGAACCCAAGGCTTTGGGGTGCTAGGCAAGTACTGTCTCTCCAGTGCTTGTCCATTCATTATCTGTATGCATTCGCTCCCCAGATGAGAGCACTTTTTTACATGTCTTTAAATACTTAGTATCGTGCCCACCATTTTAATATTGGTGCAGTAAAATAATCTACATTCTGTTAGTCTGTATTAAAAAATTTTAATTTATCCCTTCAGTTCCCCTTAACAGCTGTTTTTCTCCCCTGTGAGGGCTAATCCAACATTGTGTGTTAGTTGGATTTGTTTGTTGCGCCTTTGTATCCTCCACAGGCATAGAGCAGGGAGGGTGTGACACACGTCCTCATAGCGAGCTATAGCAAATGCCTGTGCTTTGTGCACAGTGTGATTTCTGTTGCAGTCACTCTGCTATTCGTAGGTAAACACGTGTGTGTGGCTGTGTAGAGCTTCATTTATAAATTCAGGCAAGCCGTGGTTGTATAGATTCCTGATACAGACTAGATTTCTGTCTGTCTGTTATCGTTAGGTCTCAAATCCTGACCTGACAACCAGTTTCTCCCAGCATCCCTTAGTCCCTACCTGTTAATCAAGTATGGCTGGCATACCCTGCCCCCTACCCTAAATTTTTCCAGCCCGGTGACTTGGCTGCTCGTAACCCATTGTCCTTCTCTATATAGTCAGCTGTTTTCGTTACTTGCCCTGTTATCCACTCTTTACTCTGCTGGCTTTACCCTCTCTTCCGTCCCTACTCCTCTCATGGCCTGGCTCAGGGCTCTTCCAGACGTCCCTGCCGCTGGCTGTCTCTCCTTTTTATCTACAGTTGACTTCATCCTCTACCACACCTAGGAGCAGTCTTGTTCTTCCTTCTTATTTCTTTTTCCCCCTTCATCTGATGCTGAAACCTGGGATCAAACCTCAGATCTTCTCGCCGACTATTATTTTGAAGAATTAGACCAAGTTTTTTGGCAGAATGTCTGAAAGCTAGATTTAAAAAAAGTTTCCACATTATGTTTTAAGGCTAAACTTTCCATGTGAGCTCCTAAGGATTCTTTCAGCCTGGACCCTAGAGAAAGATGCTGCCGTGATCAAGCACAATTTTTCCTCCTCCTCTCCTGTCTCTCCCTCTCAGTGATGGCTGTCCTTGCAGCATCCCTGCCTAGAAAAAGACAGTAAAGTACGCTGCCGAGTTACTGCTTCCTTCAGTGCCTTCCCTAGACGTCAGGGTGACCTGCAGACTGTTTGTTCAAATGTTCATGTTTATGAAAGTCAGTAAAGGAATGGTGAAAATAACTCAGGTGCTCTAGTCAGATCCTATCCGTTAGCCTGAAAGCTGAACGTCTGCGTGCCAGTGTCATAAAGTAAACTGGAGAACTCTAGGTTGGTGTCACCCGGGGATCAGCTTTAGAACTAGGTAGAGTTCTTACAGAATCGGTGCTCAGCTGTCCTGCTGCAAAGTTGTGACTTTTTCATAGGAAGCACGTACAGGAAGCACGTGTCGTTTTCACAAGTCACTCTGTTTCCTGGGAGGTTAAGGAATAGCCAGAGTGAAGTGTTTTATTGGTTCTGTGGCCTTTCAGGGTGGTTTTTCCCCTCTGTATTGTATTTGGATTCTCTTTAAATATTAGGATTAATACCTGTGGTGAATAGATACCATTCTGCCATCTTCCATTTGAGGCAAGAGTTTTCTTTGTAGTTTGCCTTAAGTAACAAATGATACCTGTTTCAAGTTTATGAAACTTAAAATATAGCCATGTCCGGCTTATAGTATATAAAATGAATGTTAGGCCTTCTTATGTTTTTGTTGTTTGTATTTTCATATGGGGTCTTAGTCTGTAGGTTAAGCCGCCCTCAAGTTTCCCATCGTTCTGCCTCATCCCTGTCAAGGTATAATCTTATCACATTTGGCCATTATTACATAATTGTTCATCTCTCTTTTCTGTTCAGGCTTATCATCTGCTAAGCAGAGCCTAATGCATCCACAGGTGTGATCTGACCAGGACCATACACTGTCGCTTTCTCTGTTACTTTGGATCAAAGACAGTTTCTTTTCTCTGTCTCTCCCCTCCCCCCTTCCTTCCTCCCTTTTCTTTTTTGAAACGGGATCTCACTAGGGTAGCTGCAGCTGGCCTGTAGCTCACTAACTCGATCATGTTGGCTTCAAACTCAAGAGGCCCGCCTACCTTTATCTCTCAATTGCTGGGATTAAAGGTGTACTCCATCATACTCAACCCTCTTTCTTTTAAAAAAAAAATCCATTTTGGACAATTTCAAACACAGAAAGTAGGCTGAGCAGTGTGATAGGTCTCAGCTGCATGCCTTGGTCCCTTTCCAGGATGCTGGTCAGTGCTGTTCACTCCTGCACACCCATGACACACTCTCTCTCCCATCATTGGTACACTTGAGCTCCACGTCTAATTCACTTTGATAGTTGCTAGAGCTTTTAAGAGAGTGCTTTGTTTTCTTAGCAAGCAGTGGTTGCATTAATGAACAACCGAGTCTTACCTTAGATTCATCCGTGAACTGACTTGTTGGTTTTGCTTTTGAATGTGGAGAAAGCTGGGTTGGGACTGAAAACGGATTGTGTCAGACTGGGTGTTGTTCCAGTCTATCCAGGGATGCACCCTGTAATCCCTCCCTGAGTGGCAAGATCTCCGACTAATCTGAGAAATGATTGACATTGGGCCAGAACACTTGATGTCACATCCCTGTTCTTCTCCAGGTTTTTATTATTCTGGCTTTAAGTATTTATTCTGTGCCTTCTAGTCATTTTGTCTGCATTAAGGAAGCAAAATGAGAGTTCAAAAGTTATGCTTTCATGCCCCCCCCCAGCATCTCCTGTACCCCAAGATAGCCTCAAGCTATGACACAGCCCATACAGTTCTGTTAGTGCTCAGCTTGTCGTCAGGTTAAAGAGAAGCGGGACGACGAGTCTCGTGGCTGCACAGCTGCACTGTAGATGTTTCTGGTGCTTTGTGGCTTCGAACTTACAAGACTTGCTCTGCTTCCGACTGGGCAAAACATCAGACTGTGCTTATTCAAGAAATACTTAGTGAGCATCTGTATGCTGGGAAGTGCATTATACCTTGCCTGAATAAGAAAGGTAAACTAACCGGATATATTTTCCATTAAGGAGTCACAGTCTGTTGAGAAACGAAATATATTTGGAAAAGGAAAACTGCTCAGTTGATATTTTAAGGACACAGCCTTTTACTTTAAAGTGAGTTTCAAGTGACTTTGTAATTATTTCCGTGAAAAGCTTCTGCATATTCAAGGCTTTGGGATTACTCATTTCTATGTGTACTTATATAAAACTAAGCATTCCAGACTCAGGACAGTGTTAGCAAGAAGACTCTAAATGAGAATGAACTGGTTAATGTTTCTCTACTGTACTGAGGTTCCAGGATGATAAATACATTGATGATGTGGATGAAATTGATGTTTGCTATTTTAAGAGAACCTTTGCAGATAGGGAAATAAAAATGCCTTCAGCAGTTGCCTTTGTCTTGAGTGCTGGAGAAGGAAGGGTGAGGAGATGCTCGAGCAGATGAGAACCTGTGACCTACTACCATATCAGCCTGTGGGCACTGGCCTTAGACGTTATGTCCTGCACAGTGTAGCCAGAGGGCTGCCTTTGCTGCCTTGTCTCCTTGTGTGAAATTATGTGATTTTAGTTCTTTTATTAAGAAGTTTCTTAAAACTTTGGTTGCTGGAATGTCAGAATGCTTTCTTATTTTCTGAACTCTTTCAAGGTTCAAGAGTTAGGAGGTTTGAGATGGGAAGAAGGCTTTGCTTCTCTAACTGATGTTTTCTGACTAGGTACTTCGTAACTCAGGAAGACTTCATTTATCCCCAGTAATATGTTTTACTAAACTCTTTCAGGTAACTTGAAAAAGACTGTGTGACTTCATGTACAGTAGATGATAACTGAACTCAGTTTTTAGTTATTGTTGTCAGTAGAAAACTTTAGTGAGCTTTCTCTTTGTCTCCAGTTACCAGAGACTGCTGCAGACCATTGCTGTCCTTGAGGCTCAGCGTTCTCAAGCAGTCCAAGACCTGGAAAGTTTAGGCAAACACCAGAGAGAAGCACTAAAAAATCCTATTGGATTTGTGGAAAAACTCCAGAAGAAGGTACCAAAAGAAAAAAAAAAAAGTACTTTGGTACTTTTAAACATTGATTGGAGTATACTTGGTAATTTAAGATAATGATGTTTTTTTCTGTGAGTCTGTCTGTGCTTTAAGAATATATAATTCCACCCCGCCCCCACTTCCAGGTCAGTCATTGCACAGTGAGGTTTGCCCAGGAGAAGAGAACTAGGCTCTCATTGTTTGGACAGAGCGACGTGCTCACTCCTCCTCTGTCCTCCGTACATCACTTCCTCCTCCTGCTTCCGGGGCTCTAGGACGGGGAACTGAGCCTGGTGCAGAGCATTTATTAATTATTGACTGCTTTTGTTTGGGTTGCGTTTGCTACTGAGAGAAAAAGCAAATGTTTATAGAGGTAACACAAAAATTTATTTTACATGTTTAAGGCATAGACATAACCAAATCCATGAAGAGAAACTATGAATTTCATTTAATTTTGAAAAAGCCTTTTTTCCCTTTTAGTGTGAAACTTAACTAGTTTTCTCTTTTACTTAAAACAAACTTTACAGTGAGCCGTTCAGATGTACACTTAAGTGACTCAAACTAGGGAGCCCCTTAATTGATATGTCTGTCTATGCACAAGTACATTGTGTGTGGGTGTTGCTCTTTGGTCTGGGACTGGAACCAAGTGCTCTGCTACCACTGAAGCTTGCTTAATAGATTTGAAAGCCTCATATTAGCATTGTGTGAAAACATGAAAATAAAATCAATATGTGATGGACTCAGGGTAACTGAGATGTCATCAGTATACACTGCGTTTCATGATACACATATAATCTATGTGCTGACTGATTAGAGTTGGTCTCAGAGCTGTATTCTACCTTCTGTTAGATAAGGCTCCCTTGTCCAGTATAGTGCAAATTTAGAATCCCAAAACTTGGCTGAAGAATGAGGCTCCTGAGTACAAGGTCATCCTCAAACTTACCCATCAGATTTGAGGTCACCGTGTGCTACAAGAGACACGGTTCAAAGAGATTTAAAACAAAACAAAACAAAAACAAAAACCTAAACAACAGCCTGAGACCTTATAATAAATAAATGGAAAATATCTCCATCTTTTATCATTATTACATGGTTTGCTCTAGCACAAAGACATCATTCTCAAAATGGCAGTTTTTGGCAGATTAAATTACAACTGTTAGAGAAATAATGTATCAACTTTGATGTAACTTTGAATGCATTCACTTTATGTCAGGTAAGCAAAAACATGCATTTAGGCGTACTTACTGGATTTATATGCAGTTGGCTGTTTTTCATTTCCAGGTTTTTTTTATTTTTTTTTTGAATTCAGAAACGGATGTGTTATTGACCATCTTAACTTTTAAAAAAATAGTAAATACAGACACTCAATAAACAGGCAAGGCTTATGTTGCTTAGGAAGACTTCTTTGTCCTAGATTTAATTTAGAAGTTTCTTTTTTTTTTTTTAGATGTCATAATTTAGAGCAAGGGATATAGCTATGGTGTGGGATGCCTGTGTTTGTGCAAGGCTCAACACTGCCAGAAAGAAAAATGCCATACGTTTTATATGTGGCAGACTTACAGATTGTGAATTCATTTTTTATTTGTTACAGACAAAGTACAACCTTGCAACTGAACGTCAGAGTGTGTATATCTCAGAATGTGCTGGTGCCTGGAGCACCCTCAGTGTGCTTGTGACTAGAGCGGATAGGTCTGATGCAGCACAAAGAATAGTGTTTACAGTGTGCCTCTTACATTTTATTGTACCTATTATCTTCTTGAGCTAATGTAGATTGGCACTCTGATATCTTTATTTTGTCTTTTTTCCCAGGCTGATATAGGGCTTCCATACCCACAGAGAGTTGTTCAGTTGCCTGAGATTGTATGGGACCAATATACCAACAGCCTTGGGAACTTTGAAAGAGAATTTAAAAATCGCAAAAGACATACTAGGAGAGTTAAATTAGTTTTTGATAAAGGTAAGAACTCACATGATAAGAATTTAATGAGGAAAATGTCTTGTAATCTTGCTTGAATAATTCTGTGTATGATTTTACTTTTAGTAGGCTTGCCCACTAGACCAAAAAGTCCTTTAGATGCTAAGAAGGATGGAGAGTCCCTTTCTTACTCTGTGTTGCCTTTGAGTGATGGTCCAGAAGGCTCCCATAATCGTCCTCAGGTAAGTAATAGGAAATTTCTGAGAAGCATAACAATGTTTAACGTTTTGTTGCTCTGTATTCTTAAAATGAAGAGTCATTTACTAATAATGGGCACATAAACTCTGAGGGTAACCAGAAACTGTCTGTCCAGCCTGCCAGCTGAGACCCTTTAGCTGTTGTGTATGTTCCAGTCTTCAAGTTGTAGTCCCTTAAAAATGAGATTGGTATCAGTTACATTGTAGGGTCTTTATGGATTTTAAATGGCCTTTGTGGGTACTGTGCCTAGGACCGGTGGCACGTGGAGTGTGGCCAGGATTTCAGATGTGGCCTTGTCTCTGTAGGACTTGTTACTTTTCAATTTTGAGCCCACATGTCTTGTTTCTAGAGATAAATTGCTGTCATTTATTTATGAGGATTGTTAAGAGTTTAAAACCAAATGAAATACAAGAATATGAAAAAATTATCAGGGAATAGGTGATGTATATAAAATATGCAGAGATAGTTTGGAAATTCTAAAACATTCCCCGTGTGCTCTTTGGCTATACCCTTGGTGTTTTCCATGTATTAAAAGCCTTCCTTTACATGCAGATGATAAGAGGTCGCCTGTGTGATGACACCAAACCTGAAACATTCAACCAGCTGTGGACTGTTGAAGAGCAGGTGATACACACATGTAGCTTATTTGGGTTAAAAGACAGTCTAAACTGTTAATAGTAGAAGGAGTACCAGGCAAGTGTTTACTCTTGCACTGTAGTCCTTTTAATCATGAGTTTAAAATATTTAGACTTGCTTGTATGCCTTTTTGCATATTTTAAGAAATTTGGATTTTGAAGGTGTATGAATTTTTGAGGATAATTCTTGAAGAAAAGCCCTGGGTTTGGGAAGGAGGCTAGAAGTGATGGATATTCTGAGAAGCAGCTTTGAGAGGAAAGCCTCAAGACAAGCAAAGCTCCTTCAAGTTGGGTTTTAATTTCTGTTGTCAGGGAGCTGGGAACCCAGACTGGCGTGCCTGTGACACTTGTGTCAGATTGCAATTGAGTGTGAGCTTGAGTATGTGGAGTTAGGTTGTATATCTGTAGGGCTTGTGTGACGTTAGAAGCTGACTTTTTGTCCCCAATCAGATACTTGAATGACAGATCGCATAAAAGAGGAATACTTTCTATTCTAAATCCAGTGAACGGATGTGGTTTTGTTAGCGCTACAGGGGATCTTCTGCACATTCTGGAGCAGAGATGGTTGGGGAGTGGCATTCACTCAGATGGTTTCCTGTGCTTTATGAGGACCTACATAAGGGTTTTCATTCATTTTGCCTGTGGTGTCTTAGGTTTTTAAGTTTTCCTGTTTTCTACTTTGAGACACTCTAATTGGCTTCCAGAGTGGGGAAGCAGCACTGTGCTTTCAGTAAAATGTGAATGGATTTATTTAGAAACCCAGTTTTTTTATTATTGATTTTTATTGAGCTCTACATTTGGAATTGAATGTTTTAAATGGAAGACACTTTCACTTAAAACTTATTCTTGGTTTGGTGCAGAAAAAACTTGAACAACTACTTCTGAAATACCCTCCTGAAGAAGTAGAGTCTCGGCGGTGGCAGAAGATTGCAGATGAACTGGGCAATCGGACAGCCAAGCAGGTGATGGGGGGGCTGCGTGCAGGCCGTGCGTGCAGATGCCTTCTAGTGGGCAGTTCTGCTGCCACACTCACAGAACTGCTACAGTAGCTCTTGTGTGTGCTGGCTTTACATTGATTAGCATTGCTTGTCTTTTATGTTGATTGAAGAAACAGTCTAACCCTGCTGTGTATCAATGAAAAAAAAATGTATAGTAAAGCTGGGTGGTGAAGGCGCACACCTTTAATCCCAGCACTTGGTAGGCAGGGCAGGTGGGTGTCTGTGAGTTCAAGGCCAGCCTGGTCTACAGAGTGAGTTCTAGGACAGGCTCCAAACCTACAGAGAGAAGCCCTGTCTTTTGGTGGGTGTTGGAGTAAATAAATAAATAAATAAATAAATAAGAAAATATATATTTTTTATTTTTTTTAACCTGTTCTCACTTTATGGTGAGAGTATTGACAGGCGGTTGTTACCTATGAGCTACGCGTTCTCTCCAGACTTTTTCATACAAAGGCATACAGGCCATAATAACATGTAAATTGTCTTGTCGCAAACAAATAAGCTAGAACCTTTGTTTTTGAGACAGAATCTCACTATGTAGCCCTGGCTGACCTAGAGCTCATACATAGTGGACATTGTATCTCTTGAGTTCTTGAGTGTCTAGGGAGTGTCCTGGCAGTAACAGTTTGCTTAGATTGTGCTAGTGGGTTTTGTGGCATTGTATTTATGTCATTGGATTGTCTTCCTGAGCACAGACATAGAAGCCCCCTCATGTCCTCCTGTGTCACACACAGCCCCCCTCACGCCCCCCTGTGTCACACACATCCCTCCTCACGTCCTCCTGTGTCACACACAGCCCCCTCACGTCCTCCTGTGTCACACACAGCCCCCTCACGTCCTCCTGTGTCACACAC
>NW_026067948.1:5469800-5535056 GCF_014885135.2 Alexandromys fortis | reverse complement strand
CCTCCTGTGTCACACACAGCCCCCTCATGTCCTCCTGTGTCACACACAGCCCCCTCATGTCCTCCTGTGTCACACACAGCCCCCTCATGTCCTCCTGTGTCACACACAGCCCCCTCATGTCCTCCTGTGTTAACTACAAACGTGCTTCCTGCTGTGTTCCCCAGTGTCACCAAGGAAAAGAAGGGTTCAGCTTTGAAACTACACAAATTTAAATTTATTTGTAATGATTTTGTTAAGATTTAAAAATACAGATGTGTTTGATGGCTCTTTAAAACTTATTTCTTGATTTAATTGTTATCATTTGAAACTTGGCATATATTGCATCATTTCATTGTATTAAAAGAGCTGTTGTGTCTCCTTAGGTTGCCAGTCGTGTACAGAAGTATTTCATAAAGCTAACTAAAGCCGGCATTCCCGTGCCAGGCCGAACACCTAACTTATATATATACTCCAAAAAGGTAAGGCGCACACACAGACGAGCAACCTTAGCTGAAGTCACTGGCTCCAGAGCTCCGTGTGGGTGTGAGTGTGCTGGGCTGCACCTCTTCTGACGTGTCACTGCTGAGTGCAAGTGCAGAGTGAGAGTCTGTGGTTCTGCCTAGAGAAACGTGCTGGGCCTCAGCCGCTCTGTTGTTTTCTCGGAAGTAATATGAATGAGTACTGCTTAAAGGCTTTTGTACCAATTTTGCGATAGGAATGTCTTAGTGATGTTAAATTTTATCAGGTGTTGGCTCTGCTGCATAAAGTGGAGGTGTTGCTGAGGTCCTTAGCCCCCCCCCCCCCCTACATGCTGGCTCCTCCTGCCTATGTTTATTCCTCTCTAAATAACTACTTTGCCAGAATGTTGTGAGGCCCATGGGATACTGTTACAAGGCTAGCAGTTACTTGGTGTTAGGTAATTCTTTTTAGATACTCGAGTATGACAACTTCTCTCCAACTGGAAGGTGTTAATCTGACTCAGACCATTTTATGCTGTGGTTTTCAGTATAAGTTGATCGTAAGAGTTCAGTAAAGCCAGCGTTGAATTCTTAGAACCAGTAGGGTGTGTGCACGTTTGGTTCTGTCAATGAGATTTCATCGTTCCAATAAGACATTTGTTTTCTCACGTAGTCTTCAACAAGCAGACGACAGCACCCCCTTAATAAGCACCTCTTTAAACCTTCCACTTTCATGACTTCACATGAGCCACCTGTGTATATGGATGAAGACGATGACCGGTCTTGTTTCCATGACCACATGAACACTCCTGCTGAGGAGGCATCGGTAAGTTAGTTACCTGTTTCTATACAGACGACTGTACATTATGTATGTAATTTTCTGATCATCTCTCCTCTTCAGAGATTGCTGATGAAGTACATTATGAGAGCACTTGATTTTTCTGACTGTTCCTTCTCTACATATTGCTGAGGACAGATTCTCTTTTAACTTGACAAGTCAGATTTTAAAGTTAATATGCTTTGTTTTTCATGGGGGAAAAAAAGACCTTCAGCATAGGCCTAAGTAGTGAGAACAGCCCGGTGAGCCCATATTCTGTCACTCAGCTTTAGTTCCATTGGCAGGAGTTCAGGACACCAAGCTCAGGTTTATGAGGAGGGAACTCTTCATGTCATGGAGTGTCTGTGTCTGGGTGCCGCAGGCATTGCCCGATGTGTGTACACACACGTGCTAGGGCCCTGTGCTCCATAGGCAAGCACTCTGCCAGCTGAGCTGTACTCAGAATCTCGGGGTACTTTGACTTGTTTGTTTGGACCCAAAAACTGCAGTGAACTGGAGGTGGGGGTGAAAACCCTCCTGTCACTTTCTTTACCCTTGCTGCTTGCAGTGAGACCTGGGTCATTTGTTCACAGCGTGGACTGTGTCGTTTGACTTGGTCCTTTGTTCTGAATTTGCTGGGATGAAATGTTTGAGTCCTTGCTGAAGGAGTGCACACTAAAACTCTGGTTGCGTAGAATCGGAACATGAGATGTTAATGGAGATGCCCATGCTGATACAGCTTTCTGGAGATGCAGCTTTCACCAGATTCTGTCCTTTGTGGTGGTTAGTGTGCTGCAGATGAGGACTGCTTTACCAGACTGTATGTGACATGTTGTACCAGGCACTGTGAGCATACGTATCTCTCTGTTCTTCTACATCTTGGGCTTGTTGACGAATCATATCAGTAAGCAGTTGTGTAGTGCTTCAGAGGAATAAAGGGAACATTGTGTCACTTAAGAGGGGGGTCAGAGAGTGAAAATGGTACAGAAAGACTGGGTGAGAGTTGGCCATGTGAGGAGGGGTGCAGAACATTTCAAACAGGCGTTCAGTGACCATCACTGTAGTTTGTGCAAGGCCCTCGATTGATTTCCCAATACAAAAAAAATTTAATTTGACAAAATAATGTAAAGTTGATTAGATTTAACTTTTTGTCTCTCTGTGTAGCCTAGGAAAGTCTTGAAATGATAATCCTCCTGCCTTAGCAATCCTCAGAGCTAGAATTACAACCATATATCACCATACCCTTCTGATCCCCATAGCTATTTAAAATGTGTATTTATGAATTTTCTGATGGTAACATGTATAGGTTTCTCTTTCCAAAGACACAGCAGCTAAAGATACTATATGTGTATCATCTACTCATTACTGAAACATCTGTATTCCACCTTAGGATTGAAATTAGTCCCTTTCAGAAAGCTCTTGTGTACACAGTTCAGTAGTATTGATAAGTCATTTGTGTTACTGTGCAGTTTCCAAAATCCTTCCCACCCTGCTACCTGAAGCTGTGTCAGACAGCATCTCCCGTGTCTCTGCGCTCCTCCAGCTCCTGTGCCCACCGTCTCCCCGTCAGTCTCTCTGTACAGTGGTGACCAAGTGAAAGCGCCGGGTGGCTGCTGTATCTGTGTCTCCAGACTGAACTATTTAGGGGGAAATATCTGTACCAAATGTGCAAGAGAGATGGGAAGGAGCACTGTGAGAGGCGTGCGGCTCAGGTTTGGAGCAACGCACACTCTGAAGGCAAGGTCCAGCGTGTAACTGTTGAGTGGGGACCAGGGGAGACTAGAGGGAAGTGACTGTGGGACTGAGAGCAGAGCAGAGAGGTCACAGACAGCACTGGACACTGAGAAGGGAGAGGACAGGCTTCACAGGATGCTTTTAATGACACTGCTGGTCAGCTCCAGGGCTGCAGCAGTCACCACTGGATTTTACACCTTGTGGTCCAGTGTTGTATTTATATAGTCCACACTCTTTTCTAAGTAGCCAGCGTAACTCGGGTCTTCCCCTTGAGTGAAGACTGTGCTGCTCTGACCAGTCACTACAGATGCAGACTGGCCATTGGTTTGCTTGTTTGAAAAAAAAAAAAAAATGCCATGATTACAGAGCTAAGTGTGAAAACTGTTAGACTAGAAAAACAAACTACTGCAGAGCAGGGAGGGGTCTAATAGGCTTGTGAGGTAGCCCTGGAGGCATTGGGTTTTCACTGTTGTGTGAGTCACGGGGTATCTTCTTACTGGTGAGGCTGTGTACTTCAACCTTGGAATAGCATTTAAAGTCCTACAAAATCGGAGTGACGGATCAGTGTATAAAGTGGTTGGTGCATAAGCATGAGGACCTGAATTTGGATCCCCAGCACCATGTGAACACCTGGGCATGATGGCATGCTTACATGCTTAGTGCTGGGGCAGCAAAGACGGGAGGGTTGATGGAACCCTTGACCTCCAGTCTAGCTGAATTGGTGAGTGTGCACATACCAGAAATACTAGCATTAATTTTCTGCTCTTAAAAGTGAGAAATGTCAGTAGAAAAATAATCAGGATTGTGTTTCTTACACTTTGTCCATTTTCATTATCAAACTAACACTTTTGTATTTTGTTCTTTTTGACAGGATGAGGAAAGCATTCCTATCATGTATAGGAGCTTGCCTGAATATAAAGAACTATTACAGTTTAAAAAGTTAAAGAAGCAGAAGCTCCAGCAGATGCAAGCAGAAAGTGGGTTTGTGCAGCATGTGGGCTTTAAGGTGAGCAACTTGGTCATCTCATTTTTAAAAGGGTGGAAAGGGATACCTGGAGTATTCAGCTCTAAAGTCGATAAGCATTCAGGGAAAGGTTCCTAAGTTTCTCTGTAATTCTTTTATGCAAAGTTGTGCCTACAGTGTGGGTGTGGCTCTGTGTGGAGAAGAGACCGCAGCTGTCCTCCATGTGCACTAGTGGGGTGAAGGCCATGAGCGGCCTCATTGAGCTTCAGGGGGTTGGAGGAGGAGCCATTCATTGTATTCGCTCCAGATACTTTCCTGGGTGCTTGAGGCTGGGCATGAGAGAGGCAGACTCAGGTTCTGCTCATCCCGGCGGTCAGGCGAGTCTCTCAGCTTGACACCACCAGGGCTGTGGAGTGAGACGGTCTTCAAATAAAACAAACAAAATACCTGAGTCCACCTGAAGTGCATGAAAGTGGTCAGAGGCCACCTCACGTGAGGTTTGCCAAGTAGTTTAAAAAGTGACTGCACTTAGTGAGCTTGGGGAGAGTTCAGCAAGATGACAATGTGGTGTTGCTGTTGATCACACACAGGACAGTGTTGATGTGTGTGGGTGACTGCTGGGCCTGTGGAGTACCCTTTCCTCTTGACCTGCCAGTCACCTCACTCATCCTTAAGGGGTTTTCCTAACTGGCTTCTAGATTGTGAGAGAAAATGAGATTTACTCTGTCTTAAACTATTGCTGTGAAGAGACACCGTGACCCAGGAAACTCTCAGAAAGGGACACACTTAACTGGGGGCTGCTTAGTTTGAGAGGATGAGTCCAGGGCTGGCGTGGTGGGAAGCAGACAGATGCTGGAGCAGCAGCTGCGAGCCTTACATCCCAACCCGCAGGCAGTGAACAGAAAGACAGGGCAGACTTGGGTTCTGAAACTCAAAGCCCACCTCCTAATTGTTTCCAAAGAGTTCTACCAACTGGGAGCTAAGCACTCAACCATGAGCCTGTGAGGCCAGTCTCATCCAAATGTGACATGGGGGCAGGCTGAGGGGTCTTGTGCATTACCTGTGGGGTTCAGGCTGGTGACTGTCCGTAGAGGAGTTGGACGCTCTCTGGGTGTCTGCCACTACACGCCTGGACAACTTATAGGTCTGGTATGAGCAAGTCAGGTGTCCACATTCACATTGGTGAATCGTTGGCAGAATGCCCGAGTTTGAGGTGACTGACTTGAAAACTTCTTGGGTAAATACAGAGGTTGTTTCTCGTCCACCAGTAGTCTCCTTCACTGGGAATTCTGTCTAAGCTGGTGTGTTGTATTTCTCTACAGCAGGGGGAAGGGTCTGTGTGTCATGTCATGTGCCTTTCTGTGTCTGTTGCAGTGTGATAACTGTGGTGCAGAACCCATCCAGGGTGTCCGGTGGCACTGCCAGGACTGTCCCCCAGAAATGTCTCTGGATTTCTGTGACTCTTGTTCAGATTGGTAAGCGCTTTCTTTGTTTGGGGGACAGGAACCTCAAGCAGTGAACTTTATCCCCAAACTTCTTGTGTAACAATAATTTTATGCATTAGATTTTATTCTAAGCAACTAAAATTTTCCTTAAATCACATCACACATCAGCTCTCCAGCAGTTTCCTGTTAAGGCTTTCCAAGGGATCAGTTTAACTGAGAAGATTCTGTGGTGGGTAGATGGACATACATCTGGAGTCATGTGATAATGAGTCTGTCTCTGTTTTCTCCTTGCAGCCCACATGAAACAGATATTCACAAGGACGATCACCAGTTAGAGCCTGTGTATAAGTCAGAGACGTTCTTAGACAGAGACTACTGTGTGTCCCAGGGCACTAGTTATAGTTATCTTGACCCCAACTACTTCCCAGCCAACAGATGACATGGAAGAGAGTGTCGGCCCTAGTTCTCATCAGCACACAGCAATGGCGTCATTGTTGAAGGTGTGCGCAGTTTGGACACTCACAGCATGAGCGCTCCCCGAGTGTTCTCGTCAAGTACAGCTCTGCACCGTGTGGCTGTAGATGAGCAGCTGAGCGTCTCCCTGGTGAGACTCCACCACCATAAAGCCTTGTAGGTGGTGGTCTGAGATGGGCGATGGAAACGCGAGAGCAAAGCCCAAAGGTTTCAGAGACCTCGGTCATAAGTATGGTGATGGAAGACAAGGTATTCATATTAAATCAGTTTAGTGGCTTTCAGTTTTGTGAAAATAGTTTTCAGCGCAGAAACTGACTCATAGACGAAGTTCTAACCAATGCTGGTGTTTGCTTCTAGGATGTGTACTCTAAAAGAACTCTGTCCGGTGGTCACTGATGGCCTTTAGTAGACTGGAGCTGCGTAACGGTTTGATACCTAACTTTTAATCACGATGAACTGTCCTTACCGAGAGCAAAGCATGAGGTGGCTGTGCTCTGCTCCCGTAACCAGCTCACGGGTGTGAATGTCGTACAGTTGTCACGAGATATATTTTTAAAGTCATGTTATAAAGATGATCATGTGATGTGTACAGACTGTGGTGAAGAGTGCCAGTGGTAGACTGTGTAAAGTCTGAGTCACAGCGTTAATCCCTTGAGATACACAGCCTTCTGCCTCTGTATTCGGAGTTGTCCGTACAACTCGTCAAAGAAAACTGCCTAATATAAAAATCACATATATGGTGATCATTTTCCCTCTTTTGTAGTCTGCACAAGATCCATAAAAGATTGTATTTTTATTACTATTTAAGGAGTAATTAAACGTAGTCTGCACAGTGAGCAGCGTTCACAGCATTCTTTTATACTGCTGGATTCGTTGTGCATCATCTAAAACATTTGTACGTTTCTTATCTGTCTGCAGTACGTTCACTTGTCGGGATGACTGTGAGAAATAAACTATGTGGATATGTTGTTTATATTATAGAACGCTCGTCGTGGCTTCCTTTCAGCAAGTGTTAGCTAGAATTCATCACTTGAAAACCTGTCCATCTGTGTGCGCTTTCTCTTCTCTACAGAGGGTGAAGAGTGTGAGCTTGCGTCCTGCTGGGGGTGCTAGAGTCTGTCCAGTGTGCTGCACACTGCACGGCAGGGCGCTCACCAGCGTCCACACGGGGTCTCGGGATGAGTAGTTCTGTCCTGACAAAGTCAAGTCCCGGGTAGAGAAACAGGTGGTTTCCAACAGTTATCAACCAGGAAGAGATAGGATGTTCTATGGTGAATTAAGTATTATACTAGTCTTGTTTTTAACCTTGTTTGTTTTTTCTGTTTTTAAGTTCAGGGAACATTATTTACTAATTCTTTTCAATACTTAGCACTAAAGTATTAAAATCTACCCTGAATTTTTAAGTAAGAAAAATAGAATTTTAAATATGGAAATGAGAATTTTAAATAATATATTGATAATGTATCACTGGTCATATTGATGCAGTCTATTGTGCTCAGAAAGAAAAGTTGACAGGCTTTTATCTCTGGGTCATTGGTGAAGGAGAGACAGCTGGACTAGGTGTCTCTATACTAAATGCTCAGTTCACAGCCAGAGGGCTGCCTTCCGTCTGTAAATATGCAGGACAGGTACAGCTGTCTGTATAGAAGTAGTACCAGATCGCTCTGGAGAGCAGTTTCCATCCATCCACAAATCCCATGAAGCTTGAAATACACCTTGGAAGGGGTGTGAGTGATGCAGCTGTAGTGACATCAAGAGTGGACACTTGAACGCCTTTCTCAAAGGCCAAGGTTTTAGGCGGAGGTCGTGATGTGGGTTTTTCCTGTTGAACAGAAGATTGATTTATTTTGGATTTTTCATCTCTAAGCACATCATCCCAATGACTTGGTGGGAATGTTTTCTTGTAATTTTATTGGAGGATTGCAGAGTGGGCGGTGTTCTTCTTTGTGTGTGGACCTTTCATCTGTCTGCAAGGAATACTGGCTGCTGACCGCTGTACTTGAGAAGCAGTGTTGTGAAGTGTCTTAGGTTAGATTTGTGTCGTGGCATGTGATGCTCAAGGTGTTTGCTACCAATAACACACCAAAGCTGATGTTGGGGAGAGGCACCAATAGCAAATGCCGAGCAGCCCTTACAGAGCACAAAGCAAGCATGTGGCAGGCAGCTCACTGGGTTCTCAAGCCAACGAAGCAGCTTCATTTATTGCCCTGTTTTCATGGGAGACCTAGCCAGAAAGAAACATATGCCTCGAGGCATATTGTTAGTGTAGTGATGAGACCTGCCTTTAAGATTTGTCTGCATTAGGCTTGGTTTCCTAAGCAGGAACAACCCCCACTGTCAGGTACTCTGTGTACTCGGTGTGGTCTTGATACCTTTGTTTCTTGTGCATTGCTAGAGTACAAACCTGGGCCCGTGGCCACATTCGTGACAGAGGAGAGAGATCTGTGAGTGGCTGGAGCACACACACATACATGCATCTCCATTGCCCCCACCTGACCTGTGGTGTCCTTTGACTCCTCTCTCCCTCCTTTTCACTTAGATCCCAGGACACAGCTGACTGAGGGATGAGAACAGTATTTAAAGGGTGGCAGAAAGTGACCTCCTGCTGTACTAGACAAGCCTTGTGTTGTGACATTTCCCTTACAGCCATGTGAGATTTGATGAATGAACTTTCTTACTGTGGACAGCACGTTTAAAGCCATGGTTCTGGGTGCCCTGGAGGAAGCGAGCGTCTCCAGGCATTCATTGTCCTTTTTAAGCCTATACAGTTCTGGTTTTCAGTGGCAGAGTTAGTAACTGCTATTCATGTGATCCCAGAGGAAGCCACAACCTACGGCTTTGCTTACAGGGAGTATGTATCTGTTAAATGGAGTGATTTCTGAGAGTTGTGTCTCACACATTGAACTTCTTGAGAACACAGTCCATGTCTGTGTCTCTAGGCTCTGACCGCTTAGCAGAATCTCTACAGTAATTGTTGGTTATATGACCCATTGTTTTGCTAAGTTAAACTTTTTTTCTTTAGAGGTAGTGGGGCCCAGTACATGAGGTGCCAGTAACTCTAAGGAGGTCCCTTGACATGCCCTAGAGAACAGCCTCTACATCCAACTTAACCAGTCAGATCATCCATGGGTGTGACTCCGTCATGCTCGCTGGTTGATAGACGTTTTGGGTTCTATCACATCTGGGAAAGTGGAGTACCTTTGATTGAGTTCTAGGAACTAGTTACTGATTTGCACTAACGGCATGTAATGGGGAAATGAAAGGCACTGAAACCTATAACATGCTATTTCTCAGTAGTAACAGATGTGTTGGGAACTGCGATAGAAAATCCAGGCCTCTGTGGAGCTTATAGTCCAGCACACAAGACAACAATGTGCAAATAAGCATAAATAGCCCTTAGTTAAATAAAAGAAAAACAGCAGTGTGAAGAGCATTGTCATCTTAGGTTGAGAAGCCCTCAGTGGCAAGGGTAATTAGTTTGGAGTGTGGGAACTAGCTGTGTGGATCAGCTGTAGGATGCCAGTGGTCAGGGCCAGAGCCAGCCAAGAACTTGGTTTGCTTGGGCAGCTTTGAAGGCAGGTGCTGTGGCTTGAGCAGATGTGTGAGAGGGAGGGAGGGCACAGACCAGTTCGGGTGTGGTCTTGAGTATAGGTCATAGCCAGGGAGTTGACATTTGTGTTGTGATGTTGTCCACATACATGTACAACCTTGCTGTGAAGAAATAGTGATGCTGCTGGGAGCCACTCTCAAGAGCAATGTATGTTTTGGCTGTTCTTTGGAAGACTGATTTGCATTCCCAGGTACTGATTTCTTTCTGTCGAAGTTTTCCAAAGTAGCTGCCACCTGATGGAACCTCGGGCTGGTCTCCCTGCCTGTCTGCATCCCCATTTCCTCATCCAGAGCTGTGGGTGTGGTGTTTGCCAGTGTGTGTTTTGTGTTTGGAGACTGTTTGTCCCTAGAGTTGCTTGTTTAAGCTTTGATCCTGTAGCAGCACTTGGCATCTTTGCTCAGATATCCATGTTCCCCTGTCGGGAGTGTGACAGCCTGGGGTAGTGTAAGAATTCACAGTGTGGATCTGGGAACATGATGCACCCTTTCTGGTAATAGAGACCTGATTGTAACCAAAGAAACTTACTTTCTTGTCCAGCACACTCTGGCGTTCCTGTTTAGGAGCCAGTGCTAGGGAAAAAGAAATAGGAAAATGACCATGTATCATGAATACATTCACAATTTCTCTGTAATAGCTCAGATCTGGTCTGTGGCCAAAGTTCAAACCATATAAGTGGATCATAATTTTAAACTATTACTGTGTTTGCTTCTGTTTGGAATGAAAGCTGTCAAAGGCTTTCTAGAATGATATGCGTTACAAATAAATAGAGAAAGAGTTTTGCTGGTTTCCATTTATTTCATTTGTACATAACTGTTTTGAGGGAAAAAAATGATTTTAAAAATACAGTTCTGTCCTGGAAAGATATCTGTATTTGCACACTCGTTGAGGAAAAGAATCATGCAAACCGAACTGTGTGTTGTCTGGTGACTGAGTGCAAGATGCAGGTATTTCAGAAGACAGAAGCAGCTCCAGTTGAACAGCTCCGCACAAAAGACCCACGCCTCGCTGGTGTGGCGCAGGTATTTACCCATGGAGCAGGCCCATGAAACATACACAAGAGCCACAAGACACCCACGCACTAGCCTGTCCCCCGGTGTCGCTTAGGATACTGTTCCTTTCTTCTTACTTGGCCAGTATGTCAGGAAGTAATCATCTCGTATCAGAACTGCAAGATGGTTTTGTCCAGTGAGTGGAGTAGTCATCTCTCCTACTTTAAAATTACTTCCGGTCTCTGACGCTGAGACGTACCACATCACACAGAGAGTAGCTTGTACAGCTGCTCATATTCCATGTAGCTGGGCTCTCAAAAATGGATAATACTGACTATCCAAAAAGGCTCCCTTAGAGAAGCTGGGCAATGCCTTATTTTGAAACATTTCTGTCAAGTACTGCTGGCTTGGTGCCTCTCTGTTCCACAGGGCAGTTAAAGTTCCCACCAGAGCCAGTGCAGGATGACGTGTCCAGGCTTGCCCCATGCTAAGTAAGTACCCACTTCAGGGAAGAAACAAAGGGGTGAGAAGGAAGCTGTGATGGAGAATTAGGGACGCGGTCTCCCTGTGGGACCGGGCAGCACAGGCGGATCCCACACTGCTCTTCCTATCCTGACTTTGCTCTGCAGTACAGCCCAGTGACAGAAAAATGTGTACCAGAGAGGACAGCTGTCTACAGGAGGGAAAGTGGGCAGTCCCAAAGATACCATGCATGGCTTTCAGGTATCTCTTACGTGAGTCGGGCTGGGAAGGAGACGGCCTGCTAGGATGGGGGGGGGGGGCACAGGGAAATGTGTTAATTAGGGGACGATTTCATGTTCTTCTGTCTCTGCTTTCCTTAACAGTTGTGCATTTTCTCCTTCAGAAAACAGAGTCAATAGCTGTGCAGAGCTGAAGAAAAACTTGATCTGGTGTTCCCTCTGCGTTTACCTGTATTTGAAAGGAAGAGAGAGTTACTAGCCCTCTGGCCTGCTTATAAATGGCATTTTTTTAAGATAATAATGAAACAAGATTACCTGCTTCTGCTCAGCAAACTTAAAACAGCGTCGTCCTGTTCTCCGCTCCCCACCCGCACCCACAGAGGCTAGAGTGAAAAATGATGGCTTCAAAAGCAGGTCCCTCTGGAGCACTAAGAACGGAGAGGAGTGGGGATCTCTTGAGTCCAAGACCAGCCTGGTCCACATAGCCAGTTCTAGGCCTGCCAAGGCTACATAGTGAGACCCAGTAAGTGGAATTAACCTCTCTAGATTAACATGAAAGAGCATCGCTACACACTCATTTGCATGCCCCAAAGCTGACGCCACCAAATGCTGCCTGGGATGTGAAACAGCCAGAGCTCTTGATGAGTGGAAAATGGCACGGCCACGTGTGAGACCCCAGCAGCTTTATTCCACACGGAACTCGGAGACAACCAACCTGCCTGTGCGTGTTTACAACAGCTTCCTTGGTGATTGACAAAACTTGAAAGGTACCAAGATGTCTTT
This sequence comes from Alexandromys fortis, assembly GCF_014885135.2. Taxonomy (NCBI): domain Eukaryota; kingdom Metazoa; phylum Chordata; class Mammalia; order Rodentia; family Cricetidae; genus Alexandromys; species Alexandromys fortis. The sequence goes on along the minus strand of NW_026067948.1, from coordinate 5,523,102 downwards.
TAGCATTTACACAGGCAAGTAGTGGCCCCCAGACAGTGGCGGTCACTCAGCCTAATACGAATGAGCTTTCCATGCACTTGACTAAGTGGCAGAAGCCAGTCTGCAAGGGGCACGTGCTGTATAGTCAGGCCATGGCAGTGCAGAAGAGGTGAGGGTTAAGTGGGAGGATCTGAGTGTAGTTGCTTCACATTGTAGACTTGTCCAAACATAGTGAACAACACGAAGGTGTTGATGCCAACCATTGCCTCTGGGTGACAAGTACAGGTTCATCTACTGTGAAAAATGGATGGCTGTTGAGTGATGTTGATAGTTGAGGTGACTGTATTTGAGGATGGGGTATCTGAGAACTCATCAGTTTATCTGACCTAAATGCTCTAAAGCAGAAAGTTCATGCAAACAGCATACTGAGGGCCGTGCTCGGAGTATTGTTAGAAATCAAGGGACACCTAAGTCCCTTGCCATGAGAGCCCTTAGATCACGGTGGGAGTGTAGCCTGGACCAGAGGGCTCAGGAGCAGGGGCGTGGAGAAGCAGCAGAGACTAGGCCCACAATGTGCAGATCCTGGGGCAGAGTTGTTGAAGATAGATGATTCACCTGTGTAGGGAGCCAGCAGCAGATGGAGCAGGAGGGGTGGTGTCCTGGACACCCAGCCAGCCGCTGCAGAGAATAAAGCTCCTCTTCAGAAGGTGGCCTGGCCCCAGAAGCTCTGCGGAGGCCAGAGAGATACTGGTAGCATGCCTTAGACCTCACAGGCCTTGCTTGCTTAGGAGAGTTGGGGGGGGGGGGGGCTTACCACTTAAAAAGGAACTGAGTTCCTGCACAGTTTTTAGTGAAACTGCATATACATAGGTCAGTGAGCAGACAGGTGACTGGAGCCATGGTCACCAGGCTCTGTAGAATATCCAGCCCCTTGCCAGAGGCTCCGCGCACAGTCGGCACGTTTTCAGATGATTTTACCATCTGCTAATTGTAATAGTGGGTTTTACCATGATGTCTTCATAACTGCACACAGCATCCCTCAATCATAGATAGCTCCCCAGTCTCTCATCCTGTCTCCCACTGCCTCTCTGTCTTCCAAAAAGGCCCTCTTTTTAATGGTTTATTTCTAGAATCTTGATTCTGCACACAAGAGAAAACATGCAATGTTTGCCTTTTCTGAGCATGGAGTTAACCTGCTCTCCACTTCTTACATTTCCCTGGATACAAGTGATGGTTTTCCTTTTATGCTTGGATAAGCTACATTTTCTTAACCAGTCTTTTGATTCCACACTTGAATATTGTGGAATATACAGCAATATATAGGAAACATGGATGCCCAGGAGACAATTTTCCTGAGAGCTCAGGGCTGTTTGAGGTAACTTAGAGGAACAATTTTTTTTTTTTAATTCTTGTTACCTGCCTACAGTAGCTTCAATTTTGCAACCAGAAATCAATTTTTACATGTTTAAATATTCCCAAAATCTTATCTAGCAATATTTTTATTCTCTTTTTGAGACAAAGTGTCATGTATTCCAGGCTGGCCCCAAACTCCTTTATGTAACAGAGGATCTTGCTTCCATGCCTCCAGCCCTGAAGTGCTGGAATAATGGAGCTCCACATTGTTTATACACTCATGACCAGAAACAAAGCTAAGTTATATTGATCTCTTCATAGGTGATCAAACCAGAAAGATAGATGACTCATGAGAGAATATGGTTGGTTCTCCTGGAGAAGAATGGGACCCAAGGAGACAGTGGGGCTTGTGAGTGTTTGCTGGCCTGTTCGGTGGTTATGGGAATGTTTGTTTTACTCTTCAAAGTGTACGTATTTTAAAAGTCTGTTTAGGGCCCTCAACTGAAGTGTTTTGTACCAGGGGTCATCACCCCTGTGCTTAGGTCCCTCACAGCACCTGGCTTCCTCTGTCCCAGTGCCAGCAGAGGACACTGAGGGACGAAGCCGCCAAGAGACAACAGTGCAGTTGTGCAGGGGCACGGCGCTCGTTGGCAGTGAAGTCCAGCAGGAGTTCACACTGGTAGGAGCCAGGCAAGGGGCTGAGGATTAGGTATGTCTCGCACAGTCCTGGGAGAGCAGAGACAAACTCTGAGAATGATAAAGGTGGCTAGTCATGCCACGTGTGATGTTGAAGTAATGAAGGAATAGTGACCTGAAGGACAGGTGACTGAAAGATGACTCATGTCGTCCAAGCCAAGGATCAGACCACAAAACTAAAGTCTGATACTTGTCAACTACATCATTATTTATCAGATAGTTTGTTATTATTTGTTTTTTTTTTTAGACAGTTTCTCTGTAGTTTTTGGAGTCTGTGGACCAGGCTGGCCGTGAACTCAGGGAGATCCGCATGTCTCTGTCTCCTGAGTGCTGGGATTAAAGGTGTGCAACACCACTGCCCGGCAGTCAGCTATTTTTAAGTGGCTGAATGATTGGACATGGGTCAAGGAATGATGGTGGAATGGGAGGTGGAGAGTGAGCTACAAGGAAATGTAGAGATAAAGGTTCCTGAAGAACAGAGACGTAGGTGTAAAACTTTGCAAAGAACCGACAGCCGCTGAAGTAAAGCAGAGAGCCCTGCACTAGCAACGACAGTCCGTAACCGTGTACCCAAGCCTGCTCTCCCTATCTCAGGGCTTTGACTGAGCTAACTGGGCTTTGCTTGGATGCTCTGTATTAGCCATGGCTGAGTTCTTTTTTTTTTTTTTTTTTTTTTTTTTTGAGACAGGGTCTCACTATGTCAACTTAGGCTGAAACTATGTAGACCAGACTGGCCTGTGTGACGGGATCAAAAGTGTTTACCACCAGGCGTCTGTCATGTACAGATGAGTATGGGGTACACACTACCCCTGTGTTCCTGCAGTAACCAAGTACTGGAATGAATGCAGGTGTGCACCACTATGCTGTGTTTATTCAGGGCCGGTGAGATAGCAGTAGGGCCCCCGACAATGGGATCTTGCAGAAGGTCGGTAGGTAGGTCAAGTCTGAATACAGTGTCAGCAAGTGGGAATTTACAGGCAAGAAGCAAAGTGGAGGCCAGTAAGGATATTACCAAGCGGCAGCAAGCGCCAGCTAACCCCACCTAACGGTTCCTGCAGTAGACAAGCTGGGGGAACGCCACCTGTGGTGGGCTGTGGTTATAATCTTAGCACTGGCGAGGTAGGGGCAGGAAGGTCAGGAGTTCAAGGCCAGTTTCCCATAGAATGTCACAGACAGGGACATAACTCTAGGAGGTGATGGGCATGGGGTAGTGCTGATTTAGTGGTCTTTGCTAAAACTGATTTATATATGAAGCCTACAGATGGGCTTGGAATGTTCTAGAGCTTGACCAAAGTTTGAGCCAGAGAGAATCATCATCATCATCCAGTTGTTCCTGAGGACGAGATATCTCTCAGCACTGTGTTATCTCTGGAGTCTGGCAGGTAGGCTCAACACAGAACAGCTGGCCAAGAGAGCATGTTTCCCCTCCTCCCACACAGGCTTCTGGATCTTCCTGGTGGGAGACCCTGGGCTTCTGTGGGGCTAAGGAATGCTCTCATGGGAGCAGGAGATCCCTTTCCACACAGAAAGCCATTGAGTGCCTGCTGTGAAGGACAGTGCTCGGGGATTCCTGGCCAATCAGACTTGAGCTGGGGGGTGGGAGGCGGTGCTAGCTTCCGTGTATGGCCTTCATTTTGCAACAAGGCTTAAATACAAGGATTTCTATCATCTATCCATCTATCCTCTGTCTATCTATGGAAACGCTTCCCCAGAGACTCATGCTATGGTCTTTGCTTCTGCAAAGTCTGAATGTCAGAAAGTTTAAAAACTAGAGAAACAGGCTTTCCCAGGAGAAAGTGGCTTTTGGCTGTGGTAAGAGGGCAACCCATTCACAGCTGGCCAGCCTCATTAGGCTGGTGAGACACCCCAAGTGCAGCCTCTGTTTCCTATTGGCAGGCGAGGGTTGACCCAGAGCCTCTGTCCTCTCCATTTCTCCCCGTCCTTCCCTCTGCCTGTTCATCTCAGTTCCCGTAGAGTAATTTAGGTGAAATATAAGGGGCTCTTCTATTTCTGCACAGGAATGAGGCAGACCAACTTACATATGTAGAACCACGTTTTGTGGGGTGCTTTGAGACAAGGAGTCACATAGCCTAAGTTGGCCTCGAACTTGCTATGCATCTGAGGCTGGCCTTGAACCATACCTCCTGAGTGCCCGGGCTTCAGCATACTTAGTCAATTCTAAGGTCCATTTTTGGTGCTTGCAGATTTAGCACATTTACACAGTAAGCTAAGAAGATGCCCGAGTTCCTTGTCCTCTGAGATCAGAAAAGGATTTATGGGATTAGCAGACATGAGACTGCAGCCTCCACCACATTGCGCATGGTCCCCATGACTGCAGCAACTCGCTGTTCTCAGTCAAAAGGAATTTCATGATCCACTTCACCCCAAAGACTCCAGTGCTGAGCCTGCAGTTAAACTGCGATGTCCTGGTGTGTAGTAGAACACTGGAACGACAGGTCTGCCTATAAGGCTCTGAAACTTGATAGCCCTGCGGCGAGGGATGTCCTCATCAGTGTTGAAGACATTGGATTTTGTTGTTTGTTTTTAATCAGAGCTAGTGCTGGGAAGTGAGGAGGGTGACCTTGGTGGCTGCCTGTTCTCTTTGTTCTTTCTCTTTGCTTTTGTCTGGGGATGTAATGTATAATTGTGAAGCTGGTGGTCCTGAGTGACGTGGGCTTCGGGAACCAACCCAGTGTCAGAGTGGACTAGAGTTAGTGTCTGCCGCATCACTTCCTCTGCTGACTGCCTGTGACCACGCCCACCACCACCACCATGCCCAGGCCATGTTCTGTAACCACACCCACCACCATGCCCAGGCCACCACCGTGTTGTATGCAGTCCTGCTCTGGAGTGTTCATCCCGATTGGGCGGTGGAACTCAGAAGTGGGTTTGCTATATTTTTTAAAAATGAGCATGATTAAAACTGGAGGGGAAAACTTTTCTCCACCAAGAATCATAAACTAACAGGCTGGAAGAATTTCCACAGCTGCTGCCAGCACTTCCTATCAGAAAGACCCGTAAGGAGGACAACTGGCCTGGGACTTTCCACCACCCAGACAAGTGCTTCCAGCGATACTTGGTCAGTGTTGGCACTTTTCACAAGTGCTTCGTTTCCAGCTGCTGGCTTAGCAAATTCCCCCTCTGTGGGCTAGCTTATCCTTCTGTGGGGCTCTGCCCTGAAGCCTGCACATCCCAGGTAGAGCATGGTGATTGATGGCAGCTGCCTGCAGAACCCAGACGGAAGGGAGGAAGCTGCGGTGTGGTCCCCCTTCACATCCTAAGACAGGAAGCAGAAGCTGTGCATCATTCCCATGTCACTCCTACATCCTAGGCGTAGACTGTGCTCTAAGAGCTGAACACAGAGGACCCGGCAAGGCAGTGGAGCCAAGCCCTGTCTCCCTGTTCTCTGGTGTCCGTTTTCAATACTGAAAAAGTCGATGATAAATGTTACTTCTCTGGATCCAGATGCCGCATCCCCAACAAGGGGGAAGCCTGGGAACCTGATGTCTTGGAGAGCAGCACAGAATTGTAAGGACTGCACAGGTTTCTCTGAGAACCCTGTTAGTTCATTGTCAACGAGCCGTTCATCTGGGAGTCTGCAGGCTTAGATTCAGATAATTCAAGACAGAGAGGAAGAAACACAGAGGTGGGGGGGATTTCCTGATCCTGAAATGCGATAAACTGAATTCTGTCTGGCCTTCCCCAGTCTCAGACTGAAGTGGAGGGAGTTCCCTTCTACCTGGAGAATCCCTGGGCTGTTCCAGGCAGCACCAAGCGGGGAAGCTTCCTAGGGACTTTAGCCTTACAAAGGTTCTTGCAGCCCTAAATTTCTTTAAATTATTTTTATTCCTATGTATAGATGGTCGTATTGCCTCCATGTATATCTGTGCACCAAGTACATACAGTGCCCTTGGGGGACAGAAGAGGGTGTGAGATTCCCTGGGACTCTTTAAGAAATGATTGTGTCATGGTGTGGGTGCTGGGAATTGAACCCAGGTCCTCTGGAAGAGCAGCAAGAGCTCTTCGGGGAGGCACTCGCTTCCACCTTCAGCCCTGAGTTTTACTCCTGTGCACTCACGTGATACCTTCATGTTTATTTTACTAATTTTTTCATCTTATTCATTGGTGGGTGCATGCACGCCAGTGTGCAGAGCAGAGGGGGGCAACTCATGGGGTTGTGCTGTGGGAATTTCCTTCCAGTGTGTGGGTCCTGGGACCTGAACTCAGGTCTTCAGGCTTGGTGGCAGACACCTTTGCTCACAGCTCATCAGCCTGTTTGTTTTTTTAAAGGTGTAAGTCTTTGTTGTTTAATGGCAACAAGTGGTTACAGGAAACACTTGAGTTTCAACTTTCTGGATTGCGGAAGAGGCACTTTCTCAACCTTTCTTACTAAGGGCATAGGATTCTGAAAAGTGGGGGCATAGATAGGTTTAGGACTTGCTCTTGGGGTGGAGAGATGGCCCAGCAGTTAAGAGCACTGGCTGCTCTTCCAGAGGACCCGGGTTCGGTTCCCAGCACCCACATGGTAGCTCACAACTGTAACTCCAGTTCCAGGGTATCTGACACCTTCACACCCATGCACATAATAAAGTTAAATTTTAAAAAATCGCTCTCAATAGTTTTACCCCAGGCCTCAGAGAGCAGTTTGCTAGGAGCTGACTGATAACTGCCATCCTGGGGATTGTACCCTCGTGCCCTTCCCATGTTTCCTCGGCCCCCAGTAGCTGCCCTGCACCCTACCTTCTGTGCTTTTCTCTGGAGGACAGGGGAGTGAATTGCAGAAGGAAGCCCCATAGTGGCTCCGTTTTTTGATAGATTTCTGCACCTCTCTCCTTGACCCTTAATGTCACCGACAAGTGAGTGACCCGCCCTCCTGACCTTGTGGCCTCTCCTTTGGCTCTACTGTTCCTTTTCCTCTACTGACTTCTTGGTGATGTCCCTAGACCATGTTGCTTCATCCTCGGGCTGCGTGTAACTGACCTTACACCCTGTGCTCTCTGCCTGCCCTACTAAAACCCTAAGCGCTGTAGGTTCAAACTACATCAAACCACCATATGGTTAGACCAGGCACAAGTTACAGAATCTGGGAAAGAACGGGGACTGGGGAGTGTGCCAAGTATGTGATATTAATGGTGGCCATGTGGACTGCACTGTGGCATTGCATGACGTCATGTGCCAGCCTTCCCTCCCATCATAGCCCCATGTATGATGTCATGTGCCAGCTTCCCCCCACCCCCCCAGCCCCACCGACTGGCCTGGCCTCATGTGCTTCTTCTCCCCCAAGGTACAAAGGAGCCAAGTGCCAATCAAGCCCTGTGTGAACTCCAGAACCCAAAGGTGTCAAATCCAGGACCTGGAACAGGCCTGCCCTTGGGTCATCCTGTTCACCTGAGGTCTGGCACCACCTACAGTTAGTGCTCGAGCTCTCGCCTAAGCTTGCCCCTCCCTTTTTCTTTTTACAGTACTGGAAATGGAATCCAGGCCTCATGCGTGTCAGGTGAGTGCTCCCCAGGCCTCGTGAGTTAGGTGTGATCTTCCTGTCTCAGCCTCACCAGGGACCACAGGCTCATGCTTTAGGCCCCACACTTGCTGTCTGTCTTTTGGGAAAAGAAGTTTCAGTGACTACAATGGCACCTGCTGCAGATTAGTGAACAACTTCTTATGGCCATCTGACCTCAGATACTCTTTTTTTTTTTTTTTTTAGGACAAGTTTTCCTTATATGACTCTGGCTAGTCTGGAATTTGCCTTGTAGACCAGGCTGGCCAGATTCACAGAGACCCGCCTACCCCTGCCTCCTGGGTGGTGGGATTAAAACGGTGCACTACCATGGTCAGCGCCCTCTTCTGTTCATATTCACCTCCGATCAAGACAAGAGCAAGGGAAGAAAGCAATTCCTGTTTTGTTCTCACTCCTGCAGCTGCCTGCAAAGGAACGAGCGCGCGGCCCATGTGAAGACGAGCCTCACCTTCCATAGCTGTGTCTTTGTCTCGTAGTAGGCGATGACGGGGATGGATGCTCGGTGGTAGGCCTCCAGGCGCTTGGCAATGGTCCTGGCAGTGTCCTCCCCTCGCTGGCTGCTCTGGCTTCTCTGCAGGAGGCGGTTGGTCATGGTGTCCGCCGAGCAGTCCATGCAGATCACCAAGTGTGGCTCTCCAATCTGGGGCGAAGCAGCAGAGCATAGCCGGGTCAGCTGGGATTCTAGGGAAGGTCTGGGGGACCCTTGCATTCCTGGGGCTCTTGGTGCCTCAAGCGCCCAGCATCAACCATACTGTGGTAGAGATGGGACTGGATCTCGAGGCTTCTCACTTCCAGAGCAAGCCTCGCTGCCTGCTGCCTCAGAGCTCTCTCCACGTAACCAGCAATTATAAATGTCCCCGTATAGCCAGTCAGTCTTTACACCAAGGGGAAGGGGGTATGTGCACATGATCATGTGCAAGTGCATGTGTGTAATATGTATGTGCGTGCAAGTGTTTGCATGCAAAGGTCTCCCTGACCTGGTAATTCCTTCTTCATGCCCCCAGGGTGTCTTATTCCAGCCACCAAGAATGACCTGTGCTGGGTGTGTGTTACCCGGAGACAGGGGAACACAGTGACTGAAAGCAGGGACAGACTGGAGTCAGGCTGTTAGGACCAAAGTCTGGTGTAGCAGGTTTCAAAGTGGACTTCGTCCACCCCTGCCACCTTTCACCTAAAAGCTGCCCTTCCCCTGAGATACGGAGCCCAGCCTTCTGCGCCCATGAGTCTGTGCCCTGTGATTCTTGAGCAGTGGAAGGGGGTAGGAAGGACGCTACCTACTTTTCGGGGTGAGGTAAGGGCATCCTAAACTGTTTCCACGCTTGAGGCCCCATTGTGCCTGAGTAATTTTTATACTACCCCTGTGGTACAAATATATAAAATAGCCATACAAATTAAACATTTGCTGATAATACATTATGAAGAAATTAATTCTTAAACATTTGGTATAAACTGCACTGTCTGGTCATGTGTAATACTTAATATAGGGGAAACTAGCTACTTTCTATGATGTTCAACTACTCTGACATTGCCAAGTAGTGAGGAAGTCTCGGCTAGCCACCAGGAGAGGCCACGTGAGGCTAGTCAGCTGCCAACACATGCCCAGCTTTCCCCAGTAGCTGACTGTTACATTCCCAGGGACCTCATGGGAGGACCCCTCCCCCAGCAGAGCCCAGCAAACTGCACAACTATGAGAGATGAAAACAAATTGTTCTTTTAAACCACCTGACTGAATCATTTACTAGAAATCCCACCCATCATCTCTGCATCTTGAACCCCATGAGGACGGTGAGACCACCACAGGCTGCCTGGAAGGGTTGAATGCAATGCTGCAGGTGCGCTGCTGGGCACGCAGCAGCAGAATCTGCAAGGCGGTAGCTGCTCTGCTTTCTTCTGGGGTTGAACTCCCACCTCAGTGTGCAGGGCTTACAGACTCTGCTTCCAGTCCCAAGTCTCACAAACAGAAGGAATGTCCCACAAATGGATGACGGTGACCCCCTGTGAGTCCAGCCTCCCCATCTCCCCATGAATCTCCTAAACTGTCCTGTTGTGTGGTGGCCCCAAAACTGTGAGCCTATTTCCACCTTGTGTGAAGGTCAGAGAGTTGGAGGTTGCTCAAAACCATTGACAACAACCAGGGCTGCACATCCTGACCAGGATGTGGTGACTTGGTCCTTTTGACATTAAGATGGCTCATACAGGTAGACCCACTCCACCCTGACAGATGGTCGGGATACACAAGCATACTTCTGCTCCTTCTGTAACTGGAGGTTTAACCTGGGGAGTGGCTGCCTTCAGGATACTTGGGCGACCTTACTGCCTAAACAACACAATGCTAATTACTTGATGTCTCAAAGTGTTGAAACAATGAACTGTTCGAGTTGTCCTTTGAATCATGTTAAAGATACTTGTTGTCTTCCTTTCCCTTTTGTATTGAGTATAGAAGTATAAGGAAAATTAAACATGGGCAATTTCAGTATTCACTGGAACCCCCTCCTGATACTATCCTATGTTTTCTGTGTTATTTTTATTCATGTCTTCATCCTCTTTACTATTTCCCTGATCCCCATGTCCCTACCCTGGCAAGAGGCATTTTTGTTGAAGCTGGTCCTGACATTGTTGTCCCTGCTATCCCTGGGATGTACCAACTCTACGTCCCTATCCCTGATCCACAAAAGCCATTCCCATACCACCACCCTACCAGCATGCCATGTTCAGGATGCAGGGGGCAGGAAGCCTTGCCACCCCTCTGAGGGGAGCACGGTGCATAAGGAACAGAGTGGAGGAATGAGCTAAAGTCTGACCTCTGGAATATAACTCAGCCTTGAACAGGTCATGCTTCTCTGAGGGGTGCTTGTGCCCAAAGGCTAGGGGAGGGTGAGGTAGCAGGAGAGAACCACCCTGGTTCACCAGCAGAGGGCGATCTTGGGAGGCACTGGTGGTTGAGTTGGCTTTCCCAGTGATTAGCATTTTCCAGGTCATTCTTGGGATTCAGTCAGTCACAAGCAGGGGTTATTTGTATCTAATCTGGAAGCCAGCCATGAAAGCCCACCAGGACCAACTTAAGAGCAGGGAGAGACGTGGCTTCAACATTGTGCACTATGTAAGGGCACAACACAGGTGGGCTCGCCAGCACCAGCACACTGTTCCGGGCTTGTTGGGCATGCAGCCCTGGAGTAGACCTGACATTGAACCAGTGCCTGCCCGCACGTTACCAGAAGCCATGGTAACACGGATGGTACCATGGTAATGTAACAAGCCTTGCAGCGGATTGTCTAGAGCTTCCTGCCAACTCGTTTCCTTGGACACCAACCGCAAGGCTTGACCTCGCTTTCCTGGATCCTGCACTGTTGCCATGAACACAGTTGGCACAGTAATTATGTAGGGAGTGACCCGAATCTCTTATGTACATTGTTTTCTCAATTTTTCTTTGAGAAAAATAGTTGAGAATTTTTGTACCTCTGGAAGAGTAGCAAACCCTCTTAACCTTTGTGCCATTCATCTCTCCAGACCCCTGAACTTTTCTCTTTTAATATTTGAGGACATGGACCTCATATCAAGAGTCTTCCTGTGTGGGCAGTGTCTTCATTCTATTTAAAGTTGAGGTGGGCGCTCACACTTCATGTGTGGTTCGTGCACACCTACTTAGTGGACACTGGGATCCGCTGAAGTCATCCTCCTGGCACTGTGTAAGGGCCTGACTGTAAAGAAGTAGACATGTCACTTGAAGGTGGCTGGGTGGTGAGATGGGACACCTCCAGCTAGCGAGGATACATGAGCTGCTTCTGGCCACCTCTGAAGGCTGACTCAGTGGGGTTCACAGTGGGAAGGAATTCCCATACTGAGCCTTGAGCCCACACTGCCTGGGTTCTAGGCAGAGGAGGAGGAAATGATGGACAGGAATAGTGAAGGGTTGTGTCGACAAGTTAGGGAAGTCTCCGTGCCTTGTCTGCAACTCCTGTCCAGCAGCCAGAACCAGGCTGCAGGAATGATGAGCTGTAAGGAGGTCAACGTGGAAAGACATGGGAAGGCAACAAACCTCTTGGACTGGGCCATAACTGTTACCATCTATAAACTTGTTAGGCTATATCTATAGCAGTCTTGGGGTGCACGTGGCCTGTGGGCTGCTGGTTGGCTATGCCTGCATCTCCTCAGATCCCCACTGGTGCCTGGTGTGGCTTATAACTCCACGGGCATCCATTGTGGGATCTGCCATCAGCCCCGGCTCTAAGGAGTCCAAATGAAGAACTCAGGTTATAATTTCGTTGTTGCTTTACCTGGAGAGGGGGTGAGACATTTACAATATGTCTTATCTCGGAGACCTTGGGGGTCTCAAGAGTATCCTATGACCTCTGAGCGCACCTTGAACGTGCAGGCAGGGCACGGCCTGTGCCCACTCCTCCTGCCTCAGCAAAGGCAGCTGTGACATCGTCTGGTGTCACCCAGCGGCCAGCTGCAGTCACCTGACCATACGTTTACTTGTTTTTGCTGTTCTCATTTATTTCTGGATGCTACCACGAGGCCTGGCCACATGAACCTGCAACCCCCGTCTACCTTTGCCAAGTGGACCATGAAGCTTTCCTTTGACTTTTTTTTAAAAGATGTATTTAAATTTCATTTTATGTAGTATGTGTATGTGTGTGCGTCTTTGCTTCTATGATGAGCGCCTTCTGCATGCCTGGTGCCCATGGAGGCCAGAGGGGGGAGTTGGGTACCCTGTATCTGAATTACTGGCAGTTGTGAGGCCCCACGTGGGGGCTGGGAACCAAACTCAGGTCCCCTATAAAAGCAGCAAGTGTTCCCAACTAGTAAACCATCTCTCTGGTCATGTGGCTGTAAATTTAAGAAGGAGATAGGCGTGGAGGGATCCTGAGGGAGGTTAGACCAGGCAGACACAAGAGCAGGTGAATTTCCAGGGTTAGCCGCCTTTACCCACATGGCAGTGTTAGAAGGGGTGGTCCTGGGTGCCCCCAAATCTTGGTCCTATCATTAGCTATTACCAGCTGTGTGACCATTGGCAAGTTACCAAACCTCTCTGTGCTTAATCCATCCCCTTAGTGTGAGGCCTTTCTTTCTGCTCTCTACCTGAAAAGGTCTCTTCTCTTTAAAAATATCAACTGAAAGGCTTCCAGGGAAATCTGCAAGTGCAGCAGCAGCCAATGCCCATGCCTTCCTCGTGGGTTCTGGCGCCAGTGCCACACGTGTGCCCCTGTTCGCCTGGAGTTGCAGGCAAGGTGTCCGTATGTGCCACCGGCCTAGTGTTCCCATGAAGGCCCTGAGCCAGTTACCTCATTGGAAGGACAAGGCTGGGGATGGCATGGGGGAGGGGAGGGAGCGGCACACATCTGGATCCTGCCCTCACAGCATCTCCTTTCTCTGTTCCCCCAGGGGTGACTGCCTTTCCTTCTCAGGCTGCGTGGCTCAGGCAGAGCGCCACCTGCCCGCTACCGGCTCCTCTAGGCTGGGTCTATCAGATACCCTCCCCTTGTCACAGCCATTCAGTGATGAAGGGTGAGAAGGAAACAGCCTTGGGTCTTTTGTGGGACATCCCGCCACCCCTAAAACAGAAATAGTTTTCTGTGAGGTCACAGAAATGGGGACGATAAGCCTAGAATAGAAGAGACTGGGCCAACACGAAGACAGGAAAATCCAGACTGAACAGGATGAGTCTGAGGGTAGTTCTGCACCTACAACCAGTCTACAAGGGTAGTTCTGCACCTACAACCAGTCTACAAGGGTAGTTCTGCACCTAGAGCCCGTCTACGAGGGTAGTTCTGCACCTACAACTTGTCTACGAGGGTAGTTCTGCACCTACAACTTGTCTACGAGGGTAGTTCTGCACCTAGGACCCGGCCAAGCCTGACCACGACTGACTTCTTGCCGTTTTTATATTCCCTCTTTTAAAACAGTCTCTGTTACTTGCAATGGAAAGATCTGGTCAGTGTTACTGGGCCAATGAAGGCTTTGAACCTGGGGATACTGCCAACATCCACTCACCCTTCTTCCAAACTCTTCCCCCTGTTTCACTTCCCGCGGGTAGCCGTCAATCAGGAAGCCCTTGGTGTTTCCCAGGCTGGCCACCATGGCCTCCTTCAGCAGCTCCAGGATGATACCCTACAGCAGAGAGAGTGGTCAGTGTGGGGACCAGCCACAGCCCCCATCCTCAGACATTCTCCTCCAAACACGGTATTTTACACCCCGGGAGACATGCTAGCTCTGTCTCACCCGGCAGCAACTGAACGAACAGGGCGTCGTGGCAGATTAGGGGCAAACAAGAACATATTCACCCTGATGTCCTCCCAGGAAGCATCATACACATCTTGACATGTGCTACTTGAGAAGACTGTGAGATTGAAGAACCATTTCTCTAACAACACAATTCCCTCATTCTAAAGATGATTTAACCGATGATTGTGGAAACTAAGAATGTGGAGGGAGGCAGGGAGAGGAGCGTGGAGGGAAAGTCCTGTGGAGGAGTGGGGGCCTCATTCTCTAGTTTTTAGGACCCTGAGGGAATGCAGATGTCGCAGATATGCCTAGAACCCTTTCCTAAGTAATTGTGAATTAACTCTTCATCAGCTTCACCGCGGAATAAGGAAGAGAGACAACGGAGTAGATGACAGCTAAGACAGACACAGTGAAAGGAGGGCCGGGGCCAGAGCAGAGCTGGGACGAGTTTTCCCCAGGGTGGCCTCTTTGATGGCTTGTGGCACTTAGGCAGGTCTCTGCTGGAAGCAAATGAACCAGCTAGAGAATGCATGCGGACAGCACTGGGCTGAGGAGCCAGCAGAGGCAGAGCAGCCTGACAGGAGGGAGCTACGTGGGAGCCAGCACCGTGAGGGCGGTGAAGGGGTGGTGCTAGGTATGTAGAGCTTTGAGGATCTGTGGGCCAGAGCGTTTGCTATGAAAACATGAGGTCCTGAATTCAAACTCCCTAGTGCCCGTTCCAAAAGGCTAGGCACAGCAACACATACCAGCAGCCACCCATAGTACTGGGAGGCAGGGGCAGGTGGATTCCAAGATCTCCCTGACCACTCAGCCTGGCCAAAAGGTGAACAGGTTCAGTGAGAGACCCATCTCAAAAACTAGGGTGGGGGGCAATAGATGGGAGAAGACACCTAATCTCCTAACATCGTCCTCTGGCCTTGAAACACACACACACACACACACACACACACACACACACACACACACACACACACACGGTAAATAAAACATATGCTTTACATAGCTTTCTTTCTCCATCTTATATAAACCTTAATGGAAGAATTGCCTCCATCGTATTGGCCTGTGGGCGTGTCAATGGGACACTCTCTTGTGGATTGATGTGGGAGGGGCCAGCCGTAGGTAGAAATATGCTTCTCCTGGCAGGCGATCCTGGGCTATATAAGAAAGTAGGTTTGAGCAAGCTAGGGAGTAAGCCAGCCGGCAGCGTTCCCCTGTCGTTTCTGTTTCAGTTCCTGCCTTGAGGTTCCTGCCTTGGCTTCCTTAGTGATGGAGTGTGACCTGGGATACCGATGAACTGTTTCCACCCATAAACTGCTTTTGGTCCTGGTATTTATCCTAGGACAAGGGTCCCCCACTCAGAGCTTGGTCCTGTTCACAGTCAAGCTGTGTCCTCACACCAATGAGCCCAGTCAAGATACTCTCCCACGGGCATGCTCACAGAACCACCTGTCTTCTAGGTGATGCTAGGGCCTGTCATGTGGACAGTTAGCACAGCACAGCACACCACCACTCCAAGGAGATTTCATTTTCTTGAGTGTTCTGATTTTAGCTTTCCATACCACCTGCATTTTCAAGATTTTACTCTAAAGTGAGGCTGGATTTGGAAACACAGGATCCAGGTCGACATTTAAGCGGCTGGCCACGGAACAGCTTGGAAGGCGAGTGGTTGTCGGTACAGACCGGACCACCTCAGGACCGTCACCACGGACAATAATCAAAGCTGTTCCTTGGCCCTTAAGGTTTCTCTGTCTTGGTGGTCCAGTCTGCCACAGCAGCCAATGGCTTGACTGCCAGGGACAGCAGAGAGCAGGGTGGGTCTCTGCTTACCGAGGGCACCAGGTCTCCACGCTCCATGACGTCGCGGATCAGTCTGCTTCTTTCTGACTCTGAGGCCAGTTCCTGGCGCAGGAGCTCACCAGTAGAGAGCTGAGTGAATCCGTATTTTTCTGCCAGTTTCTCACACTGGGTGCCTTTGCCGGAGCCGGGGCCACCTTGGGAAGGAGACATGTCAGACATACATATCAAGTCCACTGCCTCCTTTTTGGGGGACATAATTATTTTTTCTAGTGGATATTCATTGTATAAAATAATGGTTTCCTTATGACATTTTATGTATGTTTACCATATGCTCTGCTCACTCACCCACAGCCCCCTCTCACAGCCCTGCAACACCAGACCCATCCTCTTCCCAAATGACCAACTTTCGATTTGCATGTTATGTATGCATGTGCGATCTAGATTCTGTGGAGGGGACACAATGAGTGCATGAATCGGTGTCTTCATTTCTTTTGTGTGCGTATGTTTGTGTGTATGGAGGTGCATGTATGTGTCCATGCTTTCCAGAGGTCAGGGGACAACCCCGGGTTCATGTTCAGCATCTGCCATGCATTTTAGACAGGCTCTCTCATTGATCTAGAGATTCACTGGTCTAGAACTCGCCAAGTAAACTAGGTTGGCTGCACTGTAAGCCGCAGGGATTGCCCTGCTTCCCTCTCCCCAGTACTAGAATTCTGAGCACATGACACCTGGCTTTTCTCCCATTATGAATCGTTTGTGTGCTTACACGTGCAATGGTGCACACATGGAGGTCAAAGCACAGCTTTTGGAGTCAGCTCTCTCCTACCAGGTGGGTTCTGGGGGCTGAAGCTTCGTGGCAGGCACCTTCATCTGCTGAACTTTCTTGTCAGCCCTCCAGACTTAAGATTTATTTATTTTTATTTTATGTGTATAGGTATTTGCCTGCATGTGTATCTGTGTATTGTGTGCATGCCTGGTACCTATGGGTCCAGAAGACAGTGTAATATTCCCTGAATCTAGCGCTCTTAACCACTGAGCCATCTCTCTGGCCCCACCCCTGGCTTTTTCTATTCTGGAGACTGGACTCAGGTCCTTGTGCTATCCTGGCCCTCAGCCCATCACATTTTCTCTGCGGGTGGGCTTCTGAAGGGCTTCATGCCCTGTCTATATGGACATTGCAGCAGCCCATTTGACATGGTTTGCTCGCCTGTACACTTCAGAATGGATGCTCAAGAGTGACATGGCTGGCCACGAGTATCTCCAGCTTCCGTTTGGTGACTTTACTGTTGTCACCACGGGGGTAAGCTGTAGTACTTCCTTCACCAGATATGTACAGGAGCCTTATGACATCCAGCATTGTGTTGGGACCTAGGGATGCATGCACACAGTGTGGAACATGGGCCAGTCCTGAAACAGGTAGCTTTCTGTGGAGTGGGAGGTGCTGGAGCATGCATAGCAGCTGTGAGCAGGAGCAGGTGCTGAGTGGGAGGAACTCAGCCTGCTCCATGGCCCGGAGACAGGAGCATCCACACCTCTCCTGCAGCACGGGACCTCCAGGGCACAATATCCTACACTTGGTGAATTCTTAAGAAACCCCGGCTATTCATTTTCAAAACATACTGCTTGTGGCTTATGGTTTCAGATATTTGTAACCCTGTAGAAGAGCTGTCAGAGAAGCCTGAAGAGCGTGTGGAATGTGAGGATGGCCGGTGTCTCATCACTCTAGAGCACTCCAGCGTCCCTGCTACACACGGGACCAAAGTTCCCCCCTCCACGGTTACATCCTACATCCGCAGACCGCCCTTGACTTGCAGTGCAAGCACACCCATGGACCCAACAGTGTCCTTGAAATCCAACAATCAGGGCCCCACATTCCTCTTCTGGTCACCGTCAATGTGGACCAGCCCCTCGGGTTTCTCTGACACCTTTTAGGTTCTCCCTCAATGAATGTTTTCTATTTTTCAAGCTGTTAATAATTCTGAGTATCTGGCCTAGCGCTGGTGGCACACACCTTCAATCCCAACACTTGGGAGGCAGAGGCAGGTGGCTCTCTATGAGTTCGAGGCCAACCTGGTCTACAAGAGCTAGTTCCAGGACAGGTTCCAAAGCTACAGAGAAACCCGGTCTCAAAAAAACCCAATAAATAAATAAATTAAAATTCTGAGTATCTGCCCTATTGACTTGAATATTACATTTGACTCTTTCCCCACCCTTCCCCAAGTTTAGCTAGTTGCCAAGTTGGAATATTTTACATCTAAAAACAATAGCTAACCTTTAATCAATGCCCATGGCCCCAGTCACTACTCAACCCTTCTAGGCATCAATTTAGAATAGCAGAAGAGGCAGGCATTGTGATAATGTCCATTATACAGGTGGGAAAATAGTGGCAGAGAGAGGTTAACGCCCTTGTGTGTGTAGTAGGCTCTAACCTGGAGTTTGCAGCTGGGGCTCTGCTTGGCAGAGGTGTGCCCTTCTCCCCCCTGGGGCCACATTTTGTCTCCTGATGCTCTCAGCCTAGGAAGAGTACGGCCTTCCTTCAGTCCCTGCTCACAGGATGGGTGAGGCTCTAGAGTGTACGGAGCCTGCTGCCCTGAGAGTCTACCTGAATAGCATCCTCCAGCTCCTGATTGACCAGTGCTGTCCCGTGCCCCGCGTAGCGAAGCGCAAACCTGGGGTGGTGACACTTGGGTCCTTCAGCCTCTTGCCCTATTTTCTTTTTTTTTTTTAATTATTTATTTATTATGTATACAATATTCTGTCTGTGTGTATATGTCTGCAGGCCAGAAGAGGGCACCAAACCCCTTTACAGATGGTTATGAGCCACCATGTGGTTGCTGGGAATGAACACAGAATCTTTGGAAAAACAGGCAATGCTCTTAATCACTGAGCCATCTCTCCAGTCCCCCTTGCCCCATTTTCCCTCTTCCACCTGTTCTTTCTCTCCCCTTAAAAAATTGATAAAAGGGTGCTGGAGAGATGGCTCAGTGGTTAAGAGCATTGCCTGCTCTTCCAAAGATCATGAGTTCAATTCCCAGCAACCACATGGTGGCTCACAGCCATCTGTAATGAGGTTTGGTGCCCTCTTTTGGCCTGCAGACACACACAGACAGAATACTGTATACATAATAAATAATTTTAAAAAAATTGATAAAAAATTTAAAAGTCAGATGCGTCAGAGAAAGCCAGCAGGGCTGTTCCACATTGACGGTGACCAGAAGAAGAATGTAGGGCTCTGAATGAGTTTGCTAGCTTTCAAGGACACTGTTGGGTCCATCAGGATATTCCACTGCAAGTCAAAGGCAGTCTGCGGATGGAACCGTGTGTGTGTGTGTGTGTGTGTGGACACTCTGGTTCCGTGTGTAGCAGGGACGCTGGAGTGCTCTAGAGTGATGAGACACCCTCCATCCTCACACTCCACACGCTCCTCAGGCTTCTCTGACAGCTCTTCTGTGTCTTTATGAATCTTTTTAAACTGGTTCCTTCTAAAGAACCATGGAGCATTCACTCTTCCTGATACAGCTTCAGACACCAGGGCCTTCCTCTTCTTTCTATTCCCTAGCTTTTAGAGAAAACTTAAACTCTATTTACTTTATTTATTTGGTGTGTGTGTGTGTGTGTGTGTGTGCGCGCGCGTGAATAACTGGTGCTCATTCATGTCTCCTAGTTGCAGCTTCCTGAGAAGGGAATATTTGAAATAAAAATGCAAAACACCATTGAGAGTCTAGACTGAATCCCGGCTCTCTGGGCAGTGGAACTCGCTACTAAGGGATGCCAGCGCCTGACCCACTTTAGCGGAGGGCCTATCAAGCTCCCTTCCTTGCTGTGGCAGACACGTCAGGAAGGATTCATGCACTCTGTCATCTGCTCATCCAGACAGCTGCTGGAAGCCAAGGGTGGGAGGTTCAGACACCTCCACAGGACCGCACAGAGGAGCCAAACATACTAGGAAACCAGCAATTACAGAAGGTAGCAGAAACGAGACAGACCCCCCCTCCCCCAGGAGCAGCTGTCCCCTAATGCCAGAGCTGCCCCAAGCAGGGACTCTTGCTTCCAGCTGTAATAGGAAGGGAGAGCGTGGGGACAAGAGATGACACTCAGAGGAAGAAGTGTTTCCAGGTAAATGACTAAGGGGAGTTCTCAGCTGAGCTGGGGGGAGTGGGGTTGTGTTTACCTGGAAGCGCTTTTCCCGGGATGGCTGGTGGCTGGCCATGTGGGGAAGATATTTTCTGACTTGGCTTCCAAGGCAAAGACACTGTTCCAGTTATTTTCTACTTTCAGCCTTCTACTAATATGACTACTACAGGTTTGCCCCTCTGAAGTGTTATTTAATAAATCTTGACACAAAGGCAATTAAAAGGCTCCATCTCGAATTAACAGCAGCTGTGTGCAGGGGCGCTCGCTGCCCCAGTTAGAAGCCTTCCGTGGGAGCAACAGCTGCAGATTCTTAGCATTTTTGGGCCAAATGGTGCAGGCAGTGTGGAATTTTAAGTAACCTGTACAATGGCATGATTCTTCCCCCTTGGCTCCAAACTGGGGAATAATCTGATTTTCTCACTGTAAAAGCAGCACAAAATCTGCTAGCGGCGGCATGGCTTTTCATCCTGTCTCTAATACCAAAGTCCTAACGTAACACTTTTAAATAAAGGGGGGCTTGGGGTCCCTCTAGGATAATTTGATACATGGGACATAATTCTTTTGAAGAACCCCGTCTCAGAGCTAAGGGCCTGTGCTCTCCGATGGCCGGCGACTGATAAAGACAAGGGGCTGCCCCAATTGCCGCTCCCTCACTGACGTGTAGCCCATGGTTACTGTGGGTTCTTGCCTCCAGTAGACCCTTACTCAGCCCCATGTGGTATGATTTAGAGTCTAGACGAGATCCCATTTTGAAGGTAAAAAGAACGGAAAATCCTTACTTTCAATCTCAAGTGGGCTTTTAAAGGATTGGGCTGTTGAATTCTCCATGTGAACCTCAAGTTGCACTGGTGGAACACAGCTCAGGGGCCCTGAGCCTGGTTTTCCACTCTGTCTCTGTCGCTCTCCAGAAGCCGCGGAGTGAGCGCTGTTCCCCGGATCTGGTGCTCTTCGGGCTAGCCCTGTTCCAGTTTTCATGACCTTGCCTTAAATGCAGCTCCTGGACCCTCAGCGTCCAAGGACTGGATCCCAAGCGACTCTTGCCGTTGCCCGGCTTTAGGTAGGGTGGGAGGAGTCGGCAAAGCTGGCAGGGATAGCATTTGCTGATGGGGCCTGGAAATCACAGGCAGATGAAGACAATCGGCTGACAAGCAGCTGCATCCCTGAGGTGAGGAGCACGTGTCCTCAGTGTAGGTGACTTAGGGCTGTTTCCACAGTCATGGTGCTGAGCTGGGCACACACTGCTGTTCCTGTTCTCACCACCTGATGCTTTATCTGCCATCTCGTGGGTCAGTGGGGTTATTTAAAAAGCCAGATCACATATTTGCGTGAGCTCACAGTCAATATTAGAAACACATTTCCACAAAACATGGTAACTTATTTCTCCACCAAGTGGAAATGACAGAAGTCATCTAGTCCAGGGATACTGCGAAGTTCATCTTTTATGAAGAGTATCAGCTTCATAGTTTTATACATTTATAGTTACATGTGTAGCTGACATGGGGTGGACATTTTAGATTTTGAGCATGAGGACCTCATGTAGTCCAGGCTGGCCTTGACCGTGATGTAGCCAAGGATGATTCTGAATTTCTGGTGCTCCAGCCTCCACCTTTCAAGTGGTGTGATTACACGTATCAACACCAATATGCAGATTATTTGGTGCCAAGGACTGAACACAGCTCCACGGGCTCCGAGGAAGCCCTGTACCAGGTGAACACAGCCCCAAGCACAGCGTGCTAGGCTGACGCTGTGTTGTGTACTGTTAGCTCTTGGCTAAATAGAAGGCACCTGGGAACCAATGTCCACGGTTGTCTTCTGACGACACACGTGTGCACGTGCGCACGCGCTCGCACACACTGATCTCAGCGCTAACACTGCGCACTTTTACAATGTCTAGACACAACTCACAAATTGTGGTACTGTTTTCCACATCTTTAGAGACGAACGGTCTTTGTGATTGCAGTTTTGAGAGTATTAAGTATGCTGTGCAAATCAGTCTGTACTATTTCCAAGTAAACTCTGTTGCTGTTTTTCTTCAAAAACCCACCCACTCCTGCCCTTGAAATCCTCCTCTCTACATTAAAATGGTCTCAGCCCTGAGCTCATGTTTTTGTGACTGAATGATTCCTTTCAGAGAAAAGCTATAATGCCTCTTACTGTAAGCTGACCGCCCAGGAACGACGGAGCCAGCTGGGACCCACAAGCCACTTGAAGCCTCCTGTAGCTAACGGGAGTGCTTTGGCAGGCCGAGCTTCAGGGTGCTATTGCTGGGAGCCAATGTTCTGGGGCCCGGAGAAAGTAAGAAACCCACATCTCTATACTAGTCAACATTTCTGTTAGTGCTGGGAGCCTTTGACAGGTGTTTTGAAGGAGTTGTTGACGTACACCAGGTCACAAGTCCAGCTGTAGGTCATATAAGAACTTTAAGAGGGACCAGAACCCTGAGAACAACAGACATACTTCCTTATTATTCTGGCCTGGCATCTAGGAGGTACTTGGCAACTGTTGCATCAAGAATAGTGACTCTAGGCCAGGCAGCCCTGTGTATGGTGCTGGGGTCAATGGGCCTAGTTCCAGGCCTTGGTTTAGACTGGCTGAGTAGTTGGAAGAGAACTGACTTACCCCCTCCCTGAGGCCACAGGGCTCCTACATCCTGGCTCTAATTAACAGTCATCGATACCATTGCACAAGGAAAGTAAATGAGAAGCCCCTGACCCCCGTGACACGCTAACAACCGTGCTGCCTCCATGGCCTGCCTTCCTTGACTGTGGACTGGGACTGGATTCCATGAAGGGATCCCTATTTGGGGTTGTGTTACCCCACAATATCCCAGACTATGGAAGGCTTTTTAATCCTGACCTGCTACAGTTAGGTCTGGAATATTCTCTAAAGGCCCATGTATGTGGGAAAGGCCTTGGTGCTCAGCTTGGCACAGTGGGAGGTCTTGAGGGCTGAGCCCTGAAGGGGACTGGGCTGCTGGTTCATTTGTTTTCTCTCTCGTGACCTGGCCAGGAGGTGAGAGGTTCGGCTGTCATGCGATCTCACCTCAGCACGCTAGGCGGGCACGCCGCTACTGTGGCCTTAACCCATTCCTCCAGCTCTTCTCTTTGCTACAGAACCATCAGTCTTCTCAGTAGGGGCCCCGTCAACATGGTTCCCCAGGGAACAACCAAGAAACTTAGTGTTAGGGAAAAAAAATTCCCCACCAGGATGGAAACCTCTAAATGCCTGCAGCTGGTGCCTCCTGGACACCCAAACTTTTAGAAGACTCCCCAGGAAAAGGGGGCAGGCATTGACAAGTGACTCTGGAATGTCTAAGAGTTAAAGAAACATGGAGGGGCAGACAGAAGCACAGACCCGTGGGAAGCAGTCGCTCGCTAAACGTGACCAGTAGAACGGAGCTGACGGGCGCCCGAGCTTATTGTAAAGATGCTTCCAGCTCTTTTGGAAGCCTGAAATTTCTCATTATTAAAAAAGATAATCATCAGAGTACATCCCCCGGGTGATTCTGGGATGGGCCGGACTGGGAGCTTCTAGACCAGATGAGCAAGAAGCGGTCTGCCGTGATCTCCCAGGGGCGCCTGGGGCTGTGATGCTCTTCCTCTTCATATTTACCGTGTAATAACGCTGGGATAATGGCTCCGTGGTGAAAGAGCAACTGTTATGACGATTAATAAAGTCCTCAGCGCCTTATTAAACGCTCGGCCATTCCTCTCACAGCCGATGGGAGGAACTGCTGGTGTTCTCTGTCGGGCTGGGGGGAAGGCGGCAACACTGGGGTTCAGAGGCGTGCCCGAGAGTCCCTGCCTGCCGCCCAGAAGAAAGTCTCCATTTCATCATGCTTTTTGGCTTTCCATACCAGCTAATAAATGTCTGCTTTGTTTGTAATAGGTCGTGTGATGTTTGTAACAGCATTTGAAGCAGGTGCTCTTTAAAACTCTAACAGAGAACACTATGCTGAGAGCCACAGGTGTTCTGCCTGCTACCGCTAGGTGCTGTGGGACCCCCCACCTTGGTAGAACCCTCTGGAGTTCACACACACACCACAGTCCTGTATCAGCCAGGGTGGTGCCAGGTTTTCACCACAGACCCACAGATTTGCCGTAAGAAACATGAGCCGCCATTTAACAGCCACCTTTAATGAACAGCTTCACTGTTTTACGGCTTAAATTGGGTCACGTGATCTGGCTGGACCATTTGCTAGTAAACTCCATTGACCTTCACTCTGACAAGTCAGCGATCCTTCAGTTCTGCCAAAACTGAGACACGTGACACATCTCATTAAAGCAGAACCTGGAAGGGGGACATTTACGTGCAAAGTCAAAGAGGGTTCAAGAGGCAGGCAGATCTCTGTGAGGCCTGTGCCAGCGTGGGCTATACAATGAGTTTCAGGCAAGCCAGGGCTGCGCACGTGCGCACGTGCACACACGCGCACCTCTCAGGAAACTGAGGCGCTCGTTGAAATTAGCTTGGTAAATTCACGCGGTACAGCACAAGGGGTATTCACCGTTCCATTGACTACACTCAGCTGTTAGCGCAGGCTCAGGTGAGACTAGACCAGCATTTTAGTCAGTGTTAACGGGCTTCCAGAAGGATCTCAGCCAGGGGGAGGGGGCAACAAGTGTGAGGTCAGCCCTTGTTGTGCCCGGCAAACACAAAGACTGTGTTCTTCTCTTTCCTGAGTTATTCTTGCTATTCCCGATGACAATAAGTCCGCAGTACTGCTTTCTTGGAGGAAATCATTAAAAACTTGAAGAAGAGCGGAACAATGGAGGAGAGAGAGAGAAAGAAGCTTGTTTGCATCATTCCAAGTATTCCAAGGACTGGGTCGTGTTCTTTTGAATCGCAGTCTTTTGCGGAGTTTCTCATTAACTTTGAGTCAATGAAGAAAGAGCACATGCCGCTCCCACTAGGCATCCAATCACAGTGTAAAGTCTATGCCACTGGGTTCTCTCTGGGGACACAGCGCCCACATGTCTTCCCTAGAGAAATGTCTCAGCTGGTGATGCATTCAAGGGCTGTCTTGGCAAGTACTGCAATGTCCGCCTGCCTTTTCTCCCCTGAATGGCCAGGTGTTTGAAAATACAGGTGCTGGGGGGCCAAGGCAGAGTGATGGAGGCATTCAATATCTGCGCACTTTCACGGAGGGAAGAGTGTGTGTGTGTGTGTCTTCAGCTAGACCCAGCCAAGGCTGGGAGTCAGATGGAAACTCACTTCTCTATGGCAACCCGGCTTCCTTGGCCAGGGGATGCACAGCTGGGTACAGGGTATGATGGCACAAATCTCCTACCCAAACATTCAGGAAGCGGTGGCAGGAGGATTAGGTCGAGTCTGAGACCAGCCTGGGCTATGAGGCCTTATCTCACAAACCAAAGCAACAGCAAGAAGAGAATCAATTGTGGGAAGTGGATTGCTTGACTCTGAAGCCAAAAGGTCCCACTGTGGCCATCTCAAATCAGACCCAGGGAAACTGATGGCGTTGAGCTAAAGCCCTAACATCTAAGAAACAGGAGTCCTCTCAGAGTGCTGGCAATTTGATCGTCTAGATGGATGGTATAAGTCCTAGAGTCTGAAGGCTGAAGAGCCTGGAGCTGTGATGTCCAAGGACAGCGTAGATGCATTCCAACTCCCCAAGTGACAGAGAATCCCTCCCCCACTTCTTCTGTGTCCACTCCTCCTTACTACCCCCCACTCCGGCACTACAGACCCAGTGGTACTCACCCCTATTGCTGAGGTCCGGTTTCCCTTATTTGGTCCAGGGATTCAGATGGACCACTTGGAAAAAACCTCAAACCACACCCAGAATCGACGCTCTGCCCACTGTCTGGGTGACACATAACCCAGTCAAGTGGGCACAAAATTGCCCATTGCTTGGCTCTTGCGCTGTCTGCTTCATTCAGAGCGGAAGCCAGAGTCTAGCCTGGGGTTCCAGCCTAACCTGGGGCTCCAGTCTAGCTTTGGGTTCCACAGCTCAGTGTGGCCATTCTGATCATCTTGGTTTGGTTTGTTTGTTTCTGTCTTCAGATCGGGGCTTCCCTCCACCTTGAAGGGTTTCTTTGCTCTCCCTGTTGCTTGGCTCTTCCCACTCTGCTGATGCGAAGCCCGTCTTCTGACACTCTTGTTCTGTCTCCTGGGTGCCCCATGCCCCTGGGTCCAGGAAGACTTTCAGTGCGGTCCAGACCTCCAGGAGTCTCAGAAGCGGGCCTTTCTGGAGATGTGGCGCTAATCTCTTGACGCTTTCTCCGTGACTGTGTTTTCTTATTTTTTTTTCCTTTTTTAAAATTGGTTTTATTGAACTCTACATTTTTCTCTGCTCCCCTCCCTGTCTCTTCCCTTCCCTTCAGCCCTCCATAGCCGTGTTTTGGAGTCAGCCGATGCCGCCAAACATCAGGGGACCCTCCCCTCCAAGATGCCTAAACCCAAAGGCTCTCTTTTGGTCTCAGGCACCATCTCCACCCTCACTTCCCTGTAGCTGCTGGTTCCCTGAGTCTGCTCCACAGACACTAGGGGTCCTTACTTGCATTGTAATTCAAGGCGTTGTTTGCTCTCCATGGACGGCAGAGGCAAGGAGTAGAACGACTGAGTCAAAGTATCAGAATCCAGCGGAACTAGCCATTCTAGGCTTCTTTCATTTTCCCTACATTCAGTCATTTAGAATGTATGCATGCATGCCACGACATGCCTGTGAGGGGCAGAGGACAACCTGCAAGAGTGAGTTCTCTTCTGCCACGTAGGCTCCAGGGATCAAAGCCCAGTCCTCAAGCTCTGTGGTAAGTAATCACCTTAGCAGTGACCCGTCTCACTGGTCCATGTTTTGACCACAGTGTTCTTGAATTAATTTCACTTAAGGACACTTCAGTGAAGAAAAAAAAAATTAAAAATAATTACCCTTAAGTATGCATTATTAATTCTTTTAAGATAGATTTTCACTATGCAGCCCTGGCTGGCCTGAAATTTGATGTCGAGCAGGCTGGCCACAAACTGAGAGTTCCCCTGCCTCCACCTCCTGAGTGCTGGGACTAAGGACTGGCATGCCTTGCCCTGTTTATTTTACTAAGTACGACATGCTCATAAAGCCGTTGAGCCCGCAGAGGAATAACTGCTTCCTGGAGGAAGGGCATGTGTGCTGAACTAGCTGCCTTTAACTGAACGCCATTCCTGATGCCTCCTTCCAAGGTGCTATCCAGGCCCAGACCCACGTGGCTTCTGAGATCAGGTAAGATGAGACTCCCCCACAGCAGTGTGGCTGTAGCTCTGTTACTTCCGGAGGAGGCAGCTATGACTTGTCAGGCTCCAGTATCTGGCAAACATGTTCTAGAAAGTGAAAAAAGCCTGCCACTGTGAAGGGAACAACTGATGGTGCTTCTTGACAACACGGGAGCGATTCAAGCCCCACCCCACCCAAACATAACTATTTTCTAATTCATCGCTTATCTTTCTGCCTTCCTGGGGAATGAGGGCTGGAAATGGTGTCCTGTCCCTTGTCTGGGCACAAGCATTCCATAAAGCGACTCTGGAAGGCTCTCTCTAGCGCCTGACACAGGCAGGCGCTAAACGGAAGCTGCTTTCTCTCACCATGAGGGGGAATTGAAAAGCTTCAAATTGTTTTCTATCAGATGTGAATAAATTCATGAGTTGATGAAACCGACATATTCGTGCCGAAACCCAAGCAGATACTCCTGAAAGCTAATACAGAGAGTTCTTTCATAGCAGGGAACAACGCAAAGGCAATGGGGTTACAAGGAAGTCAAAGCAATCGTAAAATATTGAATTTTGGGAAGAACTCAGTTCTCTAGGAAGAGAAATAAGACTATGCGCAGTGGCTAAAAAGGCATATAATAACACAGAATCTTATCCGAATATCTCTCAAAGGTGATGCTAGTTAGGCTCGGGCATTGCTATGACCCGTGAAAAGCAGCTTGAACGATGGAAGAGGGGCTGTGGCTCATGGTTCTGAGGGGTTGCTCCATCATGGCTGTGAGAGCATGGTAGGGCTAAACAGTTCTCAGTATGGCAGCCAAGAAGCAGCGAGAAAGGAAACAGGAAGTGGTTGGACATGACCTACATCCAGAGCAGGTCCCCATGAACTCCTTCCTCCAAGGTCCCACCTCCTACACTGTCACCTCCCCTGACAATGTCACCTTCTTATGACTTCAACAACGGATCAGTAATTCCACCGATTAGGTCAGAGATCTCACAGTCTAACAATCCTCTTTGGAGACCCCTCCCGGACGTAGCTAGAGGTACTTATTAACCCAATTAAGTTGGCCATCAAGATTGCCATCACAATACTTAAACACAGTTCCCCACAGCACCAGGGCCAATGTAAACAAGGCCATCTGTGTCCCGACACTCTGGAAGCTGCAGCACCGAGTGGTGGCCCCCGTCGTTACGCCATTAGCGTCGCCTCTCATGCGATTAGCCAGATGTGTTTTTCAAACACGGATAGCACGCCTATCAAGGCTTTGGGTGAGTCAGTGTGAACTCAGATCACGGGATGCTTTGGGCTCAGACAGAAGTGAAGAGTGGAGAAGGGAAAATGAAGCCAAAAGAGATTGGGCAATAGCAAGATCCTATTCAAGAGAAGGAGGGAAGGAGGAAGAGGAGGAACAGAAGAGGCTATTGAAGTGGTAGCCACGCCGTGTGGGACACAGAGACGCTCTTTGAAGCACATTCGCCAAATGCTTCCATACTTCAGCAGTGGCTGGGCCATCTTGTGTGAGCAAAGCTTCCTGAGTCATGTACGGGACAATCCAAAGCCTGTAGAGTGTCCACAGAGTCCTGTGGGCTGCTTGCTTGACCTGCGGGGACAGCGTCTGTGTCCTTAGAAAAGGTATTTCTCTACAAACAGACACCGGACTGCTCTCCTCAGGAACGGAACGGTGCTATTCACACAGAAGTCCGCAGTCAGCTAAGTTTATCCTTGGTGGGGAGGGAACACGGGGCCTGAATGTTCCTCCCACTGGGATAGAGGAGAGTATTCCTACCTGCTGCACAGCAGCTCAGGTCTCGAGGCCTAAGGGGCTGGATTCTCCCTAGGCCTAAACCTAAGCCTTGGGGAAGTCAGTTCCCTCAGTGAGAGGTTGTGTAATGGCAAGGAAGGGGCATCACAGAGGCTCCCAATTAACCTGAACTCTCTCCCTTACAGCCCCAGCCCCAGCAACATGCCTGCCAGTTCCAGTCCAGGAATCCTGATTGCTGTGTCGGTTGTTATGGAAACAGACCACACTACTTCCTGAAGAATTCATTATTCCAACAATCTATTTTTTTCACTCCCCCCTCCCCCAAACGAACGGTTCGTATGCCAGGGACAAGGAGCTCCAAGGAGCAAAGTTGGTGATTAGCAGAGACTTCTAGGAGCAGGAAGTTAAGCCCACCTTGGGTGATGGGAGACCAGCCATCTCCAGTGAAACGGACCAGGAGGCCAGCTCAGGAGACAAGAGGGTGCAGACAGAGCTGGAGTCAAAGAGAGACCTGGGGATGGAGCAGGAAGGACACCGGGCCCAGCTAGTCATCAGGGGCTGTCCATTCTTCAGGAGCCGACGGTACTTGAACACAGGAAGAGTGTTTGGAATATTAGCTCTGTTTCAAGCGTAGACATGAACACGGCCTCCTAGGTGTGGCCAATCTGCAGTTCTACGGCTGCTCTGACTGGTTGTAACCTGCACAATTCAGGAGTCTTCTTTTTCTTGAGACAGGGTTTCCTGTAGCTCAGGCTGTCCACACAGCCCTTTTGTAGTCAAAGGTGACCTCATGGTTTGGGAAGGCCCTTCTGTCTACGTGTTGCTTTTATTGGTTAATGAATAAGGAAACTGCCTTGGCCTGTTGATAGGGCAGAACTTAGGCAGGGAAAATTGGACTGAATGCTGGGAGAAGGAAGGCTGAGAGAGAGACATGCCATGGATCCGCCACCAGAGATAGAGGTGCTGAAACTTTGCTGATAGGCTACGACCTCGTGGCTATATACAGATTAATAGAGATGGGTTAAATTAATATGTAATAGCCAATAAGAAGCTAGGGCTAATGGGTCAAGCAGTGATTTAATTAATACTGTTTTTGTGTGATTATTTCGGGGCTAAGCTAGCCAGGTGGCCGGGAAGGACAGCAGCCCCTCCATCCTACAACCTCCACCTTTTGGTCCTCTCTATCTGCCTTCAGTGTTGGGGGCTGAACCAGGGCCTCGCATGTGCTAGGCAAGCATTCTACCCATTGAGCCAGACCTCCCGCCCACTAACCTTCTGTAGACAGAACCACGTTTGTACCATTGACATCTTGTGGCTCTTACTGAAATTTACCCAAACGGTTCTCACTGTGCCTTCATGTTCTCAGGGACTTCACGACTTCGAACAGACCCGTGGTAATATAGCCATTCTGCTCTTTGTCATGGGGGCATTTGGAACCTGGGCCTTATTTTAACAGATGCCTTAGAAAAAGAGAATCCAATTCCCTGTATCACAGTGGCTTTGTCCCTTCTGTCTAAACAGTGAATTGTTTTATTTTTCCAAGCAGAGCAGTGGCTGACCAATAAGTAGAAAAACAGGAGATGTTGGTCAGATCCAAGAAAGATTCTTGTGTTCAGAGAAAGAGGGTCTGAGGGCTCTTGTGTTCAGTCTCGCTGTCTATGGTTCCACACTGTGTTCTTCGAGTCTCCAAAGGGCACAGGGTCTTGCGACAGGTGAGCCAAGGTCTTCAGTTATGCCACACACAGAGGCAACACTGCATTTCCAAGGCATGAGCTATGAGTTAGAACAATGGGAAAACTGGAAATAATATTGCCAGAGGTGGTAATGACAACCAGAAGCCGGGCTGTATTACGGTTACAAGGTTTTGGGGATCACACTATTAAAACAACATGGTAATGAAGGGTTCCTACTCCAAGCATCTAGATATCTAGATATCAACCTTAAAGGCTCTCTCCTTTCCCCAATTTGGCTTCTAATATAAAATATGAGCAGAGACTAGAATATATTACAGTACAAGGAAGGTCTCATGCCTAGAACACAGCTTGTTAAAGTTTTAGTAAGCCATACGCAGGACCAATTTTCCACTGGAATCAAGATATCCAGTGAAGGCTAAGAAATACACTTTTACTTCCTAAGAAAAATACAAAACAAGAACGGAAGAACTGAGCTAAGGACCACCAGAGGCCAACAAAGGAGCCCCAGCAAGACTGAATTCCGTCGTTCTCATGAACTCTCATGGGCACATGCTGTCCTCAGCTAGAGTTTCCCTTCTGCCATCTCCCATGAGGCCCCTCACCAGCTCCCAGTTCTAGGTCAGCATGGCCTCCTCAGGGAAGCTGGCCTGGCCCCCTCACCCACTTGACCAGAGTACTCTCTTGTTCTTCTTTTTAACTCTTTAGTCACACTTCTCAGGGGATGTGATCCGTTAATTGCTCTCTTCCTTACGATGGGGTGTCTCGCTCCATCGCGGCCACAGCCCCCCTCAAATAGTTCGTGTGTGAGAGGCCAGGAGCTCAGATGACAGCTCAGGTAGCTTTGTGATGAGGGTGAGAGCCTGGCACAAGGAGATGTAGTCCCAGACCCTTGTCTCCAGACTGCCACCAGGCTAGCTCCCAGCTTCTCTGGGCTTCATTCTCCCCACCGACAGTGAGGGAGATTTACCCCATAGGTTCACAAAGTGGTGGGTGTCCTAAGGTCAGCACACAGTTGATCCGGTTGTATTTCCCTGGGAATAACACCATTGTTTTCCCATTCCTGAAGAAGTAGGGAAACTTTCACTATTTGGAAATATAGAAAGATACTTTTGTGGAAAATGGACAAGGAGTGAGTACTTGCTAGTATATGTATATATATGATATATAATGATATATATCATATATAATACTATATATATACTTGGATAACAAACAAGAAAGTGTACCTTTTGGGAGGCATTCTGACGACCTGACATGTTTTCACATGTGTTGGAGAGGGCTGGGATTGAACCCAAGACCTTGAACGTCATTGTCAAGAGCTCTTGTCGCTAAGCCACATCTCCTTCCCAACCTTTTAAACTTTTGCATAACTGGTTCCTTCCTGTCCACAAGTAAAGTTAATCTCTACCCCATAATCTTGGCTAAGTCCCATAACTTTCCTGAGTGTCGACTTTCTAGTCTGAATAACTGAGATGGAACAGGGCTGGGTCACCCAGCTATGTCATGGCTCGAGGATTATCTGCGGTGACCTGGAGAATGGCAGGTGCACAGAAGGAGTTAATCTTATGACATTTTATCCAACAAGTAGCTAGAAAGTATCACTCTACTAGGACATTAGGACATTGAAGAAATGAGTTTTTGGTGTGTGTGTGTGTGTGTGTGTGTGTGTGTGTGTGTGCTATTGGGGACCAAATCCAAGGCTTCACACATACTAGGCAAGTGCTCTAGTCTTGGGCTGCACACCCAGCCCCAAACTAGACCATTTTTTTTTTACTGTGCAGAATATAGTGTGTGGCAAGGGAGGAATATTTTCATATGTGGTCACCATGCATTTAGTTTTAATAGAGGGTTGGTAGTCAAATAGCAAAAGTGAGTGTTGGACTTTAGCACACAGCAGCCCCTTGGCCTTGTATTTCACTCCACTGCTACAGAGCTGAGCTCTGGCGCTGAGATTCCTACAACCCCGCCTTTTCTATGCTGAAAAGCGACAACGCAAAAAAAAAAAAGTTTAAATTGCATATTTATGCATGAACCATCTGGAAACCTCAGGGGTATTATTTTGGTCAAAAGAAGAACATGAATTCAAAGCAGGATAGAATGAGAGATGAATATAATTTTTCTGCTGTTACAATATTATTAGCAACTGTATTAGCAAAGTTGAGAGCTATTACTCACCCATCAGGAAGATAATTTTACATTTCCTCAAATCCTCCATTAAGCCTATAAAAGAAGAATAATTTAAATTATCGACAAGAAATACCGCACTGACGCCCTGGTCCTACCCATGCTCTACAGAGCTGAGCCCACAGGAATAAATAAGTTATGACCACCGGGGGTAGTGAGTGTGGAGGCTTCCCCCCACCCAGGATTTTAATTTAATATAGATCTTTAATTCGAAGTGTAAAACTGATACCATCAAATAGTGTGACTCACATGGAAAGCCAACTTTTTGTCTGTTTCTTTTTGGTGTGAGGATTTGCTTGTTTTTGAGACAGGGTCTCCCTGTGTGTCCCAAGCTGGCCTCAAACTCAGCTGAACTTCAAGCCCTTCCTTCTTTTGCCTCAGCTCCCTGAGTGCTGGGATTACAGGTGTGCACTATGCCTGGATATAAAACCAATCTTAAACTTTATATTTAGGTTGTTTTTTTTGTTTTGTTTTGGTTTTTTTTTTTTTAAGATTTATTTATTATGCATACAACTTTCTGCCTCCATTTATACCCACATGCCAGAGGATGGCGCCAGATCTCTTTACAGATGGTTTGGAGCCACCATGTGGTTGCTGGGAATTGAACTCAGGACCTCTGGAAGAGCAGACAGTGCTCTTAACCACTGAGCCATCTCTCCAGCCCCTGTTTTTTTTTTTTTTTTTTTTTTTTTTTTTTTTTTTTTTTTTTATCTCGGTTTGTTCTTTACTTTAAGATGTAGGACTTCTATTTTTTAAGGGTTTCATATGTGCACACAGAGCATGTGATTGTATCCATTCCCACTCCCCTGCTCCTTCTAGATCCATCCCACCCGGATCCCGTATTTCACATTTGCAACCACCCTGTTTAAAAAAGGAGAAATTAATATACAAGATGTCTAGAAGACAAAAATAGTTTATGGCTATCGTAGACAATGCCACTTTCTGTTTTAAGTTGTGTTGTAAGGTTTTCTTTAAAATATCAATCTTTATTCATCGTGAGTCAGCGTGTAGAGCAGGACCAAACAAGAAGTTAACAGAACCAGTAGTACAGAACAATAACCATGGCAGAGGAAACAAGCTCTGAATCTGGGGAACCACTGCTGGGGGAAACGATTCGAGGTAAGGAAAACCGTGAGAGCATCCGGAGTCAGTGGGACCCTAATGACTTCGCATTGCCGAGGGTTGGAATGGGAACTTCAGGGCACGTGGGTAGGTGCCGCATTGCTGGTCCCACAAACAACAGGCTTGACCTACACAGGGGAGGGGTGTGGGGTGCTGGGGGGACGGGGAGAGAGACCGTGATTGTGCATTTAGGGTGTGGGACTGAAGGTTTCACACACGCTAGGTAAAGAGTCAACTGCTGAGCTATATCCCCAGCCCTTAAAATCTATTATTATATTTACTTTATATATTTTCCTGCTTCTATGTTTGTGCACCACACACGTGCACGGTGCCCACAGAAGCCAGAAAAGGCCATCAGATCTCCCGAAACTGGAGTTATTGATGGCTGTTAGCTTCCACGTGGATGCTGGGAGCTGAACCCAGGTTCTCTGGAAAAGCAGCTAGGGCAGAGTCATTCTCCAGCCTATCCCGGTCCTTTAGTTTTTTTTTTTTTTTTTTTTTAACTTTTTAATATGGGGTGGGGTTTTACTAAGCAATGCATGTCAGCCTTGAATTCACCTTGTAGCCCAGGCTGGCCCTGAACTTTGAGTATTCTGCTTGGCCCCCTGAACAGCTGGGATTACAGGTCTCTGCCGTGGTCCAGTTGGTGTCTGGAATTTTTCATGAAGTCAGATACAGAGCATCTCTAACGTGTTCGACAGCATCCCAGCTTCCCTGAGCATCTTTGAATGTATTTGCAGTTTAGGAAGGTGGCCACATTTACTGTGGTTATTTTCTTTGTTTTCAGGAGAGCTGATGTGGCTACACCCTATTTCAGTTTAAAAATTACTTTTTAGTTGAAAATCATGTATTCATACAACGTAGTAATTACTAAGTTGTATGATAATTTTCAGTGACTTGAGAGCATGCTTATATAACAATATGTTAAAAATGTGGCCATATTTATACACACACATAGATTCTCAACGGGGTAAAAATAGGGCGAAGACAACGTACTCAAGCGAGGCATGCGAGAATGTTAGGCACAAATGCCATTGGTCCTAGAGTTTTAGGTGGTTCTAGCTTTCTGCCTTAAAATGCTTCTGCAGTGAGTGCTCTGATGCTCTGTAACCAGGGATAAAGGAAAGTTTGTGCGGCAGCTGTCTATCCAACGTGCAGCGGAGAGAGAGTTGGCTGTGGGCGGGGCCAGGTGACGGCTCTGTTACAGCTCAACTCTGGGCCTTCCCTGATGACTGCCACAATCATTTGGCGACGTATTTTCACACAACTGCTGTTTCTATTCTTATCGAATAACACTTTCTCTAGCCCTTCGTGGATCAATGGGGGTTAGGGCTGGGTTAATTTAAAAAGCCAAATCACTTGTGTGAGTTACAGCCAATACTATAAATCGATTTCTATAAACTGTGGTGACATTCTTTCAAGTAGATAGGACAGAATGTGTTAACCTACGCAATTATGAAGCTCGTCTTTTATAAACACTATTAAATTCGCAGCATTTGATCTCGTTTCATTCCATATACAGCTAGCATGGAGTGGCTATTTTAGTTTTAAAGTGACCATTTTTGAGATGTTGTCTCACGTATCCCAGGCTAGCCTTAAACTTACTATGTAGCTGAGGAGAATCTTGAACTTGAATTCCTTCTGTCTCCACCTGTTAAGTACTGGGGTTACAGGTGTGGCCATCACATTAGGTTATGAGAGCCTGGACACTGAATCCAGCTACGAGCATGTTAGACAAGCACTCCTGTCCTTTGAGAAACTTTTAACACGATAAAAATGACCAAGTGGTATTACTTCAGGATGGGGGTTGGGCTGGCTCCCAATGGGTACTGTAGCGCAGTAACTGCTATTATGGAAAAGAAATTCTGTTTCCAACTCAATTAGCAAAAATTGCACCTCCAGTAAGCCCCATTGGCTGTTTCTGCCACTGTGAAGATTTTATGTTTCAATTACGTGTGAAGAATAATGAGCTGAAGAATGCTACTCTCTACTGTGTGACTTTGCTACTCTGTAACACCCAGTGGGGATGGGACAGAGAGTGTGGCCCAAACATCTTGACCACTTCTCACTGTCCTCCTTGAGAGTCATGTTCTCTGGGCAGCTGGGCAGTGTATCTTTTAGTAATGATTCCTTTAGGCTCCTTGTGTGGACCAACAAGTTGGCAAGCCATAGATTCCCAGGATAACTCATGTTAACTGGTCAGGGGGAAATGCTCTGTTTTTAATCTTAGCTGGTATTAAACAAAGACAGCATATTTGAAGCTAGCTATGTGTTCTGGTTAGGGAAGGAAACTCACCTCCTGCGGTGTCCTCTCCAAACACATTTAGTTCATCATCGCCCTGTTTTGAAAATAATCATAGCATTAGATGGGAGCATTAGTAGACACGTTTAAGCTCCTTGTTAAAGATTAAAGCCGGACATTTGAAACAACTCCATTAAGGGAAGAACGTCTAAACACTTGTAAAGACGAGTAACAGAGTTTCAGGCGTTACATTGTTGATCTGTTAGCAACCCGTACAGAATTCAGTCTCTCTTTTTTGGTGCATAAATTATGTATAGACAGAAGAGCTGGCTTCAAGACAACAAAATTCTTCAGTGTTAGAAGCTAACAGATAGGTAAGGTCACAGCTGTGTTATGAACACCCCCTAATTTAAGGTCCATGTTGGCAAATTTTTCAGCCAAGGCCAAGCAGTAAGCATTTTTGATGTGAGCCTCATGTTTCTGGCCACAGTTACAGTTTGTTAGTTCTATGGGTAAAATGAGGAAAGATCAAGTGACCGTTCTTTTCCGTCATGTTTATATGTAAAACTCTCATTCCCCTTTGGTGAGGTCACTGTTTTCCTTCTAGAGCAGCGTGGTGTATCTGGGGGGTAGGTTTATGAAGAGTCAGCGCTGAGAACTCCCATCACCATCTACCTCGTTCCCATCTTGTTTTCCTACTTCCTTACCCACAGGTTACCACGTGTTCTAACCGTCAGCTCGACACAGCCTAGAATCATCTCTGGAAAGAGTCTTTTTTAAAAATATATTTATTTATTTATTATGTATACCATGTTCCTCCTGCATGTACAACTCCAGGCCAGAAGAGGGCATCAGACCTCATTACAGATAATTGTGAGCTACCATGTGGTTCCTGGGAATTGAACTCAGGACCTCTGGAAGAGCAGCCAGTGCTGGATGTTTGCCTTCTCAATGGTGGACTTAAGCTGAAAAAACCCTTTCCTCTCCGAAGTTGCTGTTAGTCAGGGCATTTTATCATAACAACAGAAACAATGCTAGAACACCACATCTAGATGTTTCTACCCAGGTACATGAAAAAGTGACTTCCAGATATCCAAGAATTTAAATATGTGTGTGTGTCAGTGTGTGTGTATGTGTGTAAGCGTGTGTGTATGCATGTGTGTAAGCATGTGTATGCATGTGTCCGTGTGTATGCATGTGTGTAAGTGTGTGTGTGAGTAAGTGTGTGTGTATATGTGTAAGCATGTGTGTGCGTGTGTCTCAGTGTGTGCATGTGTGTAAGCATGTGTATGCATGTGTCAGTGTGTGTATGCATGTGCATGTATGCATGTGTGTGTAAGCATGTGTAAATGCGTGTGTATGAGTCTAAGTGTGTGTATGCATGTGTGTGTCAGTGTGCACTGCTCTTCTATTTTTGCAGTGTATCCTGGAGAAATTTCTGTTAATACAGGACGTTCTCAGCATAGTATTCTTGGCTGCACAGTATCTACTGTGAGACTGGGAACATAATTAATTTTTAATCTTCTCTTTATTGATGAGCAGAGCTGTTCTCAGTCTGGCTGATTTAGGGAAGGTGGCTCAGTGAATAAATCCATATAAAACCACTTCACACAAACATTCCTTCGGGGCAAGTTCAGGATTCCAAGTTTGTGTTCATAGATTAAATGTATTTACAATTTTGATAGATTATCTTTTCTTTTGCCAAGCTGGTCTCTGGAGAGGTTACCGTGTTCTGCAAGGACAGCATCCATGACACTTTCCCCAGACTTTTGCCTTTAATTCTCTTTGATGTCAGAGTCAGTTCCATGAGGTCACCTGGTTACACGGACTCCGAGGCAACGTGCAGAGAAAGCACTTTGCCTAAGTACAGGGCCTTGCCACTTCGGGAGAGTCTGAGCCTCCGGGCAGCTCTACTGCTTGTCTTCCTGGATTTGCCCTTGTCTCTGGAGCTGCTTCTGTGACACAGGATGCTAAGTGGAGTGGTCATTCAGGGACACGTTCACACTACTTAATCCTCCCTGAGAGTGGACAGCCTTGTCATGTTTCTGATTTTAGTGAAATCACACTGAATTTCTCTCTAATTTGATGTTTGCTGATGGCTTGCTGTATATTACTTTTATTATATTTAGATATGTTCCTTATATCCCTGATCTTTCCAAGACCTTTATCATGAAGGGGTGTTGAATTTTTTCAAATGCTTTTTCAGCATATAATGAAATGATCATATGGTTTTTCCTTTCAGTTTATTTATATGATGGATTACATTGGTAGATTTTCGTATGTTGAACCAGCTCTGCATCTCTAAAACGAAGCCGACTTGATCATGCTGGATGATTCTTTTGATGTGTTCTTGGATTCAGTTTGCCAGTATTTTATTGAGTATTTTTGCATCCATGTTCATGAGTGAGATTGGTATGTAATTCTCTTTCTTGGTTGAGTCTTTGTGTGTTTTGGTATCAGGGTAACTATAGTCTCATAAAAAGAGTTTGACAATGTCCCTTCTGTTTCTTTTGTGTGGAACACTTTGAGGACTATAGGTATTAGCTCTTCTTGGAAGTTCTGGTAGAATTCTGCACTAAAACCATCCAGCCCTGGGCTTTTTTTGGTTGGGAGGTTTTTGATGACAGCTTCTATTTTCTTGCAGTTTATAGGTCTATTTAAATTGTTCACCTGATCTCGATTTAATTTTGGTATATGGTATCTATCTAAAAAATTGTCCATTCCTTTTACATTTTCCAATTTCGTGGAGTACAGGTTTCTGTAGCATGATCTAATGATTCTCTGAATTTCCTCAGTGTCCGCTGTTATTTCCCCCTTTTCATTTCTGATTTTGTTAATTTGGATGTTCTCTCTCTGTCTTTTGAATAGTTTGGATAAGGGTTTGTCAATCTTGTTGATTTTCTCAAAGAACCAGCTCTTTGCTTCATTGATTCTTTGTATTGTTTTCTTTGTTTCTATTTTGTTGACTTCAGCACTCAATTTGGTTATTTTCTGTCTTCTACTCTTCCTGGGTGAGTCTGCTTCTTTTGGATGGGGTACAGAACTAAACAGAGAATTCTCAACAGAAGAATCTCAAATGGCCAAAAGATACTTAACATCCTTAGCCATCAGGGAAATGCAAATCAAAACAACTCTGAGATATCATCTTACACCTGTTAGAATGGCTAAGATCTAAAACACCAATGATAGCT
Organism: Alexandromys fortis; assembly: GCF_014885135.2. NCBI lineage: Eukaryota > Metazoa > Chordata > Mammalia > Rodentia > Cricetidae > Alexandromys > Alexandromys fortis. Next base: position 5,484,007 of record NW_026067948.1, on the reverse strand, counting down.
TATGCTGGAGAGGATGTGGAGTAAGAGGAACACTCATCCATTGCTGGTGGGGATGCAAACTTGTACAACCACTTTGGAAATCATTATGGCAGTTTATCAGAAAATTGGGGATCAACCTACCTCAGCAATACTACTCTTGGGCATACACTCAAAAGATGCTCAATCATACTACAAAGGCATTTGTTCAACTATGTTCATAGCAGCATTATTTGTCATAGCCAGAACCTGGAAACAACTTAGATGCCCCTCAACCGAAGAATGGATAAAGAAAATGTGGCACATTTAGACATTAGAGTACTACTCAGCGGTAAAAAGCAACGATACCTTGAATTTTACATGTAAATGGATGGAATTAGAAAACACTATCTTGAGTGAGGTAACCCAGACCCCAAAAGATGAATATGGTATGTACTCACTTATAAGTGGATACTAGCTATTAAACAAAGAACATTGAGCCTATAGTTCATGATCCTAGAGAAGCTAAGTAATAAGGTGAACCCAAAGAAAAACATATATAGATCCTCCTGGAAATCTGAAACAGGCAAGATTACCTGACAAAATTGGGAGCATGGGGGTGGGGGGAGAAAGGAAGGTAGAAAAGAAGAGGAGTGGAGAAGGGGAAGGTTAAGGAGAACTTGAAGGGAATGGGATAGTTGAGATGGAGGAAGGACAGAAATGAGAGCAAGGAAAGAGATATCTTGATTGAGGGAGCCATTATAGGGTTAGCAGAAACCTGGATCTAGAGAAATTCTCAGGAATCCACAAGGCTGACTCCAATTAAGACCCTAAGCAATAGAGGAGAGGAGGCCTGATCTTAATTTGTCCTGTAATTAGACTGATGATTATCTTTTTTTTAAAGATTTATTTATTTATTTTGTTTACAGTGTTCTGTCTGCATGTGTGCCTGCAGGCCAGAAGAGGGCACCAGATTTCATTACAGATGGTTGTGAGCCACCATGTGATTGCTGGGAATTGAACTCAGGACCTCTGGAAGAACAATCAGTGTTCTTAACCTCTGAGCCATCTCCAGCCCCCAACTGATGATTATCTTAAATATTACCATAGAACCTTCATCCAGCAACTGATGGAAACAAAGGCAGAGACCCACATTGGAGCACTGGACTGAGCTGCCAAAGTCCAGTTGAAGAGTGGGAGGAGTGAGAATATGAGCAAAGAGGTCAGACCATGAAGGGTTCATCCACTAAAACAGTCTACCTGAGCTAACGGGAGCTCACCAACTCCAGCCAGACTGGGAAGGAACAAGCATAGAACCAAACTAATCCCTCTGAATGTGGTTGACAGTTACATGGCTGGGGCAGACTGAGGGGCCATTGGTAGTGGCACCAGGATTTATCCCTACTGCATGTACTGGCTTTCTGGGAACCTATTCTCTTTGGATGGATACCTTGTTCAGCCTAGATATAGTAGGGAGGGCCTTGGACCTTCCACAAAGCAATGTGCCTTATCCTCTCTGAGGATTGGAGGCGGGTGAGGTAGGGTATGTGGAGGGATGGGAGGAGAGGAGGGAGTAGGATCTTGGATTGGTATTTTTAAAAAATGTAATAAATTTAAAAAAAAGAAAGAAAAAGACGCTAGAGACCTCTGGAGGTACAGTCTTGACTCTTCCCATGCTAAGTACGTTTTACATGAAGGTGCTAATTTGGGGGTATCGGCTGGACAAGGAGGGAAGGTACAGTCTCATTCTGGACCATCTGCTGTGTTATTTATGGTCAGTTGCACTGAGGTTTCAGCCCCACTGAAGTGAGACTTGAGAAATCCCACTGCTCTAACCACCAAAATTCTCCTGAGTGCTATGGATGCTTCTTTGGGTCAATGTCTTTTACTGTGTTCATTCCATACAGCCGGCCTTTTGTCATTTTGAGTCTGCATCGAGGAGCTGGACTTTATGGGTGCAGTGAGGCAAAGTGACTTTCCATAGCCTTAAAGGTTAGGGGGCATGCTATGGATACCCTATTCTTTGCACCGATGAAGACAGCATGCATGTAGGATTTTATGTAAACATCATTCGCAACACACACACATATGGAGTCTAGAAGCTCCGTGCAGTGATGCAGTTAGTCCATAATGGCCTGAGAGCGAGGTTGTAAAATCACCGACGCAGCTCTGCTTGCTGCCTGTTTCTGGCTCTCTGTGGAGCAGTGTGTTGATAGCTGATGGGAAATCATTCACGACTCAACGGAAGGGCACATCAGCTCCTCGTGTAAACGCTCAGAGAAACTCCGGCTTCTGCCACAGCGTGTCGCGGCTCCAGCTACCATTCTCCAGCCAACCAACACTCTGCTTCCTATCCCGTGTGAACGCGCGGGCAGGACACAGATTTCAACAGCTGCACTGGGGTGGGGGACCACCTGCAGGGGCTTCAGCTGATTGGCGAGAGGCAGCTTCCTCTGGGATAACAGAGCCTGTGACAGTTACTTCTCTTGTCATCAAGACCAAATGGCTGATGCCGGTGGCCCTGACAGAGGAGCAGCAGGTGGCAGCTGAAGTTCAAGGTGTCAGCCCCCCGGGAGGCTCGCTGGTCAGCCAGTCTTGTTGAATTGGTGGCTTCCAGATTCAGAGATTCTGTCTCAAAAAACACCGTGGCAAGCAATTGAAGAGGACATTGCATGTTGATTTCTGGCCTCCGCACATGCGCACATGGAAGGTCTAGGGCCTCAGAGAACGTCTCCCCAACCTCCTTTTCTTTGGGTAAACCTGAAGCTTTGTAGTTCTGACCACCTCAATTATCACCATCCCTCACAGCTGCTCAAAGATCATTCCGGAATCATCTATAGTCTAGCGCTGCCATGCACCAGCGTCTCCCGCCTTCACTAGTCGCCTACTTTAATCTTGTTTTCTGTTCCCTGAGCATCTGAGGGGGTGAGGCTGGGTAGAGAATGACACAGAGACAATGGCAGTGGAGCGGAGGACCAAGGAGATGAGGACGACAACATCCAGGTTACATCAAAGTGACAGACAGGTCAAAGTGTTAGATCACAGTCTCTCTCTCTCTCTCTCTCTCTTCCTTCCTTCCTCCCTCCACAGAAATCAGGCCAGCACCCCTCCCTTGCAGCTCTCTCTTTCTGGGACAGAGAGTTGACAGGGAAGCATGCTGCCCTCCCTGTGACGCTGTAGGATGTGAGTATGGTCCACTTAGTGCCTGCCTTTTAGCCTGTAGCCTGAACCCGACTAAGCCAGGGGGTGTGGAGTCCATTTCACCTCCCTCACCCGAACACTTTTGAGTGAGAACTCCCCTTTTTTTCCTCTAGAAGTGCAGGGTCTGTGTCTCCCTTCAGGCCCCTGTTGTACTGTACACAGTGGCCGTCTCCTCTGGCCTGACCACGACGGTCCACAGTCACGGGGCTCTCTCCTAGTAAGGCTCATTCTGAAGGTTGATTTCAGATCAGCTCCTTTCAACAGATTGCGTTGAGGTGAAAGAACAGATATTTTCTAGATTGACCAAGATGTTTAAACTTTGGGAGTATTTTTGATGAACGAGAAAATGAGACCCATGTGAGGCAAATCATTCTATAATCTCACTATTTGGAAGGTGGAGTGTGTGTGTGTGTGTGTGCATGTGTGTGTTGATAGAAATTAAACATGCTAGGCAAGTATTCTACCACTAAGCTACATACAGCTCTTGTAGTTCTGGAGATAGGATCTTTCTGTATGGTTGAGGCTGACTGGGAGCTCATTAGTCAGCCCAGGCTGGTCTCGCACCCATGAGCCCCCTGCCTGTCCTCCTGGGTTGTGGACTTAGAGCCATGCATTACCATGTCTGGCTTTTAAGAATCCTAGGATCTGTCCTTTGGAAGTACCAAACTCTTCATGGCACAGGAGGGCAGCCACATTCTTCTCCCTCCCCAAACAGCTTTGTACCCTAACTGAGGTGAACATCGTCCCCACCTCTGACCCACTGTCAATTCTGTGACTCAATCCTCAGTCAACAGAATGAAGCTGCGCAGAGGTTGAACTAACTCCTAGGTCATATTTCAACAGCCCCATGTGCTTCGTTTCCTCTCTCAGTCACCCCCAACACACATACAACAGGAACAGACATGAGCTTGCCTGCATGTCCATGAAAGGACACATAGAGGGATGTCTGACTCACTGTACTTGAGATCATCCCATGCAGCCTGAGCCTCTGAGCTGGCTACCCAGTCAGATACAGACACACAGGGACGTCTTTTCCTGGGGTTCATGTAAGAACCTGGTTTACACTACTGGAGGGGCTGAGGAGGCAAGCCTGACATTCACAGATGTCTGTGGTGAGTCTAGAGATAAGAGGTGGCACTGGACATTGGTCCCTAGAACTTCTTTGGGGGACCTTCAACTGATTGAATAAGGCCACAGCAACTGGCAGTTGACACCAGTAATATCTACAAAACATTTTCTCAGTCAAAGGAGACTCTTTGGAGAAGACGCCTATAGTGATGCAGCTGCCGAGTCCCCACACTCTTTTAAGGGACCCCCCCCCTCAGATTCCTTGGTTCTTGGAATTAGTCTTAGCTGGGTTAGTTTCTTTTGTCTGTCGTTAGTACTCCATCTCGACTTGTTCCTATCTCCCCAGTAAAAGTTACTCAGTAGTGCCATATGAGTCTAAACAGCACACACTGTAATTGGAGGAGCCAGCTGAGATCAGCCAACTGTGTGGAAATTGGTGGACACGCCCAGCCACACCCAGCCATGCTCAGCCACGCCTAGTGTCCCACCCACGTCTGGAGAAATCACCAGGAGATGCTGGTTTATGCCCCAAGGTTCTAGGCAATGGCACAGTACCAGTTAATAGAATCCCAGCTTCTTCTTTTGAAACGATACTTGAAAACCCCTCAGCCCAAGAATGATTGCCCTTTCTATTTCCACTCTGATATGTATATACATGTATAACACATAAGTCATCTTCCAGCATGGCTTGCAGTGCGACCTCATGTAGTTGTGTGCTCCAGGCCACGTGCTGGACCGCGAAGCCAGCCTTTAGAGCGCTTCTTTCCTTTCAGACGTTAGCACAGAACTCTGCAGGTGGTAAAGAGAAACATTCACTGTCTTTTGAAAACGCCTTTGGGAAGAGTATTTTGGGAATATTTAAAAGGCACAATGACATCACCAGGAACAGCACAAATTCAACCACTACCAAAACACCGGCAGATGCAGTAGCCCAGGAAACCGGCCTGCCCCTTTCGACTTCTGCAAGTCCCTCATAGCACTGCACACAACAAAGAAACGCCATGATGGCAAGAGAGGAGAAATGCTGGCCTGGGCCCCAGTGAACGCTTAGAAGTGAGGACATTGCCAGTGGAAGGCAGGAGGCTTCCCCTTTCTATGACTAGAGACCAGAGTCTGCCCTCTAGGGACGGCTGCCCCCACACAGCTCCTTGCAGTGCACCACACAGACATTCTTGGCCATGGGGCTGTGTGGGTGTTGACTGCATGAGCCAATGTGTGTGTCCCTAGCAGGCGAATGTGCTTAAAGAGGGCTTAGCCTGAATTGACGTAAGAATATCAACCCTCTTAATTTTAAATATTCAGAATATAACATGAAGAAAACATGGGGACAAGAGCAAATGAAAGATCACAGCTTTTGCGAGCACACATCCATGGTTCCTGTCCGATGCTGCAGGACTCAGCTATCCCCCGTCATCTGGATGTGTGCTCTATTTCCTGGCTGAGGATTTGCTGGCTAACATGGCTCAGATGGGTTCTCTAAGCTTTCGTTCTTTTTGGGAATACAAGGTCTTGTGTACAGCCCAGGCTGGCCTTGAACTCTTGACCCTTCTGTCTGCCTCCTGATTGCTGGAACTGCAATTACACAGGTGTGCACCACCATGCACAGCCCCTAAGCCCTTGCTGACCCAGCCCAGCACTTTGGCTGCTTCCTGCACACAGGTTCCAGAGTGGAAGCCGCTGCTCCCACCTCCTTCGTTGATGCAGATCAGGAGAAACACCATTCCTTTCCTCCGACGGTGGCCGTGGTGTGGATCTACTGAGGTGTCAAGAGAAGGAGGCAAGGATGAAGGATGGGAGAGGGCAGGACGGTCTTCTCAGAAATGCCCCGGGAATTCAGAGCCATCTTCTGTAAGAGCTGCAAGCGAGGTCAGGGCCATCGGAAGGCAGGATCCTCGCCTTGGAGATGGCGAGGAAACAGAGGCTCCAGGGTGGGTGGGATAGGACCCCACCCATGACCACAGCCCTGGCAGTTAGAAGGATGCTGTCACCCAGGACTCGGACTCAGAAGACTCCGTGTACTCAGTCATATGCATGAATGAATAGTCGAGGAAGCGGGGTGTTATTTTCCAGGCAGGAGTGTGACTCCACACAGAAAGTCACTGTTTGCTTCGTGCTGACAGCTAAGAGGGTGCTGTTGATAGAAATTGTTGCTTTTCTCTCTAAATGTCCATATTTTGTATTTCAGGTCTTTACATAATGGAGGATAATTTCATTCCTATGATCTGCAACACTGTGGTGTATTAGCAAAAAAATGTTGTGTTTGGGTTCAAACTCCGCTGAGGGCTCCTTAGAAGGGTGAAAGAACCTCCATCCAATACTGAAGATTTGTCTGTGCAGTACTGGCTGGATCTGAGGGGAGACGGCAGACACGTCGTGTCCTCATGGAGTTTGGTGTCTACATGAAGAGCAGTGCTGCTTAATCCATAAGTAATGCATTTCCAAAGGACTGCATAATAGATGTAGATTTCCCAGACTATGAAAATGAGAACTTTGATCTGAACTGCGGTCGAAGCCTGGACTCAGTTGGTCAATGGGGAAGAGAAGGGAAGGTGGTGGGGAGAAACACAGACGTACTAGGAAGAGCACTCTGCAGGGACAAAGGAACCTTGGGGAGGCTGGGGCTACAGTGAGGTGCCTGGCAGAGGGGTCGTTGAACATCAACAACAGAAAGGAAGACTCAAGGATAGATAGTAACCTGAGAAGTGACATCTTCAGTCTGGGGAGAGAGCACTGGAGGCTCCAGGGGGCGGTTGGTTATCCTGTAAGCACTACTTCCCTGTACGCACACAGAGCACCACTGTATCCTGGGTCTTAGAGCATCGAGGCAGAGCTGCTCGCCATTCATATCTTCAGAGAGTCACATCTCTTAGCGAAGGTTACAGGTGTGGGCTCCGACCCAGGATTAGCACCCACTAGCTACTCCTCCTGGGCTGTAAGCTGCGCCCAGCCCTGCTCCCTTGGGTTCTGCCCGAGGGTCCAGCAGCGGAGTCTAGGTCTTCACACACATTACCAAAGAGCCTTCTGAGACAACATCTGAGGTCCTGGCTTCTCACCTCAGTGACAGCTCTAGCGTTCAGCTCCGTGGAAAGTGTGTAAAGATTTGCTGATTGAAATGCAGAAGAACCACCCTAGGAAAAGTCTGGGGAAAACAATTTACTAAATATATTACTTTCCTTCCCCTCTTCATCGTCATCATTTTTAAAAGAATGTTAAGCTCAACAGTAAGCATAATAAGTACACTTGTTTTTTCCCCCCACTTAATTGAGTGGTTACCATGGTAACTTGAGAACCGACTACTCATTGCCCTCAATGAATTTCAGACACTTTTTTTTTTCATCTGTTTAAAGTTGTAGCATGCTGTTAGGAAAGGCCCTCTTGAGCTGTGCCCCCCCCCCACTTTGAGGTCAGCATCCCCTCACTGTGGGACCCAGAATTGGCAGCATTTCATTTATTTCTCTGGGTAAGAAAACAATAACCTGGGGAGGGATGTGTTGGAAAAGTCCCTAGGTGTCAGATCTGCGGCCAGCACTGGAGGAGCCATGCCGTCCTCCCTGAAGCCTCCTTTTTTGGTGGACGTTTTCTGGAGGCCATCTCCAGAACAGAACTATGGTGTGAGGACAGAGACCCTGCAGTCCACTCTCCACTGCTCTCCAGGATCTTCCCTTCCCATTCTTCCTTCTGCTTCTGACCTACCCAGTATGTCATCTACCCCAGCATCTCCGCTTGCCTAATTGTTACTGCAGAACAAGGGAGATGGCTTACACAAACCTTAAAGCAATCAAATGTAACACAAATAATAAAAACCCAGAGACAGATATTGGGGTTCAACCACAAGATCAGAAAAGCAAAGCAGTCAGCCACTGGCTCTGATCTCCACCTCAGACTGAAAATGGGCTATATCCCGCCTCCATGAATCCTCAGATTGAGACTGAGAGTGAGCCCTAGCTCTTCCTGTTTTATATTTATATTATATATGTCTTTTATTCGATGTCCTCCTGTCTGTTTTTATCCCAAACCGACTGTTTTCAGTACTGTAGCTCTGTAGGAGAGTTTAAAGTCGGGGATTGTGATGCCTCAAGAAATGCTTTTATCGTACAGGATTGTTTTGGCTATCCTGGGTTTTTTGCTTTTCCATATGAAGTTAAGTACTGTTCTTTCAAGGTCTGTGAAGAATTTTGCTGGGCATTGCATTGAATCTGTAGATTGCTTTTGGTAAGATTGCCATTTTTACCATGTTAATTCTACCTACCCAAAAGCATGGGAGATCTTTCCACTTTCTGGTGTCTTCTTCAATGTCTTTCTTCAAAGATTTAAAGTTCTTGTCATACAAGTCTTCCACTTGTTTGGTTAGAGTTACTTTGAGATATTTTATGCTACTTGTGGCTATTGTGAAGGGTGATGTTTCTCTGATTTCTTATTCAGCCCTTTTATCACCTGTATATAGGAGAACTAATTTTTTTTAGTTAATCTTGTATCCTGTTACATTACTGAAGGTCTTTATCATTTGTAGGAGTTCCCTGGTAGAATTTTTGGAAGCACTTAGGTCTAACACCATATCATCAGCAAATAGCAAAAGCTTGACTTTTTAGGTTTGGTCTTTTAATGGTGTCTCATATTTCCTGGATATTTTGTGTTAAGAATTTGTTGGATTTAACATTTTCTTTGACTGAAGAATCTATTTCTTCTATTATATCTTCATCACCTCAAATTTTCTATTTATTTATTTATTTATTTATTTATTTATTTATTTATTTATTTATTATGTATACAATATTCTGTCTGTGTGTATGCCTGAAGACCAGAAGAGGGCGCCAGACCTCTTTACAGATGGTTGTGAGCCACCATGTGGTTGCTGGGAATTGAACTCAGGACCTTTGGAAGAGCAGGCAATGCTCCTAACCTCTGAGCCATCTTTCCAGCCCCTGAAATTTTCTTTTACATCTCTTGTATTCTATTATTTTTGCTTGCTTCTGTAGTTCCTGATCATTTACCCAGATTTTTCTGTTTCCAGATTTCCCTCAATTTGTGTTTTTTTTTATTGCCTCTATTTCATTTTTCAAGTCTTGAACCATTTCTTTCACCTTGATTGTTTTTTCTTAGTTTACTTTAAAGGATTTTTTGACTTCTTCCAATTTTTTTGTCTTTTCCTACACTTCTTTAAGGGCCTCAATCATCTTCATAAAGTTATTTTTAAGACCGTTCTCTTCTGCTTCACCTGCTTTGGGATGGTCAGGTCTTTTTGCTGTAGATCCACTAGTTTCTGGTGCTGCTATATTGCTCTTCATGTTGTTGAGTGTATTCTTACTCTTTTGTCTACCCAGCTCTTCCTCCAATTGGAACAGGCGGAGCCTGTGTTTCAGAAGACTTTCCTCCAGTTGGTGTAGTGGGGGCTGTGGCTGTGTTGAGTGCTCCTTCAGGTTTAAGCAGGGCAGAGCCTTCAGCGATCATTCCTTTAGGTGCCTATGGGCCCAAGGGTCCAATGGTCGCTCCTCCAGGTGCACCTGCTGCTATGGCTCCGATGGTTGCTCCCCCAGGTGCAGGCAGGGATGAAGCTGAGGTTCCTGTGGTCAGACAATTTCTGGAGGCCACTGCTGTTGCCATGGCCCGCTGGGCTGCTGAGTTGTCTCCAGGTGGCCTGGCCTGCCTGCCATGCTGTTGAGGCTTTTCCTGGCAGCCTAGCTTGCCCAAGGCACAGCTGATCTCCCTTCCTACCCTTGATGGTTCTTCCACTTGTCAGTCCTTGTGTCTTTGTGTTGTCGAAGTCCTTTCCAGAAAGGTTTTGTCTTTTTATCTATTTTGATATATTAAGTCTGTTTTCTCTAGCAATTTTAAAGTTTCAGGTTTTATATGAAGATCTTTGAGCCCATGGTAATAGCTTTTTGTGTATGGTAAGAGATATGAGTCAGTGTTATTCTTCTGTATGTATATAGTCAGTTTTTCCACCACTGTCAAGGAAACCACCTTTTCCCCCAATGTGTGTTATTGACACTTTTTGTTAAAAATTGGGTAGTTGTGGCTATGTGGGCTTAGCTTTTGAGTCCTTTCTTTGATTCTATCTATCTCTGTGAATGATTTGGTAACAGTACCAAGCTGAGACTTTACCCACCACGGGAATAAGTGATAATCAAGCTGTGTTGTAATTTCATGTAGTTATGTTACAACACAGTCAAAATGCACCTAGCAATCTGCACTATCAACACAGACTGAAGAAAAGCAACAAGTTGTATGGGATAGGAATGATGTAGGCACTTAATAAGGGATTGAATATATAACAAAAACAACATGAGGCTTAGGAACGCATTATCTCACAGCCAAGGAATGGTTTCTGTATGCTTGCCTGCCACACACCAGGTGTTTTAGATATCACTTATAAGAGATGAAGTTCCTGCAGCCCTGGTTCTGGCATTACAGATGCAGTGGAAACAGGAAGACAGGTGTAGGACTGATCAACCCTGCACTGAGAGCAGTGGATGCCTCCAGAGGCTGGGACCAGGAAGTGATACACAGAGATCTTCTGCCGTCTGGTCTGCAGTTTTGTGTGTGCGGTGCGGTGCTCATGGTGCAGCGGTGCATACAGCTGCCTTCCAACTGTTTGCAGTTTGAGTTCTTAACTTTGAAGTGGGTAAATGATGCATCCAGGTTCATTCTCTATAACATTTAGCCTTTCTGAAATGCCCAATGAATACGGATTTACATTTATTTCCTGGTTTTGCTTCCACAATTTTCTTTTGCTCCAATAAAAACATGCCTCCTCCTACAGACAACAATGAGGTCACAGGGAGATTAATGGAGATGTTTCGAGCATAAGATGTGTTTAAGAAAGCCTATGTGCTTGGGAATGGCACGGTGTCTTGATATTTTCTCTGGAAGGCTGTGGGCTGTACTTAGAGGCACGAATCAAGATCGATGGTGAAGCCAATCATTTCCCAGGAGGCTCTGCTACTCACCCTAGGGCACTGACTTCAGCTGATCATAGGTGGCCGGGGTGTCAGAGTAAAAGCTTACTGGCAAGTGAACTGCAAATATTCTGGCATTCTATGTGTTCTGCAACCCGAGCCGCAGAGCCGAGAACTGCATCAGATTTAACAAAAGGAACAAGGTTCTAGAACTCACTCCCCAGTGCTCCCACTGCTCCCATTTGTGGAGCACGTGTCGTGTGGCAGGTGCCACTGGTGACAGAAGGCACCCCATGTTTTACGACAGGCAAACAAATATTATGACTTAAGGTGTCACAGGACCCTGAAAGAGTTTAACGAACCATGATTGTTACTTTTTTTTTTCTTTTGGAGAAAGGGTCTTACTACATAGCCCAGTTGAACCCGAAATCACTCTGTAGACCAGGCTGGCCTCGAACTCATAGAGCTCCACCTGCCTCTCTCTCACTGTTGCTGGGAATTACAGGTGTGCACCACCACATTTGGCTGACCGGGCATGTTAGTAAGCGAAGAGCTTCCTCCAGGAGCCTGGCCATTATGGCCACAATCAGGGCTCTCAAGGTGATGGTGCTGGGGAAGCTTCTCTATGAAGGGGAGAGATGGCAAAGGAGAACTCTGCCCAGTGATGACTGCAAATACCTTGGTGTGGCCGGACCAGTCACAGGATGAGCTTGGAGAGCAACGAAGGGGCCCAATTCTCATTCACAATCCCCGTGGGTTGCATTAAGCAATTTTGAGGTGAGGGAAGAGTCCGGAGGGGTTTAAAAGAGCAGACTGCCATGGTTGGCTTCCTTCCATAGCAATCATTTCATGTGGTATGAGGACTGGAGCAGAAAGGCTGGGTAGCGGTGTCAGGCAGGAGGACAGAGAAGTTGCTCAAGCAGGGACAGTGGGGCTGAGAGGACAGGAATCACTGCTGCATAGCACATCTGATTACCTACCTGGCTGAATCGAGGTGGGAGGGAGGGAAAGGAGAGAGACTAGGAAGCACCTCGGTTTCCGGCTTGGGCAGCTGGGGGAATGGTGGTATCCTTCCCAGAAATAGAGGGAACAGAAGGAAGGGCAGGCTTTGTGGGGGACGATGGTTTTGGATGTGTTGAGCTAAAGACGCACATGGAGATGTTGGCCTAACCAGCGCTATTTGGTGGGTAGGTACCTGCGACAGGGGCTCACCAAGGGGCTGGGCATGAAGCCAACCCTCTGAGAGGAGAGGGTATGCGGTCAAGTGGAAGGGGCCACAGACAGGACGCTGGGCACGTACGGAAGAATGGATCAGTGCAGAGTTTGCCCGGGGAAATGAAAACTGAGCGAGTAGGGAATAGGGGGCTGTGGGGCTAGAGCCTTAGGCTAAGACCAGGAGCATTGCTGTCCAGTATGACTGGGGCTCACGGACCTCCCTGGACACACAGATGCTCCTTTTTGTATCTTCTTTGAATCATCTGGGTAGAGTTACTGATGTCTACCAAACACAAGGTGAGGTCATATTTGGCTAAAGTTCATTCCTCAAGTCCCCTGGGCCCTCAGACATCCATGAGCTCTTTGGAAGTCACCCATAAAAGGCCTCGGGGAAGAAGGCAACTGGAGTTTGATTGCTTTAGTGTCTGAGCACAGCTCAGCCTATTGTTCCTGACTCTTCTTCCCCGGTTTGACATTTGTCGACTGTTGTGACCTTGCATTAACTGCCTAATTTCTCCGTGCCTCAGCTTCTAGGTCAGTAAAAAAACAGTTACATCTATTCCTAGGGATAAAACCACCTGAAAGAAGTGAAGGAACGAAGGTCTAAGAACGTCAGACACTGACAGACAGGAGGTTATCAAGAGCCAAGGAGTGCTTCATAGTCGAGATCAGCAGAGTGTGACCCACCCGCGGTCAAATCCATCTGGCTGCCTTCTTCTGTCAGCCTCTCAGATGAAGCAGGCTTCTTTGTTGTTGCTGTTGTTTTGTTGCTGCTATTGTTTTTAAGAATAGTATATATTTTACTTCAATAAAAACCAAGTTATACTTTGTCTTTCAGCAGAAGGTTGAGCTAAAGAAATGAAGACATCGGTGAAACACTATTGAGTCTCCACCCTTCAGTTTGACTCCCATGAGAATTAGGTGGAGCTCAGCATCTACTCCCCACAAACACTGCCGCACTGGCCTTCTGCATCATCCATTTGCTTTTATGTTGTTAGAGCCTTTCTGGTCTGAGTCACTGCAGCAGAGGCCAGATGGCCGGCAAGACCCAAGACATTTGCTACCTGGTTCTTTAAAAAGAAAATTAGGTGAATTTTACAGTGTCCAATGCACCAATGTCAAAAAATTAACTAAAAATTGGCACCTGGAATTGGCAATAGATTTCAGAAACCTTGATCGTGGCTCCTTTAGAAAGGAGAAACAGATTTTGGTGCCTGGAATATCAAAGCTTGATTTCTGACCATAGCCTGTTGGCTGAGTGGTCCTGGAAATCGCGCACCTCCGGTTTCCTCAGCTGTAGTTGGGGAGGGGCAGACCAGCGCGGTCCAGATAGCAAGTCCAAGTGCACTGTTTAATCTGCTCCCGCCGGACAGCTGTGCTTTTGTAGGCAGGGCCTTGTCCCGCTGAAGGACTTGCTTTCATCGTGTGCGCTCCAACACCCTGTTCTGTGCATTGCCCTCACAAAATCTCCCCTCTTTGCTGAAGTCATCCAGTTAGTTGAGCATTCTGTTGAATGCTGTGCTTGGCCCCGCCCCCAGGGTCTCTAGCTCTCCTTCCCCTGCTCAACTCTCCCTTTGCTTATGGCATCTGGTAAACCTAGAGAATTTACTAACATACTGGGCTTGCTGTTCACCGGGTGTCGTCCCTGACAGATGCAAGCTCCCTAAGCAAGCGTCCTCATGCGGCCAACAAGGCTATAATACAAGGACTTAAACAGAACCCGGAAAGCCGGGCGGTGGTGGCGCACACCTTTAATCCCAGCACTTGGGAGGCAGAGGCAGGCGGATCTCTGTGAGTTCGAGACCAGCCTGGTCTACAAGAGCTAGGTCCAGGACAGGCTCCAAAACCACAGAGAAACCTTGTCTCAAAAAA